>NC_142872.1:14054264-14360735 GCF_051225735.1 Oryctolagus cuniculus
TTAAATAATATTTTAATGCAAATTTGTTCAGAAGTTCCCACACACAAGAAAGGATTGTATATTAAGGGGATACTGTGTACTATGGACATCAGAATCCATCAATTTTACTGGAGAACAGCAAGAATGACTGCAAGTTGTTGGGTGCGTACAGTAAGTTTTCTCTGTCCATGAGTTCATTGAGTGAAATGCTGACTCGGAATCCTCACAACAGGAACTGACTCGCAATATGAAAGTGTAAAGGAATGTCTCATCCAGAAAAATCACAAAAAAAAGCCCTAAAGCACAAAGGCCTCACATCAGGAGCCATTCATTAGGTCACTTTGAATTCTGAATAGACAAACATCTCCACACCGGAACATTGTGACTTGTCACTAAATATTAAATGACAACAGATCAACATGGTGGCACATTTACCCCATCCATAAAAATCTGTGTGAGGCTGTGTGTGTACCGATGAGTAAAAAAACACAATGCAACCAGCCATCAGACAAATTCTGAGTATGTGACAATGTCAATTCTGTGAAAACCAAGGATTCCAGTTAGACATTTTAGGTAAAAAAATAAAGTGCTAAAACATGTCATAGAGAATGAAATTTTTTAAAGATTTATTTATTTATTTGAAAGGCAGAGATAGAGAGAGATGGAGAGAAATAAAGAGACCTTCCATTCGCTGGGTTACTCCCCAAATGGACGCAAAGGCTGAGGCTGGGTCAGGCCAAAGCCAGCAGCTTCTTCCAGGTCTTCTACATGGGTGCAGGGCTCAAGTATGTGGGCCATCCTCTGGTGTTTTCCCAGGCAGGTTAGCAGGGAGCTGGATCGGAAGTGGAACAAACAGGACTTGAACTCGTACCCATATGGGATGCTGGTGCTGCAGGCAGAGGCTTAACCTTCTACGCCACAGTGCCAGCTCTGAGAATGAAACTCTAGATTAAATTTGTATATTCCACAATATATGTTGGTTTCATAGGAATCATTTGTACTGCACCTGGAGTCTTCCCTGTGGTGGCAGTGAAGTGAGCATAGTACGTCGTGACCCGTCCGGCAGAGCCCTGGTCCATCAGCTCCAGGGTCAGAGTGGTATCTGTGCTCTGTGCCCTGCACATCAGCTCCAAATCTGGGCTAGCTATTAATAGCAAAGCTACTCAGCAAAAGGGTAGCAGGAATAATGCTTTGCAGTAGGTGTGCAGTTTCAGCTTTGTAAGAAGAAAAAGTGCTGGAGATTGGCGGCACAACCATGCGAATATACTTAGCACTCTGAAAGGTACACTGAAAAATGTTAAAACAGTAGGCTTCTGCCACACTTTTTACCCGTTTACGTGTTTGGTAAATTCTTTTCTGTAGGCCAGTGGTTCCCCAGCTCCAGCATAGATAAGAAGCAACAGGAGCACGGACTCAAGTGTGGAGCAGTCTGGGGACCGGCCCTTAAGTGATCCTGCCTCCATGATCCTGGATTGGGGACCAGGAATTTGCTTTCCAAGCCAGTGCCGCTGGGAGTCCTGGAACTGCCTTGGTCGCTCTCCCCCATGCCCTGGTGGTGGTCAGTGGCTCCTCCTGCCTCCTCTGCCGACTTTGACCCTTTCGAGCTCACCTGGCTTCTGCCGTGCTTTGGTCCCATACCTGGTCTAGCCCTGCTCCTGTGTCAACTTTGCTTTCAACCCTGCTGCACCTGGACTGCCTCATTTTGGACACTTTTAGTCCCTTCCCTTACCATTCCTGCCCCCGAGGCACAGACAGATCAAGAGAGAAATCCTTGTGTTGAAGAGCTGCTAATAGCACAGTGAACTCCCATGGATTTCATTTTCTCTGTTTTGGAACCGCACCTGGCTAGGTGGAGGGAAACAGCTGAAATGGCAAAGCTTTACATGGTGTCACCTGTAGGGTACAGGAAGCCCTTAAGTAATAGTGGTGGTTCACAGGGCGGGGGAGGAGGGGCTTTGGTAACATTCACAGGGTCTGAGCTATGGGACCCCTCGGACAGCACTGGAAGTCCCTAAGCTCTTGGCCATGCTGTGTCCAGCGGCGCCATCCCCTGCCTTCTGTTGCCAGCCCCTTCTGTGTGGCCATATGCTCCCGATGTGAGATTGGCAATTTGCAGTCTGTAAGTCCCCCATAGGCCAGCTCCATGATTGGCTGGTCTGTGTCTTCCTCCCCAGCTCTCCATGGCGCCTGTCATCGGAGGGGTCTGGACACGTGGCCTATTCTCACCTTAGCTCCTTCCTCTCCAGTTCCTCACCTGCTCTTACTGTTTCCACTGCCCTTGTGGTCACAGGCGGCTCTCAGACTCCATTTCCCACACAGCTCTCTCTTACCTCTAGGCCTCAGTTGTTTGACACCACCACCAGGATGTCCTCACCTCATTTCAAATTGAGTCCTCCCACTGCTGCCACCCCATGCTCCCCACATAGGTGTCTCCTTATCTTTAATCTACAGTTTTCTCAGATTCCTTTTTGGCCTCTTGGAGTTGGTATAATGGCTTTTTTTGTTGTTGTTTTTTTAAAGATTGTATTTATTTATTTGAGAGGCAGAGGGAAAGATCTGCCATCTGCTGGTTCACTCCCCAAATGGCTGCAATGGCTGGAGCTGAGCTGATCCAAAGCCAGGAGCCAGGAGCTTCTTCCAGGTCTCCCACATGGATGCAGGGACCCAAGGACTTGGGCCATCTTCCACTGCTTTCCCAGGCCATAGCAGAGAGCTGGATCGGAAGAGGAGCAGCCAGGACTAGAACCGGCGCCCATATGGCATGCTAGTACTGCAGGTGGAGGCTGCGCCCACTATGCCACGGCACCAGCCCCTATAATGGCTTTTTTAGTGTCTGTATTTCCAGCGATGAGGCGTATCTAGCACACAGAAGGCAAACTTAGGTCCAATGGCAACCAGACTGTGTGCCAGGCCTTGTGCATTACAGGGTTCACCCGAACCGAGCCTCAGTGTGTTCAGAGCTTCTAGGTTCCTGGCTCAGCAGAAGGCACGGAGCAGTGAAGCGACTTGCTGAAAGTAGCAAGGAAGGCCGGTGGGACTGCACAGAGGTGCTGCGGACCACAGAGTCCCTGCTCTTTGCTGCCTGCAGCTCTGACCATCTGCCTTGAACTCCCACTGAGTTCTCGGGTCCTGGTTTCTGCCGTGGGCTTCTCCGTCCAGCAGGCCCTGGCCTCTCAGCTTGCTGTGAGCGTTCCCTCCTGGGTGGACACTGCATTGGTTTCTCAGACACAGCCCAGCCCTGTGTGTTTCAGAGCCCCAGGTTCTGTGTTCATTATCCCAGAGAGTTCAGCTCCTTGGCAGGTGGAGACCCGAGCATGCGTTGTGCAGGTTGCAGGGATGGGAGAGACGCCTCTGCCTTCTGGGAGGTGATGTGTCCGACCGTGGGGGGCCCCTGTTGGAAGCAGTGTGCAGAACATGGTCCTCCCGATGCACGGAGGAGGGGGACGTGGCTTCCTGTGGGCATGCCCAGGGAGGGAGGGCTGTCTGGCCTGGGTAAAATGTCCGAGAGGCAGGGACCATCCAAGTCCACTCTGCCTCCTCCACCTGCCCCTCGCTCCTGCACACTCACCTAATGGGCCGGCTTCATGTCCTTGCCCTCTGCGGTGACCTCGGCTGTGCAGGGCGCCATCATCTTGCTCTGGTTAGCCCATGTTGTTTCCTGTTTTAGAATCACATCTCCCAGGAATCCCAAGTCTCTCTCGCTCACCTCTCTGTATTCTTGTCACTTCAGCTGCACCTTTGAGAGTCACTGAGGTGCTGTTTCCTCCCCGGTCCTTGTATGTAGCCACAGTTACTGTGATACACTCACGTGTGGGACGTACACCAGGGAGTTATTTGTGTGTCCTGTATTTTTATTGGCTAAGCCTGACCTTTGGCTGGGTGTCCTGCATTTTTATTGGCTCAGGCTGACCATCCAGGTTTCAGATGAAAGGGACAAATGAGAGTGCCAATGGGGAAAGGGACTCTGGTGCCTGCCTGGGGGAGGCCGGGGTACCAGAGCCTGGTGCATTCAAAGGAGTGTGGTGGGAGATGAGGGCCCGGTAGCTGCACTCAGATGAACTGCATGATCGGGAAGACGTTGCCTTTTGCATGAAGTTGACCTTGAGCAAGCAGTAGCACGAGCTGACATGCTTTGAAAGGACGCACGCGGTGTGGTGTGCACAGAGACGGTGCAGTTGGTGAGAGTAGATACAGGCGCTGGGTGAGGCTGGAGGCGTCTGTAGCGTTTGCAAGCAGGTGGCTGTTGCTGAAATCCTGAGGGTTGCCTGGGGGCGGTGGGGAGGGAGGGCAGGCGGAACCTTGGCTAGAGGAGGGCTTAGACGTGTCTAGCGCTGCAAACCTCCGGGAGCTGGATCCATATGGCCACGGGATTAGGTGCGTGGTGGCTGCTGCATCTCCTGTCCTCCTCTGCCAGTACTGGACCAGCTCGTTCCGAGGCCTCTGGGGTCTACAGCACAGCGAGCCAGGGGTCTGGTGACTTTGAGATGATGCTGGAATCCGTGAACTGTGGGGTCATTGCATGTGGCAGTGGAGGCCTCTCGGATCCTTCCCGTGAGGGAGGGGTGTGCAGTCTGGCTTAGCTCATCATTCCCCTCCACCCCGCACCTGCCGTCCTCACGGTCACTCACGGGGCAGGTACCTGCACACAGCATGCTTACACCGTGCACACTGTTCTCTCCAAATTTTCCCTGTATTTTTTTAAACTATTTTTTTTTAAGATTTACTTATTTATTTGAAAGGCAGAGTTACACAGAGGCAGAGAGAGAGAGAGAGAGAGAGAGACTGACTGACTTCTATCCACTGGTTCACTCCCTAAATGGCTATGCCGATCCAAAGTCAGGATTTTCTCCCAGGTCTTCACATGGGTGCAGGGCCCAAGGCCTTGGCCCATCTTCTATTGCTTTCCCAGGCCACAGCAGAGAGCTGGAACAGTAGTGGAGCAGCTGGGACTTGAACCAGCACCCATGTGGGATGCCTGCACTGGCCCTCTCCCTGTATTTTTTGTCACTGCTTCATTTGAATTAATTTTTGTGATTATAAAGCCTGAAAATGTTTACAAAGAGGGTTTTGAAACTCTGTAAACATTTTTTAGAAAGAAAAATGAGCCACAACTTATTTGGTCTGTCTTTTTACACTTGCTATTTTCTCTACACGTCCAGATGCATCTATGCTGTTTGCTTGCTTCCTATGAAACCTTCGTAATAAGATTTTTCCATATTGAACATTCTCTGTGAACCCAGCTGTTGTTGGCTCTGTATTCCTCTTCTAATTGAATCCCATGGCTTAGCATTTATGTGAGCCATCCCTGCCTTCCTCCTCTTCTTCCTTCCTCACTCCCTCTCTCCTCGTTTTGAAAGTATCACTAACCGTTTGCTCTCCTGAGCATGTTGGATCATGCTTGCCAAATACACCTACTGGAAGAAAGACGCAGAGGGAATGTCCCTGTGTACAAATAGCAGCAGTCCTCGGAGCAACAGCAAACATATATCCAGCCCCTTTTCGCCTGCTGGTTTTGTGGCTGCGTCCTCTCAAATGCGGGGAGCGCTCCTCCACCTCTCCACCTGCTGCGAGTCAGGTGTGGAAGCCAAGGCCAGGTGGAGCTGCCGCCGTGGACCTATGTACTCTTGGGGGAGCCCTCTCTGCAAACGCTAGCCTGGGACTAAATGCCTCCACAGTGGTGAGACTCCTAACACATGCACTGACAACACCAAACAGAAGGCCGCCACCGCCTTCTTCTTCTTCTTTTTTTTTTCCTAAATTGCTCGCATTTACAGTTAATTCGATTTGAATTGTAAGTCACCTCCATGCCAGTGAGCTTTGTGTTCTGTAATGCGCAGAACAGAGCGAGGGGAGGTCGGGCTGCCAGTGGTGCACAGCTGGGGTCGTGCTGAGCTGGTTTCAGACTGGGAAAGCTGTCTTCTGTCTGTGCATCTTGTGATCCCGAGCTGGGGTTTGCAAAGAGAACGGAACTGTCTTTTGCAAACGCATTTGGACCCCTGTCCACAGTGGTTATTGGAGGGGATGAACACAAGATCAAACTCGATGGAGCACAAGTGAAAAAGCACTTTTTCTCCCTATTACAGGACATTTTCCTGCAGGCCAGCCGAAAACCTTTCCCAAGTGCAGAGCTTCTGGTACCCAGAGGGTCCGACAGACCAAGCGTTGCAGGTTACGATGAAAGAGAGGAAATGGTTTGAAAAGCAGACAGTTTTCACACTACATAAAAGACTGAAGAGAAACAGCAAGCGAATGTCCAGAAAACAACCATATAAATAGATAATTGCTGAAATACTTGGATAATTTTGAGAATAAATGCAGGCTGAATTTTTGGACAGTGAAATCAGCTTTCCATAATAACTCTGCCTCCCAGCCAGCAATTTCCTTGTTCTCCCTAATTTGTTTCACTCCTCTGTGGCTGGCGGAGGCCTGTTGTGCACCTCAGATAAGCTGGCTGTGCAGCTACCAGGCTCTGTGCTGACACTGTTGTCTTGCCTCCTGCTTTGGTGCCTTGAGTGAGTCCTTGCCACCCTGCCAGGGGGCTTTGCAGCCCTGGTGAGCTCCGAGCTTTCCCATGGTGTCTCCCAGGGGACCTCTGGGGCTGCGCACCAACCTAACGGTTCATTGAAGTCTGGACCTAGGTCCAGGGCAACTCTGCAGTTGTGCAATTCCAACAGCCTGGAAGCTCCCAGCAAGGGAGTGAGGCCTCTGGGGAGAAGGCAGTAAACAGCCCACACCCCAGCTATCTCTGCTGGGGAGCTCATGGCTCAAGTGGCTGCAGCCCAGGGTGGCCTGCACTGCAAGGCAGAGGGTCATTTGAGGTACCTTGTTTTTTTTGTTTTTTTTTTTCAGAACAAGGGAGAGGAGCGGCTGTGATTTCTACTTCTGACAGGTCTGTTTTGAGACTTGGCATCATGGAAATTTTCATGCTCTTGGCTTTGGATCACAGCAAGTTTATGTCTGAAAAGTTTCAAATGGGTATGCTGGGGACGCATTAGAAAGGGTTCGATAGCCAGCAGCAGGCAAGGTCAGGTTCTCTGCCAGTGGCCCTGTCACCTTTCCTTCCTGGTTGGAGTCACTGATGGGTATCTGTCTCATTGCACCCTGCTGCCATTAGATTGATAATGATACCCATTCTAGCGAACATTGCTAGAATTTATACAGTTACCCAGCATGCACTTAACCAGCTTCTCTGTGTACCAGGCACAGACAGGGCTGATGGAGGATTGTGTTGTATCAGACATAGCCCATACCTGGGGGGTGCTTATAGTCTGTGAGGAAGATGGCGCATTCCCAAGGAAGATGTTAAAATGAGTAGAATGAAGCATCTGACTGTGCAAACCCAGAGGAGGGAATGAAGGGCCAACCAGGCGAGGTGAGTCACCCAAAGTCTTCACTCAGGTTCAGTTGCATTCACCATATGCAGGGTGTGTGTGCTCAGAATAGTGGCCAAGAGGAGAGATGGGATTTAAGGTGGAATGAATACCAGATTGCGAAAGTCTGGATGGGAGTAAGCGAGTTATTCTGTCTAGAAGGTTGACTTGGATGCTGGGCCTCTCAATGGGGTGATGCATCAGGTAGTCACATCAGGGAAATGTTTTAAGCTTTATTTATTTATTTGAAAGGCAGAGTGACAGAAAAAGAGGGAGGGAAGGAGAGAGAGAGAGAGAGAGAAAGAGAAAGAATTTGCACCCATTGGTTCACTCCCCAAATGGCCGCAACAGCCAGGGTTGGACCAGGCTGAAGGCAGGAGGCAGGAACTCCACCCGCATCTCCCTTGTGGATGGATGGCAGGGGCCTGGGTGCTTGGGCCTTCACCCACTGCCTTCCCAGGTGCCTTATCAAGGGGCTGGATTGGAGGCTGAGGAGCTGGCATGCAAACCAGGCTTTTCGATGTGGGATGCCAGCGTCCCAAGCAGTGACGGCTTAGCCTGCCACACCACAGCGCCCACCTGTGAGTGAACTTCCTGGAAGCTGGTGAGAGTTGACATGTGAGGTGTGGATAGGAACCTACAACGTAGTCTTCCGCAGGGAAGCTAAAGACGGTGGGTTACAGTTGAGGAAGGCGTAGGGTTGACTTTGTGGTTCCTGCTGGTACGTAGTGGAGTTTCCAGTGACATCTGAACTCTTGCCTTCAGTGGGATAAACATATGGTAAAGTGAGGGGCATCCTGAACCCCCAACGACTTCAGCAACCAAAGTGGTTTTTACACTTGAGCCGCCTGACAGGTGCACAGTGCTTTTAGGGCATTTGAATGTCGTGTCTTGGTTCTGGCGTGCACCCCCAAGTAACTCCTCATTTGAAGGACAAGTGTCCCAGGAGAAGCAGACATGGGAGAACGAGGCTTGAGAGAAGAGTAGGAGTCTCTCTCTAGGCCAGGCAGTGGGTTCCTGTGTTATTTTCTGATGGCGATGGTGGTAGGACCTTGTCCAGGTGTGCTACCTGCTGGGGGAACAGAGAGGAGTATGTTGTGTTCTGTGACAGTTGGATGCATCTTGTTGGAGTCAGGACCTAAGTGTCACTACCCCTAAGCAGCCCTTCAGCAAGTGGCGCTGGGCTGTGCACAGAACAGGAGGAAACAGGAAAACGGGACACAGAGAGTCCTCGCTGGGCAGGAGCCTGGAGTTGAGAGGTGAGAGGAGAGGGTGTTCATGTGCTGCATTAGCTGTTGTGTCCTACACACCAAGAAGCAAAAACGAGAAAGACCCGGACCCAGAGCATCTTCTATACTGAGAAATGCAAACCTTGAAGTGGGTAGTGTAGGGGAAAAACTCCATGTGAGGTTTTAAAATGAAAGGCAGGAGCGCACAATGGTTGATAAAGGTTAGGACTGGGGCAGAAGATGAGCCTGGGCCGAGGGTGCCTCGAGGGAGGGCCAGGCTCCCAGGAGCAGCTGGCCCTGGGCTGCCCCTCGCGGGCAGGGGTGAGGCTGGGCTGTGCAGTCCTGCCACCCGCAGGGCCCTGTGCTGCTTCCTCCAAGGCCTCAAGGTCCACACTCCTGCTGTAGGGCCCAGCAGCTTCTGCCCGGGATGCCTGGCCCTGCCTCCTCTTGGAATCCGTGGAATGCATCTGCCTGAGTGCTGGAGATTAGAGCCCAGGGCTGGGACCTCAGGAAAGCTGTCGTTTTGGGTGGCCTCCCAAGACATGCTTCAGACCCCAAGCTGATACATCCAAACTTCCTCCTCTGATAATCTATAATTTTCTGTTTTTAGAACCACATTGTCAGCGGTGTCAGAGAGACCCTTTGCAGATGATCCGACCACTGGAGACTAGCAGTAATATCTCTTGTTTGGAAATGAAGCAACAGAAAGGAATTCAAGCAGGCTAGCTAAGTGGAAGCATTTTAAATTAAAATATAACTGTAGTTAACACTTCCAAATTAAACCAAATCAGTTTTACTCCAGGCTTTTTAAACTGAGTTTGGAAATTGTATTTTCATTTCTGTTTCAGCAGCTTTTTAACTTGAAAATATGAAGTTGAATTTAAGGCTTTTTGAGGTTTTTCTCCTCTCACCATGTCTTCCACAGTGCCCGTTTACTTTAGGGATCTTGTGAAAATTCTTGGTCCATTTAGAATATTTTTCATTTTGTTGAGGGTTTGCTTATCCTCAGTTCAACTTGTTCCAAAGAGACTTAACGTAGACCCTACAAAGCTGAAGTTTGGAGATGCACAAATGTTTGAAGATGAAAATGCAGGATACTAAATGTGAACACAGATGGGTGACTTAGAAGGGTTCCAGCCTGGGTGTGCTGTTTGGACATGGTTACCCGCGCTCCTGTTGTTGGTTGGTGGAGTGGACCTGGTGTGGCCGCTGTGTCATGTTTGCCCGCTGATGATGTGTTACGTGGACAGAACAGACTCCCTGAACACCCCGCAGAACAGAGGCTGAGCCCATGGTGTGCCGTTGGCCAGCTATAGCTGTGTGAACCTTCAAATTAAGGCTTTTTTCCCCTGTTAAACAAATATTTGATGATGTTACCAAACACTGAGAAGACAGACAAACATTTTGTTTTTAAATTTTGAAGCCCACTACCTGGAGGCACGTTGAAATGTATTTTTCCCTAGAAAGTTTTATATATGCTCTGTGTGTGAGAGTATAATGCTGGAATATGCTTTTACTTAAAATTGTTTCCCAAAGAGGTCCTATGGTAATTAACATTCTTTGTAATAATTATGTTTAATTCATTGTCCAACAGATAGATGTGTGAGAATTTGCTTGGCTGTGTCCTTGTTGTTAGACATTTGGAATCTAGATTGTTAATAAGTTTATTTTTTTTAATTTTCATGAATATGTTCAGATGTGTTGCTTAATCTTGGAGCAATGGTTTTTACTTCTATATATAGGAAATTATTTCTCTCTAATGGGGCTATTGGAAGAAATATCTTTGGTGCTCAGATAATTGTGTTAAGGATCTGTGACTTGATGTTTATAAATGTTAAGTCACTACTGTTTTGAAGTGGATAATTACAAAAATATGAGATTCTTTCTATATATAAAGGGGAAGATCCTTAAAAGTTGTATCCCCCCCCCCCATTTTGCAAACTGAGAATTGCATACTTTCAAAAGCTGGATGTGGTTCTCAAGCCACTGGGGAGCTTCCTGGTTTTTTCCCAAAGTTTCAGCAGAAATTTCAAGCATACACTGAGGTAGAGAGAGATGGTGTCTTCTACCCAGAATCCCTTTTGAATAGTTTTTCTGTTTCCTATCTTGTCTCCAGCCTTTTTTGCTGTTTTTATTTTATTTTGCTTAGAATTGTTAATCCAAACCCCAGTCCCTGTAACAGTTTACCTACACATCCTTGAGTGTCCATCTCTAAAAGGTATGGGTTTTAAAAAGTCACATAACCACAATACCAACTGATGATTATTTCTGAAATTTATCTGCTTTGCCCGTTCCTTTATTTTCCCCTGAAGATGTTTTTGTGGTTGGTTTGCTTGAACAGCAGTCAAAGGAAGGTCTCCCATCCGGTGCTGAGAATGTCCCCGGAATCTTCTCATCCTGACAGTTCCGCTGGGATGGAGTCAGTCCTCTACCCCGCTGCGGGAGCGGCATCAGGGTGTGTGTTGTACCGAAGCTCCCGTGGGGATGCTGAGGTCCAAGACACCACGGGAATGAATTTTTTGGTAGAGAGATAGACTTTTGGAAATATAGTTACCCTGTAGCTCCCTAGTGTGTTTGCTTTATAAATATGAACCCTTTATTTATTGGATTTTCCCAAAGGGGGCTTCGCTGCTTGTCTGGGTGATGTTTGGGATGATTTGTGGCTTCTCTCTCTGCTCGGTTCTTTCCTCGTGTGGGTATTCCTTGTTGTGGTTTTTGCTCCTTTCTGTGCAGTGCTCTCTACTGAAATTCCTCATCTGTTTTCATCATCTCTGTAGTTGTCTATCTTTTCTTGGCAAAAAAGGATTTTTTTTTGGTGTGATGACAGAGGATAATTGCTACAGAAAACGGCGGATGTGTAGGGAAGTAAGACGAAAACAAAAGTTACCTCTAATGCCTCTACTTAGAGGTGCTCACTGTTAGTATTTTCACTGTCTCATTCTGGTCTTTGCATGAAGTTTTTTTTTTTTTTTTTTTTTTTTTTTTTTTTTTTTTAATAGTTGAAAAACCTTTTACAAACATTTGTAACCTTTAAAACATAACGTAATAAAAAAACCTGGACAACTGGACACTCTTTACTGCAAGTAGATTTTTTTTTACATGTCTGTGATTGGTAAAATTTTCATGTTGGTGAGTTACATGCTTACACATTTTAGGAGTTTTCCTGTTGCCTTGTTTGCCCTGGGGAAGGGTTGTATGCGTTTTCCCTTCCCTGAATGGGTGAGAGAATTTGTTTCCCAGATCCCCTTGTCTACTGTGCGGCCTCTTTCTTTTGTACACCACTTACGTGTCCTCCCTTCTTCCGTGTTAGCGGTTTTAACAGAGGACCCCAATGAAAGCATTTCAGGCACTTCACGGCCTGTGGCTCCGTAGTTGGCTCTCTGACCTGGAATGTAAGGAGGACGCCAGCTGGAGATGTGGAAGGGCTCCTGTGGTCAGTTCAGAGCCTCAGCCCTCCTTGCAGGGCTGAGGGGGGCTGGGGAGCGTGAGCCTGGCTGTTGGGTTTCTCCTTCAGCTGCTCTCTTAGATGCTGCCCTTGGCAGAGACAGTGGAGCGTCGTGGTTCTAGAGGTGCCTGCGTTTCATCAGTAGGCTTTCAAATGATTCCTAAATTAACTTTATTGATTATCCGAGGATTCTTGGAGTCCAAGTTTGCAGAAAGAAAAAAAAACACTTTTACCATTGTTTGTCTTATTTTCATCTGAATTGCCCTTCGTTTCCTGCCCGTGTTGGGAGCGATGCTGTCAATAGGCCCCGATCACTCTTCCTCTCCTGCACACCGTTACTCCACTCTGATGATGTTGGAAACCTTGGGACCATTTGAAGCCAGCCCTTAGATGTGCCTGCGATTTCTGAGCTGGGTTTCAGGCTGCATCAGTCTAGTCTGTTGCATCCAATGGGCTCTCTCTGGGCTCTTATTACAGAGCAGCTGAAGGAAGAATTTCGGAGAAGGAGAGGGCTAAGACTTGGGTGGGGCAACGCAGAGCTGGAATATTTGAATATTTTGAAAAACGAGAGCTCCTTGGCTCAGAGTGGATGACAGTCTTTAAACAAACCTCGCAGATTGACAAGAGCAAGGGCAGGGGAGCCAGGATCCCTGCCAACCTTTGACCTGGCCTGGAGCAGACCAACCTTGGCCTTGGAGACTGACCAGCCAGGCTGGGTGGCGGCTCCTCTTGCATCAAAGGCATGTTTGGGTTGCATATCTCTGTTCTGTGCTGTGGTTGTCCTACGACGGTGTAACCACATCAACATTCTTTGCATTTATGCCTGTTTATACAACACAACAGGAAGAGCCAATCTGGTGGTTTTCTAAATAATTATTCCAGTGTAGATGGCCAGCAGGATAATTCAGACTCCAGTGGAAGTGATCTTATCTTAAATTGTCCACTTTAGCCACTCACAATGGTAGAGTGAATGTTGCCAAATTTCAGTTTACTTTGTGCTGTTTAGACACACTTCATATGGTGCTTCGTTTTAAAAGACCTCAAAGTATTTTTATGGAACAGACACAGGAAGTTTGGTTCTCAAGGGCAAAGATACTGTTGCTCCATTGGTCAATGCATTTATCCAAATCTGCTCTTGAAGACAATAGCCCAAGTCAGAGCTGGCAGCGGATGGAAGGCTTCTGGGCTGTTATAGTTACGGCGCCTGGTTCAGAAACTCTGCTGTTTCGGGGCATCGTACCGCCCTGATTTTGGTGGGGCAGGCACCAGGGATTCACACGGTTTTCCCCGAGAGGGAAGTGGACTAGTTTGACAGAAGTGAAAACCAAGTCACAGCTGCATCCAGGAAATTTATGGTTAAGAGCAGAGATGGCTGGAGATGCAGATGGCTCTGTCATTTATTTATTAATTTATTCGCCTGTGTAATGTGCTTTACTTTAGACTGACCCATGACCTCAAAAAGGATATATCTTCAGCTCTGTATTTTTCTGCATATGAAGTAATGCTAGTCTACATGAAGTTTAAAGTTTTCTTTAAAAAAATGAAGTAAAGGGAAAAAAATTAATGTCTGTGATGTTGCTTCCAGATCCGTGAAAAAAAGCTAACTTTTTTTGTGTGCACTGTTCTGTGTACCCCAGAGGTATAACACCAGAATTTTATCATTAGCTTCCAGGCTGAGTATAGGCAGTTATACAACACAAAATGATGTCTTAGGTTGCATTCTCCTGGTATCATCTTCATTCCATATGACAGTGTTTCTAAAGGTTCATGGAAAAATGGAATGAAAGACAAGTTTATTTTTGAAAATCATGCCCTTGTTTATAGTTTGCATTTTCCACTAACATTGGAAAGCCACGTCATATAATCTCACACACACACACACACACACACACACACGGTCCCGGGACTCTTGAGTTGTGGATGTCTTTTGCATTTTGAACTCAGCTGGACTTATAGTGCCTGGTGACTCACTGTCTATTTGTTTTGTTGCCTCATTGAAATTGTGATATCATAAATCACTCCATTTTTTAATCATTTGAGTAGCAAACACCCCAAAGCATTAAAGTTAAACAATGTTAATGGGGATTTACTTTGGATGCCATTGTTTTAATATGACAAATGGCCATGCATCAAGCTGCATAGCACAGTTTATTTATGCAGACATAATTAGGCCTTTGAAATGAAATGCACAGGGAGCCATTTGCCAGAAATCCAGTCCACTTGCCGGGCTCCTCCCCAAATCTTCCTCCCCCTAAGAGCTTGATAGGCGTGGGTACGATATCCCTTAGATGGATGGTGCTGGGCCGGGGCGAGCTGTAATCAGGCTTAGGGAAGAAGTTACCTGATGGATGGAAGGCAGCATTTCCTCCTCCATTTCTTTGGCTGTGCATGTGCGTGACTTCCAGTGGAAGAGACCTGAAAGTTGGAGGAAGAATTATTTTCCATTTCAGACACGTGTGGGAGAGGCCATTTCCCAAAGGGAAATCATTGCTGAGCAGCAGGTGCCTGCTCCCAAAGACACGCAGCCCCGGCGTGCAGGGTTGAAGGGGGACTGGCCCTGTGCTCTTCCCCTGACCTTGGAGAGCAGCGTTTACTCCTACAGGGTCTTTGTCGCTGTCTGCATGTCTGCTCTGTGCAGCTGGTGTGTGGGGAGGGCCAGGAGATGTTGAAGGTCACTTGTGGCCAGATAGCTTTGATTTTGAGGTCTCCACTATGTACATCTTTTTTTTTTTTGACAGGCAGAGTGGACAGTGAGAGAGAAAGAGACAGAGAGAAAGGTCTTCCTTTGCCGTTGGTTCACCCTCCAATGGCCACTGCTGCTGCCACCGGCGCACTTTGGCTGGCACACCACGCTGATCCGAAGCCAGGAGCCAGGTGCTTCCTCCTGGTCACTCCTGGTCTCCCATGCAGGTGCAGAGCCCAAGCACTTGGGCCATCCTCCACTACACTCCCAGGCCCCAGCAGAGAGCTGGACTGGAAGAGGAGCAACCAGGACAGAATCCGGCGCCCCAACCAGGACTAGAACCCAGGGTGCCGGCGCCACAGGCAGAGGATTAGCCTATTGAGCCATGGCGCCGGCCACTGTGTACATCTTAATAGCTAGGAACTAGGGACTTAGTTGGCCCTGTGTACTAGTTCTGGGAACGAGGAACCACTGTGCAGGAAGTATGTTTTTTTTTTTTTTAAATAAAATTTATTTATTTTTATCTGAAAGGCACAGAGAAAGAGAGAAAGAGAGAGGGAGGGAGGGAGGGAGGAGTTGTTGACTCCTCAAATGCCCCCAGTGGTATCTGGGGCTGGACCAGGTCGAAGCCAGGAGCTGGGAATGCAGTCTGTGTCTCCCAGGTGGGTGTCAGGGGTCACTGTCCACTGCCTCCCAGGGTGTGCTTGAGCAGGGTGCTGGATCAGAAGCAGGGAAGCTGGGACTTGAACCAGGCCCTGCAGCATGGGATGTGGACATTCCACGTGGCATTTCAGCCACTGTGCCGAACTCACTCCCCTGAAGGAAATACGCAAGCATTCATTTACGCCTCTCGCTCTTGGCTCTACGTCATGAAATCCAATCTTCCTCATTAATCTGAGGGCGCGTAGGCAGTATCAGGGTAGACAGGGGGACCAAGGGCTGCCCCCAGGGCTCCGTGAATTTTGCCTCTCTTGTGGCCATCTCTGTGTCTCTGTGGCTTGGTGGGAAATGCCAGAAAGGGGTGGTTGACGAATTAAAAGTGTGCGATCAAGGAACAGTCAATCCTAACTGATCATGATTTTTTCTGATGAAATTACCATAGCATCTCCATAGCGAGGGAGGGCCAGGGCCAGCCCGTCCCCACCCTGGCAGAACCAGTGGACCTGAAGTGCTTCTGGGGACTAGCATTTCCCTGGGCTCAGCTGATGGTTGTGGAACTGGCCTCAGGCAGCCGCTACCTTCCATTCGTGGGTCTGACATGTTCTCAGCCCCATACCTTTCTTTTTTTAAAAAAAGATTTATTTTATTTATTTGAAAGGCAGAGTTACAGGGAGGCAGAGGCAGAGAGAGAAAGGTTGTTCACTCCCCAGGTGGCTGGAGCTATCTCTATCTGAAGCCAGGAGCCAGGAGCTTCTTCCAGGCCTCCCACATGGGTGCAGGGGCCCAAGCACTTAGGCCATCTTCTACTGCTTTCCCAGGCCATAGCAGAGAGCTGGATCAGAAGTGGAGCAGCCGGGACTAGAACCAACACCCATGTGGGATGCCAGTGCTGCAGGCAGAGGCTTAGCCTACTATGCCACAGTGATGGACCCTCCACGGAGTTTTTGAAGTACCCTTGTATGCTACCATGAAGCCATTTAGGATTGTACCAAATATGGCAGTTGGTATATACAGTTTATTATTAACAAAAAATGTCTTCACAATCCAGGTGCAGGAAGAAAATCCTGAGATGTTCACTAAGCCTATAGATCGTCCCTCCCCCCTCCTTTTTTAAAAAAGATTTTATTTATTTATTTGAAACATAGAGTTACAAACAGTGAGAGGGAGAGACAGAGAGAAAGGTCTTTCATCCATTGGTTCACTCCCCAATTGGCTGCAACAGCCGGAGCTGCGCCGATCCAAAGCCAGGAGCCAGGTGCTTCCTCCTGGTCTCCCATGCAGGTACAGGGACCCAAGCACTTGGGCCATCCTCCACTGCTTTCCTAGCCCATAGCAGAGAGCTGGATTGCATGTAGAGCAGCCAGGACTAGAACTGGTGTCCACATGGGATGCTGGCACTGCAAGCAGAGGATTAACCTACCGCGCCACAGTGCCACCGCCCCGTCTCTCCTCCCCCTCCTTGTTTTTAAGATTATTTGTTTGGAGGCAGAGTGACAGAAAGACAGAAAGAAAAACAGAAGATCTTCCACCTGCTGGTTCACTCCCCAAATGGCTGCAATGGCCAGGGCTGGGGTACACTGAAGCCAGGAGTGGACCAGGAGCTTAGAACTCCACCCAGGCCTCTCACATGGATGGCAGGGATGCAAGCACTTGGGCCACCCATCCTCAGCTGCTTGCCCAGGCACATCAACAGGGAGCTGGATCAGAAGTGGAGCAGCTAGCTCTGATACGGGGTGCTGGCGTCACAGCAGGTGGCCTAGCCACAGCGCCACAATGCTGGGCTAGGTCTTCCCTTAACCCATTGAATTAAGGTGTGTGGAAGACGTTTTGCATTGCGACAGGCATGGCGTTTGGGGAAATTTCCCTGAAAAGCTGTGTGATCCTTCCAAGCATCTCTCTTCCTGCCAGTGCTGCCGGAGGGTCAGGTGATGGGGGTGGGAGCGTAGCGGCTGGATGTGGGCGTTGGGGGTGGGGAGGAGTTAGGGTGAATGGGACTCAGCAGCCACACAGGTAGCTTCACATCTTGGCTGCCTGTGTGGTTTCCACAATACTTTTACCCTTACCAATCTCACCTAAGTTGGATCAGAATTAAATAACACTGTTACAGAAATGTGAACTAAGCCACATAGGTGTCCTGGCCCACTGCTTCTCCTGTCATAGGGTCTCTGGGAATGTTTCCTTCTCTTTATTGCATTTGAAATTGTGGGGAGCAAACCGGACTAGACTGAGTTACTGGAATTAAGACTTATTCTATGCATCTGCTCTCCCACAATATGGCGCTGGGAGAGAAGTAAACAGCTTCCACACAGCTGCCTCCAGTTCAACCAATAAACTGTAGGACTTGCTACTGATTGGAGGAGAGCAGCGTACTCGGCGTGTGGGCAGCCGAGTTGGGATTGGCAGAGGAGGACTATAAAGGAGGAGAGAGACGGCATGCACCAGGAACATCTATGGGGAACATCTACGGGGAACACCTGTGCAGCCCCCGAGAGAGCCGGCCGGCGGTGTGCCGCTCCCCTGCGGAAGTGGGGAGTGTGGCCAGGGGGAACTGCCCTTCCACGGAGGTGGAAGGGACAGTAGCCAACCCGGGAAGAACCAGCAGTAAACCCGGGGAGGGCCGAGCAGACAAAAGAACAGCGCAGGGTCCTATGTCGTTCCTCCACGAAGAGGGGGAGCGACATAATGGTGCCGTGACTCGGATATGAAGCCTAGGCAGGGTTTAGTGTCGTTCCTCCACGAAGAGGGGGAGCGACAGAAATCTTTTCTTTTTTGTTTTCCTGGGTTAGCTATTGATGTGGGCTTTATTAGAAATAAAATCAAAAATAAAATTAAGGACACTTAAAATATTCATAAATCTGTTTAAAAAATAACAAATCTGGCTGGCGCCACGCTTCACTAGGCTAATCCTCTGCCTGTGGTGCCGGCACCCCGGGTTCTAGTCCCAGTCAGGGCGCTGGATTCTGTCCCGGTTGCTCCTCTTCCAGTCCAGCTCTCTGCTGTGGCCCGGGAGTGCAGTGGAGGATGGCCCAAGTGCTTGGGCTCTGCACCTGCATGGGAGACCAGGAGTGACCAGGAGGAAGCACCTAGCTCCTGGCTTTGGATCGACGCAGTGCACCGGCTGTAGTGGCCATTTGGGAGGTGAACCAATAGAAGGAAGACCTTTCTCTCCTTTCTCCATTGAGTGTTCAGAGAGGCCACGTATTTTATGAAAACTGTGTCTTCCAAAATGAAAAAGAAGTTGTGAGAAAGCATGGCATTATTATGTATTTTGTAGGTAGGTTTAATGTTTGGTTTGATAGAGGTAGCTGGATTCTCACAGCAGGTTCTACTGCACTTAGAATCTAAGCCAGGGAGAATCAGAAAATAAAGTATTTCAATCCTAGGCAGTTCCTGTTTATAAAAATAGCATCTGAACTGGGCGACAGTCCTTCTCCCTCTCTCTCCTTGTCTCCCTCTCTCTCTCCGTCTCTCTTTCCTTCTCTCTCTCCCTCTCTTCTCCCTCCCTTCCACTCCCCTTCTCCTTCCCTCCCTCCCTCCTTCCTTTCTTTCCTCTCTATTTTTCTCAACAGCAGTCAGGCCTGAGACACAGCTTGAGCAATCAGGAAATCCTTAAGTGTGGGGAATAGCTAATCTCTTCAGATGTACAGCAGTGTCACACATTTTTTTATTATTATTATTAGAATCAGGCACAGAAGATCTCTTTTTGTAGTGGCTTTATTTAAATTCTGTCATTTATTTAGAAATTTTTTTAAAAACAATGAAGTCCATGTGTTCCATTAAGAGATTAGAAATTGCATTTGGGCCAAATGATAACTGATAAGTAATTATGAATTCTCTCAAGAGATGGGCTGAGAGTTCAGTGCAGCTGCACTTCTGCTTGTGTTTATTAACAGATGATGTTATTAGCAGATGATATTGCCTTATACTGTATTATTTTAATTATATTCAGAGTTGTTTTTATTGATATTAGCAACCTTTACCACGCACCTGGCACTTTGCAATTATCCACCTTCATCTTTCGGTCGTCCTTTGCAGGGTGAGTTGATTATTCCTATTTAAGACCTCAAAACTTGAGACCCTGGGGCTGGCATTGTGGCACAGCTGGTGGGTGCCGGTTCAAGTTCTGGCTGCTCCACTTCTGATCCACCTCCCTACTAATGTGCCTGGGAAAACAGCAGCAGATGGTCCAAGTGCTTGGGCCCCTGTCGGCCATGCTTTGTACCTGGATAGAGTTCTTGAGTTGGCCCTGACCCAGTCCCGGGGCCATTGCAGCCATCTGGGCAGTGAACCAGCCAACAGAAGATCTCTCTCTTTCTCTGAGTATCTCACTCATCTGTCTGTCTGTCTGCCTCTGCTATAAATAAATAAACCTTAAAAACAAAACCAGACTGAGGCCGTGAGAAGCTGTCTCTGTCATGACACTATGATACATTGTAGGTCATAAATGTGAATGTCTTCCTTAGAAGACTGAACCCAAGCAGCCGGAGGTCACAAGTTTTGCCTGATTCCACTGTGTGTCCTCAAGTCTTGAGAAGTGTTTGCTGCATGGACACAGGTGGTCGGAGTCCTTGCTGATCCTGAGTAGCTGTTCTGTGCTGTGTGATGCTGGATGCCCTGCGTGGGGATCCCCCAGACTACTGCTCAGCTTTGCTCCCCCTGGCAGGCTATCCTTGGGCTAGTTATTCAACCCTTTGTGCCTCTGAACCTCAAAGACGAGTGGATGGGCCGGTGCCGTGACTCACTAGGCTAATCCTCTGCCTGCGGCACCAGTACCCCGGGTTCTAGTCCCAGCTGGGGTGCTGGATTCTGTCCTGGTTGCTCCTCTTCCAGTCCAGCTCTCCGTTGTGGCCCGGGAGTGCAGCGGAGGATGGCCCAAGTGCTTGGGCCCTGCACCCCTGCTCCTGGCTTTGGGTCGGTGCAGTGCGCCGGCCGTAGCAGCCATCTGGGAGGTGAACCAATAGAAGGAAGACCTTTCTCTCTGTCTTTCTCTCTCACTGTCTAACTCAGCTTGTCAAAAAAAAAAAAAAAAAAAAAAAAAGAGAGAGAGGGACAAGTGGATGGAGCAGGAGCATCTTTTTCTAAGGGTGGTAGTTTGGGGCTGAAGTGAGATATTGTACATTCAGCAGGTGGAATGGTGTCCCTGGGGCAGGGTGAGTGGCCTGTAACTATGGACTGCCCCAAATTGTTCCAACGGGGAGTGGTCTTATTCCCTTTGGCTGACACCTGTCCTTCTTGGTGTCTCACTGAAAACTGCCCACGTGGAGAGAGATCCAGATTTTGTGTGGTGCCCACAGTGCCTCCAACCTGGGCAATTTCAGTGCTGAGACTCGCCTGTGTGGCCACCCAGGGAGAACACGCGTGGAGAAACAGCTCAGGCCTTGCAGAAGTAGAGTTTTTGCTGTCTCAAATTTCACATAAGCAGGAAAAACAGATTCCTTTCTGAGTGAAAGGAGTTACGTGGGTCGTTTGTGCATGTTCCCTGTTCCAAACTTCAGCAAGCGAAATTTTCAAGCCGGCTTTATTCTTAAGTAGCTTCTAATGGATTTCCTTGTTTAGCTCTTTGCAAGAGCAGGTGTATCATCCCGTATCTCTGTGAAGCACTCTCAAGTGTGTTGACATTTCAGGGAGCGTTGAATGTCTCTGAGTGGTTCCATGATTCCTTCTGTGTGCATGGGCCAGCCCAAAGTCCACTCAGGTGTGATGTCTAACTGTGTAGAACTGTGCTAGTGCGCATATATTTGTGTACACCAGTCAGTCAATATCTCTTAGAGGTCCCTGCCTTTTTCTTCATGCCATTATTTTAGAGGTCTTAATTACGAAATGTTTTTCTCTCCCAGATACATGATGGGTCTTCAAAAAGTTCATGAAAAAATGTGAATTGTGAAACAAACTATGAAAGGATTTCAAAAAATTCTTTTAATCTTGTTGTTATTTATTTTATTTACTTTGGAGGGCAGAGAGATATCTTGAGAGAAACAGTAGCCAGTGTTGAGCCAGGACAAAGCCAAGAGCTTGGAGCTCAATCTGGGTCTCCCATGTGGGTGGCAGAAACCCAAGCACTCACATCACCTGCTGCCTCCAGGTGAACATTAGCAGGAAGCAAGAGTAAGGACCTGGAGCCGGGAATCAAACCCAGGTACTCTAAGGTGGGCCTCAGGCATCAGGTCAAACACACCCACCCCCAAAGTTATCTTTTTTTTTTTTTTTTTTTAAGATTTATTTATTTATTTGAAAGCAGAGTTTCAGAGAAAGAGGCAGACAGAGAGATCTTCCATCCACTGGTTCACTCCCCAAATGACCGCGACAGCTGAAACTGGGCCAATCTGAAGCCTGGAGCCTGGAGCTTCCTCCGGGTCTCCCACGTGGGCACAGGGGCCCAAGGACTTGGGCCATCTTCTACTGTTTTCCCAGGCCACAGCAGAGAACCGGATCGCAAGTGGAGCAGCCAGCACTGTAGGCAGCAGCTTTTACCTGCTAAGCACAGCGCTGGCCCCTCTAGAGTTGTCTTCACTTCCAGTTTGTATGAACTTTTTGAAGTGTCCTTGTACTAACTTTGTAAATAATAAGATAGTTTTCTTGATTTTTTTTTTCAAAACACTTTTTTTATTTGAAAGAGAGAGACAAAGATCTTACCTTTTAGTTCACTTGCCAAATGCTTGCAATGGTGGCGGGTTGGGCTGGATTGAAGCCAGGCTATGAGAACTCAATCCAGGTCTCCCGTGTGGGTGACCAGGACTTTACTGGAGCTGCCATTACCTGCTGCGCCCCGGGGTGCCCATTAGCAGGGAGTGCAGCCCAGGCACTCTGATACGGAATGCAGGCCACCTAAGCAGTGTCCGAACAGCTGTCTGGGATGCCTGCCTCTGTCCTATGAGCTTTCTGATAATGTCCTGTGTTGCCAGTTTGTGGATATTATATCTTTGCAGTTGCGAAAGTTCGATCATTTCTTACAAGCTATCTTTAGCAACATTATCTTGAAGATTATTTTGACGAATGTCCATTCTGTCCGTCCAGTTCTCCTCGCCCAGAAAGTGGACACTGCTCCTGCAGTTATCTCCCTAACAAAGGGCTGGCAAATGGAGCGAGCCCATCAATATGGACAGCACATTTTAGGTTTGAAAAGAGGCTGCCAAGGTAGCGACATCCAGTGTGAGAGTGGCGAGAATATGAAAGTAAAAATAATGACTTGATTGCAGAAATAAGGTTAGCTATCTTCGTTATAATCTCTGTTGCCTTGCAAAGCCTTTTTTTTTTTTTTTTTTTTGACAGGCAGAGTGGACAGAGAGAGAGACAGGGAGAAAGGTCTTCCTTTGCCGTTGGTTCACCCTCCAATGGCCGCCGCGGCCGGCGTACTGCGCTAATCCGATGGCAGGAGCCAGGTGCTTCTCCTGGTCTCCCATGGGGTGCAGGGCCCAAGCACTTGGGCCATCCTCCACTGCACTCCCTGGCCACAGCAGAGAATCCGGCGCCCTGACAGGGACTAGAACCTGGTGTGCCAGCGCCGCAAGGCAGAGGATTAGCCTAGTGAGCCGCGGCGCCGGCCTAGCAAAGCCTTCTTAATATCAGAGCTTATGCACTTTGCTAGGTGGAGGCAACAATAGTAGGAATTTCATATAAATCCTTCCCATGCAAACAATTCAGAGAAATGCCCACTGTTGACAGCCCTGGCACTCTTCGCTCTCACTGAATCAGAGTCAAAACTTTGATCATAAGAAGGGAAAAAACGAAAGTTCTGGTAGCTTATGACACTTTGCTGAAGAATAGGAAAAAGAACAAAACACAACCCAAATATCCTTCCTTATTAAAAGTCAAAATTAGCATTGCAAATGCATTCTAGAACTTCAGAACTGTCACTTGGGGTGAACCTGGTGATAAATCGGATCTTGATATTTACAAAATCTATTCAAATACAACCAATAGTGTGTTTGTTTATATGTTGACAAGATGATGTACACCGTGAAGGTCAAGGGTGATGTGAACTGTTGTGCTGTGCTTGTCAGAGTAGCTGAAAAGGGGGGGCTGTTGAAGAGCCCTGGTGGAAAGATGGCCTCGCCACAGTGTGACAGCAAAGGCAAGATCATCTTGAAAAAGTTCAATTGATTTGTAACAAAAATCTGTGATGTTTATCAATCAAAAAAAAAAAAAAAAGAAAGCTTTCTCTTCCTTCTGTAGCATGTTAGGAAATTGGCAGCTCAAATGGAAAAACAAATAGTGAAATTAAGCAGAAAAGCATTGATTTCACTTCTTGGGTGGTTTATCAAATGCCACAACGAACTTTCGGTCTTGTCGTTTATTAATTACCCTCTTTTAATCAAAGCAGTTAAGGATCAGTTTACAAACTTTTGGTTACTTCCATGTAAATATTTCCAACAACTCGAAGTCGCTTTGTCCTTTTACTAAATATTTTTCTCTAATTGTTAGCGAAGCTGTACTTCTTTGCCCCTTGTAAAAATTCAAAATATATCTGCAAAATAACCGTGGGGTTTACACGATATTCTTCCTAGCGTGATTTACCGCAGAGTTTTGCTTTCTTGTTCTCTTTCTCTTACCGATTGTAATGGCTTTAATTATTGGGGACTTAAGCTACAAAATGTAGTACCAAAACGAATTGTAGATGCATTCAAAGTCAGTTAAGTTTTTCTGTAGAAATCTTTTGTTTTAGTGCTTCAAACTAGCATGCGGTGGGAAACCTTTTCTCTGCCAAGGACCATCTGGGTATTTTTAACATCATTCGTGGATTGCACAAAATTATCAACTTAAAAATTAGCCAGCTGTAGATTTTTTTTTTTTTTTTGAATTGCAAGTGCTCCCTGTGGTTGCCTTGGCAGGTCCTGACCAAATGATTTCCCGGGCCTTGTGTGGCCTGCGGGCTGGATGTTCCATACCCCTGAGTTCTAGAAGAAATAGAGTAACAGTCGCACATACTAACATTCGGGTAATAAATGAAGCTTACTCTAATGAAGAGAATTAGTGGAATCTGTTAACCCAACAGGAACTGATGTAAGTCGATAAATTTCAACAGTAGACCCCCTCCATCTATTTAGAAAGCACTTAAATTTTTATGTATTTTAAATTATAGTAGCACACACAGAAAGCTAATTTATGGGCATATTTGAATTTATTTTGAACAAGAACTGAACTTTTTCATGGGTTTGTCATAAAATGGATTAAGTGAAATTAAGCCAGAATAACTATAAACAGACATAAAAATTATTAACCTCGTAGCTCCATCAGTCATTTTCAGTTAGAATTTCTGGTAAACAGTACATGGTTTGCCTCCAAGGGATCAGTTCTTTGAGTGCATTTCAATGCACTGGCTCATCCCACGTTACTGCTGTGTGGGCAGAGATGTGCAGTTGAATGCCGGGGTAGGAAGCGTCCAGCGTTTAAGCGGCTGAGCGCATCACAGTGTGGGGACATTCAACCTGCGGTGGCTGACACGTTCAGCCCTCCTCACAGGCAATCCGGACAGCCAGAGTTTATTGATGGTGCCTACAAAGAACGAAAGGGTTCTTTCAAAAAATAACAACAGGAAGTCCCTGATGCCTGAACTTCAGTAATGAAAACCTCTGGCTGAAAACAAATGGTCCATGTGCTTGTCTTGATGTAAAAAAGTCATAGACATCTCAGGATTGGCAACTGCTCGGTGGCTTTCGCAGCCTGGAGAGCAGAGAGAGGGGAAGATGGGAAAGTATCTCGAATACAGAAAGTCCTTCCCGGGTGGCGAGCGTTGGTGCATGAACACAGCCAAAGTGACTTTTGCCTTCCTGCGTTTCTGACCCTGACTCATCCTATCTGCTGCAGATTCACAGATCGAGTACTTAGACAAAAATGGTAGTAGACTGCAACACAGGGCTAGCAAAATCCACCAGGCTGCAAGGGCTAAGGCTTGTTCCTGCGGGCAAAAATAAAACCAAACAGAAAGGCGTCGCTGGCTGAGGGGGCTCCGGTCTGCACAGGTCCAGATGCAGCAGCTCCACTTCCTATCAGATCTGGTGGTTTCATCAAACTTGAGTTCATGTCCGTTAATGGTTGCTGCGGATGGAAGGCTGGGAAGGCAACAGCACACCAAATCAGTCCCCGTGCCTCTAGCCCAGCGTCCCAGGAACTCTCTAAGCCACCAAACTAGTACTGAAACTGATTAATGAACCCTGACTGCTTAGAAATAAAACAAATGATTTAAGAATTATAGTTTCTGTATCCCATTATCAAACTCATTAAGTCATCTCAAACTGCTGAATTTTGGATGAATTTCTAAATTCCTAAGAATCTATTCATATACACTACCACCACCTCCCCCCAAAACACACATTTACCCATGATCCACAAATATTAAAATAACCAGACCAATACATTTGGACAGCAGAGTTCAACGTAATTATTCTAACATTTCTTTCGTTTGTTTTGTTAACTGTCACATTGCCTTGGGATATTTTTAAACATTTTTATTGCGTTTTCACTCTCACTGAAGTAAAGGAAATTAAAGTATTAAAAATATATTTGCAGATGGTCTAGAACCTTCGGTGGGAAGGAGGCATCCTTGTCAGGCCAGCTCCCCCCGGTCAGCTGGACGTGCGTGGGTTCTGCAGAGCCTCAGAGAAGTGACAGTGGCCAGATTTCTTGTGACAGTTGTGGGGAAGATTTCAATTATGAGATTGTATTTCCTGCCCCATCCCACTCCGAAGGCAGACCGTTATCTCCTTTTGGAAATCATCCCATTTGTGAGTTTTATGACTAAGGTCGGCTGACTACAGCTTTGAATGTATTCTTTGGCGTGCTGTGTGGCGACCCCAGCACTGCTATTTTATTTCTGCCCTGGCCATTTTAATGTGTTTATAGGATCACGTTGGCTGAGAACCACAGTGAGATACGCAAATTATTCACTATGTAGACTATTTTACAAACCGGATAGCAAGAGGCCAGCGGTGTTTCCAACTATTGTTCTTTTTCTTTTCTTTTGTAAAAAGAATAAAAATGTAAAAAGAAAGAAAATGCAAAAAGAAAAAAATTACAGACAGTATTTAAACAGCCACTCCATCTAAAATGTTGCCCTATGTTTTAGTGACTGAATTTTGGAGGCTTTTAGCCATAATTTTGCTTTTTAATTTTAATCCTCTTTTTGGAGAAGGGAGCAAGAGGCTGGAGATGTTATTTGGAGTTTTTACAAAGCCTGTTCTTATTCCTAGAAAAAGGGTGAATGCTGCTGATTTTATTTATGCTGAACTGGAGCAGAAGAGCGCGTAGTAAAGCCGTGCGTCCCACATTGTTGTTGGTGGCCTCGCTGTGTGCTCACGTGTCTGCCAGCTCTGTGGGCCTGGCAGCGGGGGGCACCGTGATTCACAGGGTGGTTTGGCGGCCGAAGCCCACCCCTGGCAGGCAAGCTCCCCAGGGACGCCCCTCCCTAACTCCATAACCCTGTGCAAGGCTGGTCTCCAAGCGTTGCCTGTTTCCTGTCTGGGAGTGGGGGTGGGGATGCTTGTGAGGAGGTAGTGAGATAATATACGATACGTGCTTGGAACCAGCACTGGCATGAGCTAAGCACGGGGGACATGTTGGCTGAATTTCTCAGAGTGCCTGTTTCTGTGCCCCTGGTGCATTTTCTGTGCATGGTGGGGAGTAGATGCCTGAGTTACAGAGTTGAGAACCCTGGGATTGGGGTCCCGTCTGCTTCTCATTTACTCCTAGGTGACTGTGCCAATCACTCTTGGAGTCCGGGGACCCTAAAGTCTGGAGTTGAGAGGCCTGAAGTCACCCTGGCAAGTTCTGGAAGCAAACCAAGAGGTCCCTAGCGCAGAGCTGGTCTCAGAAGCCAGCAGTGCAGGGTTGCTTTTCCCAGAGTGTGAGGCACGTCGGTGCGTTCACAGTAATCTTAGCTGATATGCAGACACGTGTTTTTAAAAAGCAGCTGCAACTTCACAGGCCCTAGTGCTTGAGATGAGGCTAAGTACTGTGATGAACTAAGTACTACTATGAACAAACTGACCTGAAGCCGCTTTACAAAGAATATACAGCACTTGGGGATCCCAGTGGTGTTAAGATACCGCAGGAAGCACACATGCCCACGCTGAGGTTTGGGGATTCCCGCCTACTCCAGGTCCACCCCGCAGCCTTCCAGGTGGGCAGGGGCCCCGGCCAAGAGCACCTGACAGCACACATGCAAGGTTTTTTTTTTTTTTTCTTTCATAATTTTGTACTCAAAGACAGGAACCTTTTTAGGCCTGAGTTGTTCCTATTTTAGTAACTTTTCTCAGATAAGCACCTGAGTGAATATTGGGTCCCCACGTGACTGTCTGGCCGGGTCCAGCATGGCAGGTCCCGCATGCGCTGTGAGTGTGGTTCAGCAGGTGGCATCCTGTCCCGGAATCCTAAGTGCAGAGGCGGCCATGGTTGCCGGCAGCGGTGCCAAGCGGAGGGAAGTGTGAGATGCACTTTAGGAGGGAGAGGCAGATACGGAAGGCAAAACTTCGGGAATGGCCCTGATAGTGGGCTATCTTATCACCCGCAGGGCAGCACTTACCCACGGGCCCTCTGGGAGACCCTTCCGCCTTTCCCTCTCTCCTCCTTATCTGTGCGCACACACAGGTAGGGCCTGTTTCACACTGCAGCCTGGTTTTTAATGTTCCAGAGAATGTGAACTTGCTTTACTGAGGGATCCTTTGGGGTTTGGAGAAGTCGAATGTTTCAAGAAAAAACTAGGAGTGGGTATGTGGCACAGAGGTTAAGTCGCCCCCCAAAACACCCATACCCCGTCTAAGAGTGCCTGAGTTCAAGTCCCAGCCTCGTTCTCAACTCCAGCTTCCTGCTCATGAACACCCTGGGGGGCAGCAGGTGATGGCCCAAGCATTGGGTCCCTGCCACCCACATGGGACACCCCAATTGTGTCCTGGGGCTCTTGATATCAGTCTGGCCCAGCCCTGGCTGTTGCAGACCTTTGGGGAGTGAACCAGCAGGTGGAAGATTCTCTCTCTCTCTCTGCCTTGCAAATAAAATTAAAATCTATTTGTAAAGTTTGTTTTTCTAAACAAGAAAAACTAATGAAATTTTTTGTCAGGGAAACTTCTTTATCTCTTTTGTAAATCCAGCTTTTTCTATATCTCATGTTCTAATGGCAAAGCAGACATCATAGGAGAAGTTCAGCGCTTGGGCATAGATGACACCATATGGTTGCCTGAGTCTCAGTTGTTGGCGCTGTTTGCTGTTTGTTTTTGAAGGCCCAGAAGGCAGCCGTGGAGAAGGCAGCCTGGCCCTTCCTGCTTCTCCCTGGTTAAACACCCGTCTCTCCACCCTCTCTGTAAAGTGTACTAGGTCATTCTTTAATGACTGGAAATTCTAACATTAAGTTTGTGTTTCTCTGCCAAGTAAGAAAAGGAAGAGCGATATTATCCCTCAGATGAAAAGTGTAACCTGGATAAAACGAAATTCCAAACCAGGAAGCCTCTTTTTGGGTAGTCTTTGCACTGACTTCAGAAAATACTCAGCTCATGATCTGCGTGTGGTTTCAGTGAGATTAGGTGAGTCAGATCTTGCCTTTGAGTTTTTTCCACACTGCGAGCTCCAAGACAGGAGGAGATGGGTAGTGGGTGTGGTCCACGAGGTCTCTGCTTTACTGATGTGACTGCGAGCCGCTCCCTGGGCACACAGTCCCTCCTGCACTGTGTCCAGGCCATGCTCAACCCTGGGAACTTTATTTCTACAGCGTCACCGCACGCCTACTGTTCTGATCTCATTGACCCAACTAGGGCTTAACATTTTCTGATTTGGGGACCTTGGGCTTTCTACAGGTGCAGAGTCGAAGGGAATCAGAGATTCAAGAAGCAAGCTGAGGTTGAGCTACTCAGGAGTGGGGAGCTGGAGGAAGGGGCTGGTTGGTCTGGGAGGATGCCCTGGGAAAGGAAGTGAGTGTGGGAGATGGGAGGCGGCGAGAACTGCCCCGGTTACACTGAGCAGCAAGACAGTGAGACAGAGAGCTCTGTCACCTAGTTTCTATTACAGGTATCGCTGTAACTCTTCCATTTTATTTTAGTTATTGTTGCTCACCTCCCCTTTCCCTGGTTTACAGGTTAAGCTTGATCGTAGATTTGTGTGCACAGCTTCAGCGCTCTGCACACTAGGCATCCGTGGGAGACCTGGGTAGTTAGTCTTTCTCGTGGATGAAGAGCGGTACTGCTGTAAATGCTGTTGTGATTTGTGTGTGAAGAGGTGCTGGCAACATTGTAGTCCCCTTTTCAGATGGCGGGAAACCCTGCATCTGACTTCTTTTTCAGCCAAGAAGCTGTGTAGCTGGTAGTCAGAGTTTATACCAAACCATTCAGAGAACATTCTAAGCATGAATGCAGGCTCGTAGACTTGCTTGGTGGTATTTTAAGTATTGTGGCCTACAGAAAAATGGGTTAAATTCTAAGATATAATAACAACTTTAATCTGAAATTATCTGTGCTTGGCCAAATCAGCTTGCCTGTATTTTCTTTCACAAAACATTTGGTCTCAATTGTAGTTTTCTTTCTTAAAAAAAAAAGGTCAGAAAAAGTTCAAAAATGACATGATGGAATATATATTTGTTTGGAAAAATGATCTGTTATTTCCATGGCAGCTATATTAAATTTTTAGGGCTATGTGATATAGTTTTTATATTAATACCATCTTTGAAATTTATTTACATGAGGTAACAGCTCTGATGGTTACATTATATCCTTGAAAGCAAAAATGTGCAAACCAGCCAAGATTTATGCTGCTTCTCAGCAGGGCAAAATTATTCCATTTAAAGGGGGAAAAAGATATTTGTTGGGTTTTAATTATACCATTAGAATCTGACATGTATTTAATTTATTGCAAAAGAAATGCAAAGATGGCTTACAGGAAAGAAATCTCCTTATGTCGGAAAAAGCGGCACAGATCTTGGTAAGGCTGTATTTGTGCTTTCTGTTGAGGTCATTCCAGAAGTCTGAGAAATGGGTTTCCTGAGTGAGACAGAATCTTTGTGTTCAGTCTTTGCTGCGTGGAATTGTTAATGTGACTGCTCTTGCCTAGACAGTCTTGTAAATGGCTTACTAATCAAGAAAAGGCAAGTCATTAATTCTTCAATAAATTGTGGTGCTAGGCACTAACGTTTCAGAAGTCGGTCATGAGCCCATTCTTGCATCAAAGATGTCCCCCCTTTAAACTCAGCCTCAGCATGTAAGTTCACATTTTGCAAAAAAGGAGCTCAATTCTTTTTTAAAAAGATATTTATAAGAGTGTCAGTTGTTAAATCAACAACAGGAGTCACTGTGCACCTGATCCCCATGTAGGATCTCTGTCCTTAATGAGTTGTACTATGAGAATTAATGGTAAAACTAATCTTCAAACAGTACTTTACACTTTGTGTGTCTGTGTGGGTGCAAACTGTTGAAATCTTTACTTAGTATAGAGTTGATCTTCTATATATAAAGATAATTAAAAATGAATCTTAATGAAGAATGGGATGGAAGAGGGAGTAGGAGATGGGATGGTTTGGGGGTGAGATGGCAGGTGTGGGGGAAAGAATTGCTATAAACCAAAAGTTGTACCTATGAAATTTATGTTTATTAAATAAAAGCTTTCTATACAATATTTTATTTGTTTATCTGAGAGGTAGTTACAGACAGAGGAAGAGACAGGGAAAGGTCTTCCATCAGCTGGTTCACTGCCTAAATGGCTGCAATGGCCAGAGTTGGGCCCATCCAAAACCAGGAACCAGAGCTTCTTCCAGTCTCTCACGTGGGTGCAGGGGTCCAAGCCCTTGGGCCATCTGCTGCTGCTTTCCCAGGCCATAAGCAGAGAGCTGGATCAGAAATAGAGCAACCAGGACATGAACTGGTGCCCGTATGGGATGCCAGTGCCGCAGGCAGAGGCTTAGCCTATTACACCACAGCGCCAGCCCCTCAAGTACTTCTAAAGATCGATCCTGGGAGTTGTTATAAGGGTGCTTATAGACACTAACTGGATAAAGTATAAATTCTGTGAATTTTGTCGTGATGATACTGTAATTCCTTGGTTTTATAAACCCAATTTTGAGTAATTATGTCACAAGGTCAAAATTGTTCCATCAGAAAAATCTGTTGAATTCTGGTTGTTTTGTTGATATGGGAGTAGTGTCATTTTCATGCCCTTGAGAATATTATTTTAATTTAGAAGAAATACAGGGAGCTTCAGAAGTCTGTGGAAAGAAGGAAGGAAAAGGCAATGTGAGTGTTCATGAGTTTTTTGAGGACCTCTCAGGTGTTGGGATCTGAGGACGGAAACTTGGGATGGCTAGGAAATCTATTTTCCAGTTTAAATGTGCCTCAATGAACATTTAAAGTATCATTTAGCATCTTGGCATTTGTAATTTTAATTTGCTGTACAAGTAAAGATGATCATCCTGAGGTTTTTCAGAATTTGTTGCGATTTGTGAAGGGCAGTTTCGGTATTTACAACAACAGGGTTCACTTCTTGTTCTGGGTCTTCCTGGGCTGTGGGTCAGGCTGGGCGCTCACCCTTCTGAGCCGTATTTCTCTTAATCCTCCTGCACCCTCTGTACAGAGAGTCCCACATTCTCTGTCGTATTTCTCTTAATCCTCCTGCACCCTCTGTACAGAGAGTCCCACATTCTCTGTCGTTTCCTTCTATACTTTGTTTTTCCTGCTTTTTTTTTTTTTTACCTAAAATACTGACAAAGAGGGAAATTTGTTTTAGAAAGGAAATAAAGCCCCCCAGTGAAAAACATGCCCGTGGTGCTGTGTACGGAGCGCTCGCTGCGTCAGGTCAGGCGTTGGCGTGATCTCCTGTCATCCGCCCAGAAGCCTTTGAAGTGGAGTCTGAGATCTTCATCTCCCAAGGGAGTTAATGCTTTGCCCAGCATGACTCAGCTCATAATTGCAAACTCAAGGCCACTCGTCCACTCTGCGGCCGCACCTCCTTTGTATTTAAATCCAAGTGCATGGGTTTCCTGGCTGTGTCACTTTCAGTTACATGGAATTTTAAAACGTATAACTTTTTAGAAGTTATTCCTGAGTGAGTTGTACTCTGCAGATTGGAAGGCACACATTATAATTAAATTTGCGTAGTGTATTTCTTAGGGTTATATTGTCTCTCCCTCATTGGGCAGTAAAATATTTTTGTATACTGGATTCCATTATGATTTTTATCCTTCAGAGTTCCAGCAGTTGTGTAGTCACAGTTAAGTCACATTTACACACTCACGGACTGTGGGGTCACGTGTGTTGGGCTGGGGATCCCGAGGTCATCTCATGGGGTGTCCACACTTCTCAGACTCAGGTCAAGTGACCACCGGGTCGCAAAGTAAGTGCTTCCGAAGTCAGAGAACCCAGGGTTCACAGTTTGCAGCAGATCTGCCTTCTAATTACCTGGGAAATACAAGGACATAAGCCAGATACACGGAGCCTTAATTTATAAAAACTTTACAGCTGACAAAGCAAGTGGTCCTTGTTAGGGTGGGCTGATTGAATGTGGTTATGTTTTCTTACTAGCAGGAAAAAACAGTGGTGTTAGGGGTTTGATCGCCTGACTACACTGAGCCATAGGTGTTGCTGACTGTTCCTGAGGCTAAATGCTGAGGCCAGCCGGGTGTAGTCTGGCCCACTCGCATGGTTTCTGACCTAAAAATAGCTGTCTTAGGAAATAAACCAGCCAAAGGGCTCTCTTCCAGTTTGCATTTCTAGTGGTCCTGGAAATGTGGCCAGAGGCTGCATCAAAACCAGTCCATCAGAGTGCAGTTAATGAAATACACGTCGTGGATGAGAGGACAGTCAGGGGAGCAGAGGAAGCCCCGTGGCTCCCGGTCCCGGAGGGAGGAAGTGAGGGTGAAATCGGGTTCTTCAGAGACCGAGGGGACCTGCTGCCCTGAGAAGACCCTTCTGGGAAGGAATGAAACACCCCAGAACGCTGCCACCCCCGGGTGATCTCATTTCCGTTTCTCCATTCAACACTCTCCTTTTGTTCAAAGGTGTGGGGTTTGGCAGTAGGGGTGTGTGTGTGTGTGTGTGTGAGAGAGAGAGAGAGAGAGAGAGAGGGAGGGAGAGAGGGAGAGAGGAAGAGAGGGAGAGAGGGAGAGAGGGAGAGAGGGAGGGAGAGAGGGAGAGAGGGAGAGAGGGAGAGAGGGAGAGAGGGAGAGAGGGAGGGAGAGAGGGAGAGGGAGAGAGGGAGAGAGGTGGGGAGAGGAATCTAGTACCATGGAACCTTCTCCCCAGAAGCTTACTTATGGGCATGCACTGGGCCCTTGCCTGCTACCTTGGTGTGGACCCCAAAGTAGGGAATTCTATTGCAGTCTTCGTGTTCAGCTACAGGTGCTTCTCATGGACAGCAGGAAACCCCAAGTCCAGGTCACAGCAAGCTGGGGGTTAAGGTGAGTGCTGTTGATCAAAGGTTGGCACACTTTGTGACCCAAACATCTGGGTCACTGGTCTCCCGGTTACATTGCTGCGCATGGCACATTACACACAAGGCCGTCTCCCTGTGGGAGATCAGGGTGTCCCAGTGCCGGCGGCCGCACACTTGCCAATGCTGGGCCTGGCTGTGTGAAAGAGGCTTTATTAGCCAGACGCGCCAGGGCTTTGCAGAAGCCTGGGCCACTTGTGCGCTTTGAAGTTCTTGATGTATTGAAAAATGAAAAAATGCCAAGACAGGGTTACAAAAACAGTGGGATACTTTAAATGTTTACCTGTAACAACTTAATGCTGCTAGCACCAGAAACATATAATTGTGCTATTCATAAGTTAATTCCAGGATTCATAAAAATGTTCATTTATGGCTTACTACAGGCAGTGTGGTCCGGTCCCATGCCCCAGATTGAGAATGTGAGAAGAAGGTCTTGTTCTTCCAATCCTGGGTGTCTGTCTCCGGGACAGCCTGTGTAACCTCGTCTGCCAACAACTTCACAGGCGTGCATTTGAGGCTGTTTGTGAAGATGGGGCTGAATGGCTGGGCTGGCCCCCGCCCTGGGGACCTGCTAGCCTCACCTTCGTCATGAGCTCCTGCCTTTCCTAGGAAGTCTGAGTTCCAGTCCGGTGGCTACAGCAGGTCAGCTGCCCTCCCTGGGTCTCCTGCGAGAGAAAGGGCCCAGCGATGGTCATTGGTTCTACTGACGGTGATGCAAGCCCTGACTGTGGTACTTCAAGTTCCTTTAAAATATCGTTGCTCCCTTTCACGCGTCCCTTAGAGATAAAGCTCACCATGCAAATGTGCTGTTCAGGAACAACACCTTGACCTACAACCATGAGGGTAAATCTCAGCTCCCAGACTCCTTATGAGAGTGGGCACTGGATCCAGAGCAGAGGCAGGAGCGTGATAAGATTGGAAAAGAGTCACTGATGGGGAGGATGGGCTGGTGATGGTAGCTCTCAGCGTGGGAGAGTTTGGAGCTCACGATGGGATGAGGCACAGCATCTGGAGAGAGGCAGGTGCACACGGGCTCCAGGTGGCCTCTGGAGTCTCTGTCTAGCTGCTCTCCTGCATCCTCAACCCTGCAGAGACTGCCAGGCATTTTTTTAAACAGCATTCATTTTACTCAACGAGGCAAGGAACCCATTTAAAAGCAACAGTGCATCTCTTAAAAAAGTAGGACGGTCAACTTGATCCAGTCGTGTTCACTCACCCAGAACCGTCTCTGTCCTTACAGCTTCCATACCTAGAAAGCTGTCCATTCTTTCACATATATCCACCCAGTCACCCAGCCAGCCAACCAATCACCAGGCATTTTCTGAACACCAGGCACAAGCACTGTGTTTATCACTAGGAATACTATGGCAAACAAGATAGATTTTTTTCTTTGTTCTCGTTGAGGTTCTCATTTGGCAGATTTTAATTGAATATTTCTTAAATGCTGCCATCATAATTTAGTAACTAGCTTTGACTCTAGTCCTGAGGCCCTTTAGGCAAAGCTGAAGTGGATTACCCATCCCCCACACCCAGGAACCTGATTCTGGAAACAGGTGTCCAAAAGTCAGATGGGAAAACCTACAGACTGTGGTGCCAAAGTGAATGCCTTAGGATTTTTTCATGCTTTTGTCTCCTATTGCATTGTGAGTTACTTGAGGGGGCACAGGAGTTGGAATTCTAATGCCCACACCAAGCCCAGTAGCTGGCACCTAGGAGCTGCTTACTAAATATTTGTTGAAGGAATGCTACTTACGAGATCAGAGGTCTAAATCTGAGACTAACCATTGCTGCTGTCACCGTCCTTCCTTGGTGCCTCATCTCCTGGATCTTGATGGGGAACAGACCTGTGGCAAACAAGTCTGTTTGTTCAGTCCTTCAAGAAAGGTGGTTTGGAGATGGCGAAGTCGGTGGCTGGTGTTGTGTTGTAGTGGCTAAAGCTATTGCCTGTGATGTTCGCATCCCATAGGCGTGCTGGTTCTTGTCTTGGCTGCTCCATTTCCTGTCCAGCTCACTGCTGATGCTGGGAAAATGAGCAGAAGATGGCCCAAGTGCTTGGGCCCCTGCCACTCACGTGGGAGACCTGGACAAAGCTCCTGACTCTTGCCTTGTGGCTCGCCCATCCCTGGTGGCTGTGGCCATCTGGGGAGTGAGCCAGTGGATGGAAGCTCTTTCTATCTCTCGGTCTCTCCCTCTCTCTCTGTAACTCTGACTTTCAAAGTAAATAAATAAATCTTAAAAAAAAAAAAAAAAAAACAAAAAAACAAAAAAATAGTGATGCCAGAGCCTGTGCCATCCCACTCCCATGTCTCTTCCTTTCCTGCTCAGGAATAAACCTGGGATTGTCTGGGTTTTTCCTGTCGGCAGCTGTTGGGTTGACGGTAGCCTCACGGGACTGCAGCTTGGGGCCATGCTTGATGTAGGCCAGTTGTGGCTCTCATACTCTGACTTCCCTGACTGCCTGAACCTCAGAGCTGGCTGTGTCTCTGCCATTGTCCCGTGTAGGATGCCACAAATTAGGAATTGAGCTTATAGTCAGTCCTGTCCCAGCTCGGCTGAGGGAATGATCTGAAAATATGTTTTCTGTCCTCGACAGATGGTCACTTTCTCCTTAATAAAGTATGTCTGACAATCACTCTTTACTGCTGTGGTTGGGAAAAGAATGTTGTAGACCTGGGGAAACATAATAAAGACTGATGTATTTCAGTGAAGAAATAAAGCTGTAGACTACTCTGAAAAGAAGTAAAACCCTGGAGGCCAGCGCTGTGGCTCACTTGGTTAATCCTCCGCCTGTGGCACTGGCATCGCATATGGGCACTGGGTTCTAGTCCCGGTTGCTCCTCTTCCAGTCCAGCTCTCTGCTGTGGCCCGGGAAGGCAGTGGAGGATGGCCCAAGTGCTTGGGCGAGGAAGAAGCACCTGGCTCCTGGTTTCGAATCAGCATAGCTCTGGCCGTAGTGGCCACTTGGGGAGTAAACCAACAGAAGGAAGACCTTTTTCTCCGTCTCTCTTCCCTCACTGTCTAACTCTATCTGTCAAAAATAATAATAATAAAAAAAAAGAAGTAAAACCCTAGAAAACTGTGACTTCATTGGGACAAACATCCTGCATCTTCAAAAAGTTCTTGATTCACAAAAACGCTGAGCTGTAGGGCATGGGCTGTGTGTGTTGCATACACTTAAGCAGAGGTTATCTCGGAGGTGTCAGGGACATTCCAGTTGGAAACATTCCCTACTGAGCGCCTTCTAAGAGTCTGGCAAGATGGCCCTCTGACAGTGCTGTGTGCCCCTAGGCTGTGGTCCAAGCTGCCTCTTGGAAATTGCGTTCTTTAGTAGCGATTACATTGCAATGAGGTCTGTGTAGTGCTGTACCCTCTTGCATATAGACACCCCAAATCCCCACCACAACGGAAGGAGAAACTCCATCGGATATGTCACACGAGCCGTGTGCGTCGCAGTGTGGGCGTTCACTTTCCTGGGCTACTCCACACTGCTCGTGTGTGCAATCATTTGTATGGTTTTGTAGGTCATCTGCACATCCCGTCAGTTCACATGGGTATTATTTCTAGGATCAGTTTAACAAAATGATGGTTCCCTTTCCTGTTTGCTGGAACACTTAAGCTTTGTTTTCCCCAGTGGAGGAAGATGTGAGTTCAGATGTCTCTGTGGTTGATTTTCCGAGGTGGATAGTTTCTGACATGTAGCATGTTTTTGTTGTTGTTTATTTTACTCGAAATCTGCAGTCAAGGAGGGAGGGTGCTGGTTCCCATGTGCTGGTCACAGCCTGGGGTCAGGCGCCAGGCAGGCTCCTGATGCCAGGTGCTGAGCTCTGTGAGATGTTGCTTGCTGGCAAGAGAGAAAGGGAGAGTGAAGAGAGAGCAAGGCCAGGCGGGCCGGGAAGCTGGAAACCAGGCTGTGACTCAGTCGTCCCAGCGTTCGCCGACAGAAGTGCAGCAACAGTGAAAACTGCCCTTTGTCTCCAGGAACCTCCATTCAAGGCAGCAGTCCTGTGCCCCTGCCTGTGATACCGCACAATACCTGAAGACACAGTTTCCTTGATTACGCAGATCTAAATGTATACTCGAGATTCCATGAGATTTGTCTTCATTTGTGCAGCCCTCTCTCCATTGCATTTTTTAAAAATGTGGACTCAGTGTTCGTAGAATCCAAATTAATTTACTTGCAAATATAAGAGTGTACTCCAAACAGTTGGTAGAAAATGGAAATGAAAGGTAAGTTTATTTTGGTGCAAACATATTTAAAATTCATGCATCCTTCTTTCATAATATCATTTCCATAAACTTTTTGAAGACCTTTATGTGTAGAGGTTTCACTTTTTTTTTTTTTAATTTTGGCACCAGAATAAACTTACCTTTTAATTCATTTTCCAGGGATGTTTGAAGTCCCCTCCTGTTTCACAGAGATCAGAACATCTTGAGAGCTTTGTTAAAACTGAGTTTTCAGAAGCCTGGATTTAAGCAGTTTTTAGATGGGTGGGTGTGCACCAAGCAATTTTAGTTTAAGAAGGATGTAAATGCTAATACTTTAGAAATGAGAGAGGGAGGGAGGGAAGAGAGGGAGAGGAAGAGGGAGAGGGAGAGAGAGAAAAACAGAAGAAAAGAAATGAAGAAGAAAGAGCTGGCTCCTTGCAGACGTTTCTGAGGCTGTAGGGTTACTAGAACTTTCCTTTCGAGCTTTGTTGCTGCTGTGGGCACTGGAGACCATGGTGCACTGTGGAGAGTGGGCAGCCGGGCAGGGGAGGGACGATGGTGCTACTGGAGCAGGGCCCGTGGATGGCACCACGCCAGTGCCCTGAAAAATGGCAAACGTCTCACAGCTAGCAGCTGGGTGCAGGGAGATTTCTCTTCAATTTGGATGGGTAAAATTTTTTGCGCAGCGGGGCACTCTGAAAAGAGTACAACATCAAAGAGGGCGGGTCTCCCCGGTCAGACATCAGCGGCTCCAGGATGGAGGAAAATGAATGAAGTGTCGGGACTTTTCCAGCACACACGCTCCTGCCAAGTGAAAAGCACAGGGCTCCGTGGCTCGTCAGGATCAGAGTCCTGAGGGTGGTGGCTGCTTCTCTCAAGTCTTGCTCTGATCGGCAGATCGAGGAGGTCTGAAGACGACTCCAGACCTCACATCCCTGGTCCCCACCATCCTGCAGATAAGTGGGGTTCTCCCACACCCCACAGTTCTCAGGGGCTTGGGGGGACTTCTCAGAGCCACTTTGCCCCTCTGCAGACCCCCGGTGTGGCCGGAAGACTCACGTCCATTTTTGCACGTGGCCGGCTTGCCGATGATGACTTCAGAGTGCACTGTGTTGTTTTACAGTTCATTGGCAGTTTTCAACTGTTTTTCTGATCACTGTATTTCAGCCTTGACTTATATGTTAGTAGTATCTGCTAACTCAACATAAACCCCTAATGATTTTCTAATATTTCTGGAACTTGATGAATGTGAATTGACAAAGTACAGTATACAGTTTTATATCAGCATTACTGAAAATACAGCAACCGTGTGGATCGCCATTACTCACTTATTTTATGGGGCGATTGTGACCTGACCTTTTGTCGTCTCATTCTGGAATCTCAGACATTGCGAATATTCCGCAGCAGAGTGAGAGGAGAGGGTTTTCTTAGTGCCAGCAGTGAAACACAAGAATTCCAGTGGGAAGATGACGGAGACATCATCAAGATGAAAAACCTATATGCACCCTCTATGTGGGAAACACTGGAGACGATAATAAAGGCACGCTAGCTGGCATTGGCTTTACTGAGCAAACAGTCGTTGTGAAACATGTATCTTCATCCACAGACTTGCCTTTTTATTATTTGTAACGTTTCTGGTCATTGCAGCACACTGCCCGTGGAAGGGGAGACTTTATAGAGAACCGTGGACTTGTGTCTTCATCCACGCGTGGGTGTTCGCTCTGTAAATCTTCCCAACAGATCAAGTCATTCTTGCTGAGTTGACATCTGCTCTCAAGAGCAGGAATTTGTTCCATAGATGACATTGTTACGAACGTGCTGGGGACTCTCACGCACAGAGTTCCAGGTGCTTTTAAAGGAAGCGCTCTGCTCTTTCTCTCTGATAGGACAAAAGGCATGCGAAGAAGAACGCTAGGAGTCGTGGCTCCTGGCTCAGCCCGTGGCTTCGGCCTCCCTCCCTGCTCAGTCCCAGGCATCAGACGCCTCGTGGTGTGAGTGACCTGGCTGGCGACTGCTGCTCCTTTTCACGTGGAGGTGAAGGCAGAAGCTTTCATTGTGTTGGAGGTGCTACTCTGGGGTCTGTCGTCTCAAGCCTTGGGTTAAAAACCAGGCAGTTTGGACGCTGGGGGTCTGAGGCTCCAGGCTGCCCCAGCCAGTGCCCCTGCTCCTTGTCGGGTTCATCTGATTGCACAGTTTCCTACCCCTAATACGTTGCATGTTCACGCGGAAGCCAGGTGCTTGACATCGGGGCTTCCTGTGGCCTAACGTGGTGGTGACTTCGCAGGTGAAACACTCCTACATGGTAGGTGGTGCTGAGTGAGGGGCTCCTGGGGTCCCCAGGCGGCAACTGAGCACTTGTGATAAATGCCTGTTGGTCTCAGCATGTTCAGGAATGTTCTTAAGGCTGTGGTGGGTGCTTGCATCGTTTGATGACAAGGGACACTGCATTAACCTGGAACTGATTCAATTTAGGAAATGGAAAATGTAGGGCTGGAGAAATGATTCTTGTTTTCTGTTCAGTATTTACATTCAAACAGCAGTTTTTTTTTTAAATATTTTAATAAGCTTTTCTTTTTGGAAAATTGTTTTTATTTTCACTTTACTTGAAATAGAGGAAGACAGATACACAGGTATACACACACACATACACACGCGTACACACACACAGAACTTCCATCCACTGGTTCTTTCCCCAAATGCCTGTAACAGTCAGTGCAGGGCCAGACAGAAACCAGGAGCCTTGAACTCAATCAAGATCTCCAGTACGAATGGCAGGAACCCAAATGCTTGACCCCATCACCTGCTGCCTCCCAGGGTGCACGTTACTAGGAAGCTGTATCTGAAGTGGAGCTTAGACTTGGACCAGGCGCTCCAGTATGGGATGCAGGTGTCCCGAGCCATGTCTTCATTGCTGAGCCAAGCACTCGCTGCTGGTGTTATTTTTAAAATAGTCTCAGAGGTAGAAATATAAAATACAACAACTGGTTTTCTCATGCGCTCCCTTGATATCGGGTCAGAACTTTGTCTTCTCTCTCTTCCTCTTTCAACAAATGTGGATTTCCTGAAATGTTCAAAACCCTGTGTAAGGTGTGTGGGTAAGTTTTTAAAATGATTAAGATGCATTCCTGCCCTCAGTAAGCTTGTGGTCTGCTCTGGCCACCTGAGCAGTAACGTTTTTGCCTTTGCCACACATATGTGAGATCTTCAGAAAGTTCACAAAGATCATATTATGGAGTAACTGCATGGATTACAAAATATTTTTTTGTAGCAAAATGTTCTTTCAGTGTTATTTTTTCACGAACATTTTGAAGTATGCAATATTTTGTTGTGGCCGGTGTCCACAAGCAGGCAATTAGATCATGCCTGGACTGACATTTCTCATCCTCTAGTGGCACTGGCATAAGGGTGGCTGACACTCTCCAAGCCCTTGCTGGGTGCCCGGTGTCATTTCTTATCCTTTACCTTAACTTTCTCATTTGATCTTTCATAATAGTGCTTGGAGGTGGGGACCATCCTTAACACCGTTTTTTTTTTCCCCCCGAGAAAATCTCAGCTTCCTCAAGAGTTTAAATTAAAAAAAAAATTCAAATAATGCCTCAAAGTCACATCAGCTGTAACTCACATGCGTTGGAACTGCTACCTGCATGTGTCCCATAACTGGAGTGGCTCATGTTGTGTGTTGTCACGGGTGCTGCCTTGGGAAGTCTCCTCCAGGGACCACAGTACTACAAGGAAGATCTTTTCTTTTTTAATTACTTAATTAGAAAGTCAGAGTTACACACAGAGAGAAGGAGAGGCAGAGAGAGAGAGAGAGAGAGAGAGGTCTTCTATTTGCTGGTTCACTCCCCAGTTTGGCCACAATGACCAGAGCTATGCTGATCCAAAGCCAGGAGCCAGGAGCTTCTTCCAGGTCTCCCACATGGGTGCAGCAGCCCAAGGGCTTGGGCCATCTTCTGCTTTCCCAGGCCATAGCAGAGAGCTGGATTGGAAGTGGAGCAGCCGGGACTTGAACCAGCGCCCATATGGGATGCTGGTACTGCAGGCAGTGGCTTTACCTGCTATGCCACAGCACTGGCCCCCAGAAGATCTTTTCTTTAGCAAGAAAAGTATTCTGGTTGCTAACTTTTCGTAGTTGGGAGACTCCAGAACCGCTCCTGTGAGTCTCTGGTCATGGAGCTCTCTAGGGGCTGTAGGATGCTGCGCCCCCATCTCCCAACACCGAGAGGAGTCTCACAGTAGAACATGTTTCTCCTGCTTGGGACCCAGAATGTTTTTCAGTGGAGTTTTGCAAATGACTACTACATTTGACTCTTGAAAACCTAAGCCTTGCCTGAATTTAACAGAAAGCTGAGGCTGCATGAAACGCTGCGTGGAGATGGGGAGAGGAGATGTCAGGAATTGTCTCCTGTCTGCCCCCATGGACACCATGTGCTGGGAAGTATTGAAACCATGCAGAAGCCACAGGACCAAGCAGCAGAACTCGAACCCACAGCCTCTGCTGGGTCCTTTCTCTGATAATTCTTTGTTGCATTCCATCATCACAGGGTATTCACCTTTGCATTTCACAGAGTTGGAAGAGTTTGGCTTCAAACAGGATGGAATTTTTTTTTTTTAATCCTACTTGTTAGTACTTAGAATCAAGGTTTCATTGCCTTTCATGGGGATTTCATCTCAAGCTTTGAATAAGAGCCAAGATGTTTAAGCTGCTGTAGTATTATTGCGAGAATTCATTCTTGGTCCTCCTAGGTGCTGGGCCCTGTGTTAGATGTTTGGGTAAAAAATGGGCTCTCTCACCTCAGCCGCTGGGTGAGCACTGATAGAGGCTGGCGTGTGGACACGCAACGCTAGGCCGGTGTTCAGGGCCTTGGCTCAGGCTGTGCCTCAGTTGGGGACAGAGGAGAGGGAGTGGGACAAGTCTGCACCTTGTAAGCTGGATAATCCATGTTATACAAAACCATTACACCTTCCTTCCTTCCCTGCTGTGCCAAACGACAGGGACCCAGGATCTGGGAGGAACAGGTGCATTTATGGTTTGTGAGTTGGGCTTAAAGTCCTTGGCTCAGAGACCCTGGTGCACAGGGAGAGAGGGCTGATGGAGGGCGTGGGATGAGGCCTGGTTCTCTCACGGATTACAAGTCTCTGCTAAGTCACTAACTTTTGGAGACTCCGTTTCCTTATGTATAATGGACCAGGTCAGAACAGAGGGCCCTTTCAAGTCTGGCTTTCCTGGGCTCTAGACTGAGCCAAGGTCCTGGGCGCTCAGCAGGACTGGTGGCTGAAATCTGCATGGAGGCCTTCTCTAGGGCAGAAGTGCTCTGGCTGTGGGCTTTCACACAGCGTCCACCGGGACGGGGTGGCCCCCAGAACTGTCGCGGTCAGCAGTGGGGACCTGCGCATGCTGGTCACTGCTGTCACCAGCCCCTCATTCTTCAACATCTGTTTGATGTGGGGTGACATTTTAGACTTCTTTGAATTAAGAGGCATCCTTTGCTTAAAATGATCATTGAAAACCTTTCTTGGCAAAAAGCAAAAGGAACTTGGTTTTCTCTCCTTCGCTGGAAAACCACAGGACAGAACACTTGGATCTTGGTTAGATGGTGGTTCCTGGGCGCTGCAGGATGGAAGAAGGTTTGCAGTGTGTCTAGGCTCTCACTTCCAGTGGTTTTCTTTGAAAGTGTCCCCAGCTGTAGTGGACTGACGTTCAGTGGTGGCGATTGCTTTACAGATGTGGTTACAAATAGAAATGCTTACAGAGGCCAAGCAGATCAGTAAAGTCATGGAGTAAGCCCCATGTGGTACAGGAGGGAGTGGTGGAGACCACGGATAATTATAGTTCTCAACTGTATAGTTCTCAGTTATAGTACATAGGGAGCCATCATTTCTCTGGCTCACTGCCAGAGATCAGAGACCAGTTCAGGGAAGTTAGAAATCTAATTAGGTAAATTTTTTTTTTTTTTTTGACAGGCAGAGTGGACAGTGAGAGAGAGAGACAGAGAGAAAGGTCTTCCTTTTGCCGTTGGTTCACCCTCCAATGGCCACCACGGCTGGTGCGCTGTGGCCGGCACACTGTGCTAATCCGATGGCAGGAGCCAGGTGCCTCTCCCGGTCTCCCATGGGGTGCAGGGCCCAAGCACTTGGGCCATCCTCCACTGCACTCCCAGCAGAGAGCTGGCCTGGAAGAGGGGCAACTGGGACAGAATCTGGCACCCTGACCGGGACTAGAACCCCGTGTGCCGGTGCCGCTAGGCAGAGGATTAGCCTAGTGAGCCGCAGCGCCGGCTAATTAGGTAAAATTTTTAAAAGTTTCAATACACTGGAGCCAACCTTGGGGTGCAGTGGGCTCTGATCTACTACCATGTGTAGTGCTGGTGCTGGCGCCCTGTCAGAGCACTGGTTAAAGTCCTGGCTGTTCCACCTCGAATCCAGCTCCTTGCCAATGTGCCTGGGAAAGCAGTGGAAGATGGTCCAAGTAATTGGTCCCCTGCCACCTACATGGGAGACCTGGATGGAGTTCTAGACTCCTGGTTTCGGCCTGGTCCAGCTCTGGCTATTGCAGTCACTTGGGGAGTGGGCTGTCAGATGGAAGATCTCTCTTTGTCAGATACATTTAAAAAATTGATTTTAAAAAAATTGAATACATTTTAGAAAAATTAAACATTATGTAGGAAAATGAAAGCTGGCTTATTGTTTGGATTTAATCTGAAAGCCTGTAGTCAGCCATTCTTGCTTTAGAGAACCTGCTTAGGGCCACCAGGTTCCACAGACTCTTCCATGCAGAAGATGGTTTTCTGGCTGTCAGGTGCTTGTAGGCCTGGCTGTCCTCTCCGAGATGACTGGTGTCCGTGCGAGCTGGCTGTGCTCACAGATGACAAAGACTGGGACAAGCGGCTCCCAACAGTGGTAACTCCCAGCGCTCGTGTGTGCTTGACTGCTGCTCTCCGCAGAGAAAAAGTGAAAGCAGATTTCTGTTCTGGGAGTAGATCGCGGTGAGACTGCTTCTCGAGGTGGAGGGTGGCAGGGGAGAGCCTGGCACACGGTGGCGTTCCGTGGCTGCAGCCTGTGGTTCGTAAGGAGGGAGTGTTTGCGCGATCATTATTTCAACCGCATGGGTGATGTCCCAATAAACATTTTTGGATTGAAACTGTTCAAATCTCCTTCAAAAGTAAGTGTTAGCTCTCCCCCTTAGTTATCTTTCTAATCTCGTTGACTAAAAGAGAAAGTACAGACTGAAAGCGATGGTTTTAAAATAGCACCAACGATAATCACAAGAGAAGCCGGAGGCTGGCGGTGTGGTGACGTGGGTGACAGTGACTTCCCCCAGAGGACAGTGAGGTTCAGTTTTTAACCCTGGGGGGCAGAGTCAGAGTATCTGAGCAATGCATGCAAAATATGAAGCACGGAGGAAGAGAGGGCTAGGTTTTCTTTTCATTTATTTTTCTCTCTTTGATTTAAAAAATTCAGAAAAGCTCCAGATAAAGGGACAAATAGCTGCATACAAGGCACAGAAGAAGTGAATGAGTATCAGTATATAAACAATGAGTGTATAGTAGTCAGTGAATAAATGATATATATAACATGTATGTATAATTGAATAAGTGTATACATAATTGACAGGTTTAAATATAAATATAAATGTATACATAATTGAATAGTTTTTTGTAGGAATAATACTCATTTATATGCTTACTATATATATAAAACAATATGCACTACTATAAAATGTGCTAAAGTATTGATTTGTAATTTTAGCAAATAGCAGGCATCATAGTCAAATGATCTACAACTTGATTTTCTCAGTCACCATTAAGTTTATGACACTTACCTGTAACACCTGGATCTTAATACAAACAGGTCAAGTTTGTGAATTTGATATATTTCCACCATTTTATTGAATAGTAAGCCACAGCTTATTCATCTGACGATGGGTATTTCTGTTTTCCCTCCCTGTTTGCCGTTACTAACAAGGCTGCAGTGAGGGCCGTTGGACTTTTCTCCAGAAGTTTGTGGATCAGAGTTCAGTGGAGTGACTGCCTAGCAGTGCAGTTGCTGTCCAGAGGCTATCTCTGTTGTGGGCTTTATTGCTAAAAGGCTCACGGAGGTGCCTGTGCCACGTGACACTCCTGTCCCGCAATGCTGCCGCTAGCTCTCTAGAACAAATATGCCAAGTATGCTTTCTGCACTTGTGAGGATTCTCTCTGCAGAATTTAGCCTTTCCCTGTGAGTTTCTTTGCATGCATTTCCCTAACTCTCAAGGTTTGTTTGGCTTCCTTAGAAAGAAGGGAGCAAATATTCAAACACTGTTGTTTGGGTTCATTCAGAATCAAGTGCATGATTTTCGGCAAAATTTTGCTGTGTTCAATTGTCCTTTCAGATTGGATCCTCTTAATCTGTATTTAACTTGCCTTCCTTCTCACCATTTGAATGAATAAAATTTCTGACCTTTTCTGCATTTTTATAGGTCCTGAGGGGGTTGTCTAAACACTTTGTGCTAGATTTTCAATATTTTTCTGCTTATTTAAAGTCTTTTCAAAGGTAATAAAAACAAACTAACTCTTGCTCTTGGCATAAGTCCTTCTTAAATTCCGTAGGTTTTTTAGAACTATCAGGTATCTAACTTAAAACCTTGTTTTAGTGTCCCACAAACAGAGATGTTGCTGCAACCCCCAAGAACAACTTCCTGAACTTGACGTTGCTGCTGCAGACCCAAAGCTTTGAAGCAGTTCCCCAGCTGCAGTTACTCCTCTCCTGCCTGCCGGAGCAACCCCGTCAGCTACACACAGAGATTTTTTTTTTAAACAGGGCTCTTACATGGTAACAAAGTTAATCTAATAATGGAGAGTAATGATAGGGTACAAATTAGTATCCAAGGCTTTTCTAAGAAGTTGTCTTTGGTTATTGTGTAGCCCTCGCATTTGTGTATCCTATTTTTTCTGTTCTGTTTTCATCATACAAGAGGAATGAGCAGAAATAGGCATCGGCGCCTTTTGACCCATCACTTGATCTTTCAAGAAACACTGAGTTTAAATGTTAGCTTTTTTTTTTTTTTTTTTAAGATTTATTTATTTGAAAGGCAGAGTTACACAGAGGAGGAGAGACAGACCTTCTATTTTGTGTTTCACTCCCCCAGTGGCTGCAACAGCTCTAGGGCTGGGCCAGATCAAAACCAGAAGCCAGGAGCTTCTTCCGGGTCTCCCATGTGGGTTCAGGGGCTCAAGCACTTGGGCCATCTTCCCCTGCTTTTTTCTAGGTGCATTAGTAGGGAGCTGGATTAGGAGTAGAGAAGTCAGGATTCCAACTGGCATCCATGTGAAATGCCAGCCCCTAGATGTTAGCTCTTAACAACACAGACCCAAAGGCCCTGAGCATTGTCTTGTACCAAATGCTAAAGCACTGTGTTTTGGCCACCGCACACTACCTTGGCTGGAGGTACAGGTATGAGGGCCCTGGAGGAGACTTTGTAAGTGCTGTAAAATACACTGATGCATGGATTTTTTTTTAAACACCAAAATGAACTTTTCATTCCTTTTTTTCCCACATATTTTGCATTCTTTTTTGAAATACCCTCCTGTGTATGACTTGACATTTACAACGTTTATGCAGTTTTTATTTATTTGTTTTTTGTTTTGGGGGAGATCAGGTGGAATGTGTATAATCAGATTTGTGGTTCTGGAAGATTGCTCTGGCTACTGATGGTCAGGTAGATTGGAGGGCCCTGGAGAGGCTGCAGGGAGATCAGGCAAGGGGCTGTCATCTCGTAGAGGTGAAAGGAAGCTCAGTGGATTTCCGTGGAGAGGGCGAGGCGGATGCACCTGAGAAGCCTCTGGGAGGTGCATCCAGCTGGATCTGGGCTCTGAGGGCTGAAGCCAAGAATGCACCAAGGTGGAGGGAGCTTCTTCAATGCTGGGCACCCAGTTGTGGGATTGAAGTGGGCGTCGGTGTCATTTGCTGTAGTAATATCAGTTACTGAAGCTGAAGCCGAGGAGGCCCACCCCTGTGACATGTGCCACACTGCGTGGCTTTTGGGAACACAAAAAGCCACCTGCTTCTCCTGAAGGTGAGCCACAGTCTACAGCAGGCAGGTGCAGAGTGTACATTTCCTTGTACAATGAGCTTAGGGACCTCCCTTACACTTAAGGGACCTCCTGCTTTGTTTAAGTGTTTGACAAGTTTGCATGGCTAGAATTGTTGGAAATGCGTCCTAGTGCTTCCACCAGCACTCGTGATGGAAGGTGGTTTGTGTGGGACAGGGATCTGGGTCATTACCATTTTTTACCCCATTAAAGATCACCAGTGGGGTTAAGGGAACCCAGTGATTTTGTTCAGTGTCATGTTGGCTGTCAACAATAAACAGGGATGTAACCAGCTTCCTAGAGACAGAAACGCAACAGAAGCCTAGTGTGATACCTGCAGTATGAGCTAACTACAGCATCGGTCTTGGGGTTGCTCAGGTAGTATGTAGATCCACCACGTGCAAAGTTACCATTCTCCACCATTATCCCAAAACTTGGACTTTAAAGAAGTTATTAATCTTTTTTTAAAAGATTTATTTATTTATTTGAAAGAATTACACACAGAGAGAGGAGAGGCAGAGAGAGAGGTCTTCCATCCGATGGCTCACTCCCCAATTGGTCACAACAGCCGGAACTGCGCCGATCTGAAGCCAGGAGCCAAGAGCCTCCTCCAGGTCCCCAAAGTGGGTGCAGGAGCCCAAGGACTTGGGCCATCCTCCACTGCTATCCCAGGCCACAGCAGAGAGCTGGGTCAGAAGAGGAGCAGCTGGGACTAGAACTGGCGCCCATGTGGGATGCCGGCACTGCAGGCCAGGGTGTTAACCCACTGCGCCACAGTGCCGGCCCAGAAATTATTAATCTTAACTATAACACAACCTGGGAATCTCTTCCTTCTTCTCAGGCTAAGTTAATTATCAGTTATGTTCTCTCTGCTGTCTGCTCAGTCCCAACTTCTGTGACAGTTGTCTTTATTAAATTAGTGCTTGTCTTTCTCTTGTGGGGGTTAGTGGGGATGGAGAGGAATGCATTCAAGAGAAGCAAAAACAATAGCAAAGCAAAGCCCCGACGGGTGATGGTAAAAAGACAGTGTCATTGCTAAGCCCCTGGCCCACAGCGGAACTGCACTGAGCTAATAAAAAGGTGCACTTGTGGAGCTGACTTTAGGGCCCATATGTAACTGGGGAGGTCTCTCTGTAAAGTTTAATCTCCCTGTCTGTTGAGAAAGGACAAGTAGGAAGTTTTCAGAGCAAGCATGGGAGATGGGGAACCCCCAGCAGCTACCAGCAGGAGCACCCCACTGCTGATTTCATTTGAGAAGGTGCAGTTGCCAGCGAGAACGGTACCTACAGGAGACTCGGCTGCTCCTTGCTTCCTGGGTGCCCCTTGGGCGGCTATGGCTATGTGAACTCCACTTCCCACCGCTCTTGCTACCACTCCCCCGAGGCGGCCTGGAGGTGGGGTGCTTTCTGGAAGGAAGTGCTGCCGGTGCCGGTGCCTTGTTTGCCTGGCTAGCTCCTCGCTTTGCGTGAGACTTTCTGCCCCTTGCTTATTCCCCCGAGGTGAAGTGGATTTCATTTCCTTGAATGCTGCCCTGGAAGACTGTGTGGAGTTGGCCTAAGGCAATGATTTTTTAGACCAACCTCAGTCAAGACTCTTCCTGTCCACAGCAAACAGCTATTTTTTCTTTGCCTTTTTGGAGTTCTCTCTCTCTCTTTCTCTTTCTCTTTCTCTTTTTCTCTTTCTCTTTCTCTTTCTCTTTCTCTTTCTCTTTCTCTTTCTCTTTCTTTCTTTTTTTTATGACCCTTGAGAGTTTCAGATCCTGACGACTGAAGTCCAACATCTTCTGTGAAGTGAAGGGTCATTTACTGCACCCGAATGAGAGTCTGTTTTGCTAGTTCTTTAAGCTCCGTCAGTCTCTGACCGGCCTCTGCTAGATGTCACCCAGCTCGGTAGCCACACAGTGGCTGCTTTCCCATACCTCCTTGCGTGCTGGGGACTGGGGGCCTGTCACGGGTTGTTCCAGCCACGCCAATGTGGCTTTGCCTTTCAGCTTGCTTGCTTTATCCAGCAGCTCATCACTTAAGGCTAGCCTGTCAAAAATAGGCTGTGTGTTCTTTGGGAACTACGGTCACATCCTTGAGAGACCACAGACATGTTTAATTCAGGGAAGATTGGCTCGATAAGAAAAAGCGTGATCGACTTGCATCACCAGAAAATATTTCCCCCGTGGTTCCAGTTGGGTTTCTGCGAGCATCCATACGCGCCGGGCAACCCGAGGGCCATAAATCTGCACCGCCTACGCTCAAGACACCCAGGGAGGCCGGGAAATGATTGCTGATGATTCGTTCTAACTACTTGACCTTCTGACCTCTTCTCCAGATATATGATCAAGATGGGACACTTCAGCACTTTATTGATGGTGGGGAGCCTAGTAAGTCGAGCTGGATGAGGTATATCCGATGTGCAAGGCACTGCGGGGAGCAGAATCTAACAGTAGTTCAGTACAGGTAACGTATACCTTGATTTGCTGCTTCACACAGCCCTGGCCCCGGGGCTTGCATTTGCAAATTCAGGCTTGCTGCTACTGGTTGCCAACCTCCAGGGGAACCCCACAAGGACTGGCAGGAACTTTTCTTTCTTTCTTTCTTTCTTTTTTTGCTGGGTTAGGGAAACCTGAGTTCCTCCAGCAGTAGGTTCACGCGCACTCAGAACTAAAGGTGCTGGTGGAGGGCATCCATCACCCAGCGCAGGTGCTGAGGTCACGTCCTTGTCGCTGCCGTGGCCCGGGTGAGAGCAGCAGGGGCACACACACAGCAGAGGAGGAGTCAGAGAATCAGCGCCAGGTCCTCCCTGCTATGTCCCCGAGAGTTTTCCTTTGCACAAAGGCCTGGAAACCAGGAGTTCTCAGGGTTCCCCAGGCTGTTGTGCTCAGCAGTGATGATGAGCCAAGGTGACCTGTGCTGCTTGCTCAATGATGCCAGAGCGCTTGGGTCCAGAGCCTGGAGAACGTCCCGGCTTCCCGAGATGTCTGGGGAGAGGGTGCCCAGAGGGTGACAGAGGCGAGGCGGAGCCATCCGCAGTCCTCCCCAGGACTCCCATAAGGTGGGCTCTGGGGAGAGCTGAGAAGCCCCCCTGCACTGTCAGGTGCACCTGCTCCACCAGCCTGTCCACCGATGCCTAAAGAAGGCTGGAGCAGAGACGAGCGGGCAGAAACAAATCAAACAGGAAAAAAGCTCTACCGCTAAGCCGTCTTTTCTCAAAATCCCTCGAAAACATGTGCCATATAAATATATGAGCTCAATTATAAACAGCCGCGTTCCCTTTAGAATCAGAAGCAACTGTTTAGTTTTATTAGGCACCACAGACACATCAAAGCCCAGGGCCCTGGGCTCGGCAACTTGGAGTCCTGCCTGTGGCTATTTATTTTCTTTTCCCTTTTTTTTTTTTTTTTTTTTTTTAACTTTCTTCCCCTCGTAGGTTAAAGGCTGCTCGGATCTGGCTTGCTCTCTGAAGTTCTGAGCATGAAGTCTGAGCGCCCTGTGACTCACGGCCTGCGTTCCTCTGCAGTTTTCGTTCATTAAATCATGGTTCCAATGAAATGGTGCAAGACGGTGTTGGGTTCCACGGCTGTGTGCCGGCTTTCCTCACCTTTAGCACAGCTGTATTTGAGGCTGTCATGGAACCCCGAGCCAGAAAACCAGCAGAGAGATCAGGCTTGTCCGTGAAGGCGACAGATTGTCGTGGCTGGGGCTGTGAGGCACGCCCGGCCTGCTCGGGAGGCCGGTCTGCGTGTGGGAGGACAGTGCCCTCCCGGGCTGGTGGGCACAAGCCAGTCATCCGCTGCCCGTGAGGAGCAAGCGGGTTTTACAACGCCCCCTTCCCCACGGCCCTCCCGCCGCCAGCCCCGTCTCGCCGATCTGTTTTCGATTACGTCTGATGTTCATAAAACGAATGACAAAAACACAATTTTAAGAACTGGCATCCATCCCCAGTGAGCATGTCCAAAAGTAAGAAAATAGCAAAGTCGGGGACCGGGGAGCCAGCCTGATTTTTATTGTACATGGACGTCCCGTTCGCAGAGAGTCAGCTGGTTTGAATTCGCTCTGTTATGATTTGTAATATCTAAATGGAATTCTCTTCAAAGCGCCCTTGATTGATTGACCCTTAGCCGAACGTTTTGTTTTTATTTTGAGGCTGACAATAATGTTTGTTGGCATGTGCTCCACCTCTACTGCGTTGGGACGCCACGAAGCTATCCTTATGAGTCACCGAACCACAATACTAAATACATGTCAGCAAAGGAAATATTATTTGAAACGGGGAAAATCCCTTTGATGTGCTTCAACATGCAGAGTTTTGGAAGCTCTGCCTTTGTCAGGCATGGTGTACGCTTACACATCCCCCCCCCCACCCGGCCTACCCCCGCCTGGGCAGACCACCCATTGCTCAAAAACAGTTGTACTCTTTCAGCGGCAAAGTGTGTCATTTGGGCTTCGCACATTCATTTGCTGGGCGCTGTGTTTATATTAAGGAAAGCCAAACCGAGAGATGAAATGTCACAAGGGTGAGGTACAAAGTAGACTCAATTTTTCTCAAGTTAGGAGATGCCGGTGATTTATAGCTCGGCTCCGATTTTGATTTTTTTATGTAGCAGTGGAAAGAATTAATAAAATGCACAGCTCTCGGAGAGGCAGGGCGAAGAAGGGTGGTGAGGGCTGGACAACTGGCTGGAGTTTTTGTCAGATAGTCACAGAATGTTGGAGAAAACATTCTGCTTAGCTAGCAGTGCCCTCGTGAGACAGAATGGCAGCAAGTAAGGAAAATAACAAGATAAATGAAATTTTCACAGCTGCAAGTAAAATATTGAGAATCTGCACTTTTTTATTGATCTTTATGATCCTATTGCCAAGAGCCACTTTGTGGTGACAAAATATGTTGACAAGTGCATATCTCACCGCCATGAAAAATGTGCAGAAGGATTCGCCTTATGTCTGCAGTGTTCTACAAGGAACAAATTGCCTGCTACAGCCGATTCCTTGCAGAAAGGCGAAATTTAAGGCCCACCAACCCTAAACACTTTTATCTTGAACTTGAGGCTCATATTTGTAGCCATTCTTCATTGAGAAAACCAGTCACCATCTCCTCATTTTTTTTTTTTTTTTTTTTTTTTTTTTTTTTTTGACAGGCAGAGTGGACAGTGAGAGAGAGAGACAGAGAGAAAGGTCTTCCTTTGCCGTTGGTTCACCCTCCAATGGCCGCCGCTGCAGCCGGCGCACCGCGCTGATCCTGGCAGGAGCCAGGAGCCAGGTGCTTTTCCTGGTCTCCCATGGGGTGCAGGGCCCAAGCACCTGGGCCATCCTCCACTGCACTCCCTGGCCATAGCAGAGAGCTGGCCTGGAAGAGGGGCAACCGGGACAGAATCCGGCGCCCCAACCGGGACTAGAACCCGGTGTGCCGGCGCCGCAAGGTGGAGGATTAGCCTATTGAGCCACGGCGCCGGCTCTCCTCATTTTTTTTTTCAATCTGTGGATTTTTCTTCAGAGTTCCGAAGCTGTTGTAACGAATGTCTACCCCTCGGTCCCTGCACTGGCCGTTTCAGAGTACCATCGTTCAGCCAGGCTCAAACGCTCCTCTGTATTTATCGAATTTCTGTTTCACATCCCAGTTTTTTTCCTGTTCTCTCATCTCAAACTTTAGAAGGAAGGCAACCAAGTACAAAGTGGATTTTTATTTCCCTTCGGCATGGTATCACAAAGCCACCTAATTTTATTGCAAACCGGGGAAGTCCCAGTGCCCAGGTGCAAGAATGCACTTTGGTATTTTCCCTTCACATAAGAAATGTAGGGCAGGAATTTATATAGGAAGTTGGGGCGCCAGTGTCTTTGCCATTTGCTAAGAGAGAGGGTTTTCTCATTCACGTGACAGGAGGAAGTTGACAAAATGAACTCTCCCTTCTGTTGTATCCAGGGCCAGGTACCTGTGTCTTCAGCCAGGGGTCTGCATGCCAGGGCATTATGGAATCGGCTGTGTCCTGTTCAGCCGACTGAGCTACAGGCTGTAACTGGTTGGTGGGGACAGTGTGGAGGGTGTGGATTTATTATAAGCAGAAGTTGCTGAGGTGGAGGACTGGGCAGGACTTTTTTTGGGGGGTGGGTAATAAAAATGTGAATGGGGCACGTGAGTGTTGTACGCTACTAAGCTGGTTTTCTTTTGTTTTGAATAGGTCGCACATATTCTACCGAGCCTGTATAGATATCCCCAGGGGCACCGAGCTTCTGGTGTGGTACAATGACAGCTATACGTCTTTCTTTGGGATCCCCTTACAATGCATTGCCCAGGATGAAAACTGTAAGAACTTATTTTAGCTCTGAATTCACATCTCAACATAACCTGTTTCAAAGCTAATGTTTTAAGAGTGTTTTCTGAGACTCCCAACACCTGGTTCAATGTGATACTTAATGCAGACGCACAAGGGGGTCTGTTTCATGGCTTCATTGTCCCTCCTTTGTCATTTGCCTTCCCCCCAGGGCATCTTAACCCGTGCAGGCCCATGCTTCTTTGCCTATCCACAATCTCAAAGCCTTTGCCAGAGTTTCAAGTCATCACTGGCAGCCAGGTTAAGTCGGTTGCTATTCGCTGAGCACCCACCGTGTGTCTGGTTCTCTGTGGCCATCTCACTGGGCTGCAGGAGCAGCTCATGACCCAAAAATGAGATAATGAGAAAATAATGAAGCAGTTTCATCAGCACCCTCTCTAGCCCATTGTGTGTGTCTCCCTCTGAGCAGTCACTGAATGAGAAATAGTAGTAAAAATCTCATCTGCATAGCTCTGGAAGTTGTGTCTTTCTAAGTTTTTTTTGTCTAAAACCATAGACAAAAGCCATGTAATTTTCTACAGCCTTCATTATCATGCCAACTGTTCTCTATGAAAGAATAATCTAACACCTAGGCAAATGTGAACTTACAACCGCATTTAAAGTTGGAAAGAAAATTTAAAATTTAAAAAGATACTGTGTTGGATCAATTCTATGGAAATTATTATATGTGACTTCCAGTGTGTGGGACGGGATTAGGTAACTCTGGTGTGCACTGGTTTCAAGGATGCCACATGTTCTTGTCAACAACTTCCTTAACCTGTGAACTGACACTGTGATATTATGCCGCAAGACGAGGTGGAGATAACAGATCTATTTCATTACTGGGGGCAAAAATAATCTCATTTTGCAACAAGTGTTATTTTCCTTTTTCCTTCTGCATTTGCTTTCTCTCACACACACATACACATGCACACAGGTGGCTACGAAAATGTTCATGTTACTACGCTGCCGAATGCGGATGATCAAACACTCCTTTCTCATATTCAGGTTCTTTGTAAAAAGTAAAACCCTCAGAAAGGCTGTTGCTATCAGCTTTCCTTTTTGACTTTACCCTGACCCCTAACCAACCTCAAATCAAAACATGAATCTTTGGACATACAATGCATTCCTCTTGCTTCCTAAGTTTCCATGGGAAACTTTGTTCCCTGCAGTAGGACTCCTGTTCGCGGAGGGGCTGTTTTCATAGGAGAAGATCTGCGTGCTGGACATGAATGTGTGGTTGGTGTCCGCGGCAGATGTGGACACGGAGGCCACCTGGCTCTGCCTTGCCCGGGACGGCTCCCTGCCCCAGCTCCCCTGAATGTAGATCCAGAGCTGTGCTCAGAAGAGCACCAGTGCCAGCCCAGCGGAGCAGCTGACGCGAGTTTGTCTGTGCATTTGAACTTGAACATTGCCTCACCTTCCAGAAATTGTGTGAGAGCCTCCGTTTCCTCCTCTAATGCAACCTGCTGCGGCCTCTGTAGATGTTGTTGGGGTTTACGTGCTGGAAAACGTCTGGGAGGAAACATACAAGGCCCAGGGTTCTACAGCACAGAGTCTTTCATTCATTTGCTGTGTGCCTATATACTGAGCACCTACCATGGGCCAGGGGCTTGGCCAGGTGCTGCAAATACAGCGGGGAGCAAAACACAAGAGTTGCTGCTGTAACAGAGCTTCCCATGTAGGGAAGGAGACAGATTATCAGCAGATGTGTCCGTAAGTAAATAGGCTGTCAGTCGGTGATGAGTGTTGCGAAGTGGATACAGCAGCAGAGAGGCAAGTGGGGCCACGGGGTGGGATTGCGGCTTTACAGAAGGGCAGGGTGAGCTCCCCTGGGGCGGCTCGTGCAGGAGTCCAGGAGGGAAGTGCTGGTGGATTGGAGGCCACGGTGCAGACATGTGGAGGAGAGGCAGTTGGATTCTGGATGCACTTTGAAAAGCAAAGCCAACAGCAGTTCTAGTATGTTGGATGCTGAGAGGGAGGGAGAAACAGAGAGAGCGAGCGAGAGAGCGAGCGAGCGAGCTCAGGTGAGGGTAATTCTGAGGCTTCTGGAAGCAGGAAGCGTGGCCTGGTGTACTGAGGTCTGCAGCAGAAACGGAAACCGGGGAGTGACTGCTTAGGGAATTCGCGTCTCCCCCTGCACAGCACGGAGTACCAGCCACTGTACGATCACGGCCTCGGTTTCTTACCCTGGACATGGGTGCCCAGAGGGGAAGTGCAGCCACACATTGCTTCCACCTTGGCATGCTGTTCCCTGGATGGAGTGGGCCCTCCTGGGAAGGTGGCGTTTGCAGGAGGACTGGTGAGAGGACCGGATGGAGCGTTTGTGGGGCCCGTGTGCAGTGCACAGCCACCTGGCAGCAGGTGTCGTGAGAGCGTTGCCTGGCGTTCATTTCTGGCCGCACGGTGCTTCCTGGAGCGTCCCCCGCTGTGCTTCTCAGTTCCCCTTTCTTCCTCGGGCCGAGGTGGAGGTTGTTGATCTTCCAGGGCACGTGCGACATCATTTAGCTCCTGAAATCCTGGACAGGAAATACACAAACCCCCACGGCAGCTTGAAACCGGGGATTCAATCGGAAAGCCGAGTGGCTTTTCTGGGTTCAGTTCAGAACTCTAAGCGAGAGTTGAGAGATGTTTAAGGGAATTAAGTCTTTGGCTAAAACACTCAGCGGTGACAACCCCTTTTCCTCTCAGGGCCTGGGAGCAATTTTACGTGGGTTCCTGTCCCAGGGTCACTTGTTAGTCATATGAGTGGTCACCCCAGAAACCAGCAGGAGGCGTGGTCAGTTAGAGAGAGGGTGTTTCCAGCCCTGATCCGACCTCTAGGATGGACTTGGTCATTCTACCCGACTCACGAGAGACTTGGGGCTGCACGTTCGCATGTAAAAGGACACAGATAATTTGACAACTAGCCCCGAGTCATTTAAATCACCTCAAGTGGATCAGCGATTCGAAGACCATTTTTATATCCCACTGAGCCAGCCACAAGATAAAGTAGGCTCCTTCCAAAGAACCTTCTAGAGATCAAAGACTGAGCAGAGAAAATCCCGGGGTTCTGCACAGTCCACAGCCAGTGCTCACTGGCTCCGTCCTGAGGAAAGGGGTTAAGGATTTCGGCCTGATTTTTCTCTGTTGATGAAAGCAAGGTTCGGGTTAGTGAATAATACTTACGAAGCACTTTCAAGTGCACAAATATCTTTTTCTTCCTGTGGTTCTTTCAACACTGAAAGCACACATTTCCTATGGCGTGTGTGTGGCAGGCCGGGCTTTGCTCCGTGCCCGACAGCGGCGGGCAGCAGGGACACACGGGCACCCCGGGGGCTGACAAGCCGCGGAGAGCTGCCTGGACCCCGGGGGCCCGCGGCGTCTCACGTGGGCACTCAGGTTCTGGGGGCAGCCACCACGCTGTTTGCTTTGAAGGAAACCATAGCGAGCCGTGTAATGGAGCTCCGAGGAGAGAGGCTGAAGGAGCGGCCACGTCGACAGATGGGAGCGCGGGGAGGAAGGCGCCTGCCCAGCTTCCAGTGGGGGATTTGCTCCTGCAAAGTGCAGAGGCTGCACTGGGTTCCTGCTCCTTTCAGAGGAAATGAAGAAAAAAAAAAAATCCCTGGGAGTCGGCGCGCCTTCCCGCTGCATCTCCTGCATGGGCGCGTGAAGCTGGGGTAGTGCAATGTGAAACAGGATGAGCCTGCCCCGAGGAGGCCTGCCTTTTGCTTTTACTTTGGGAGAGCAGACAACAGAAAGGAAACATCTCTGCTCGGTGCCTCTCATCCCCACCGAGAAGGTCCTACTCAGCCTTCCCCTGGCATCTTGGGGCCATCCTAGGATACCTGAGTCCCAGAAGAGCAGCCGTGGGCATGCCCCAGAGGGGAGCCCCAGAGGCAGAAATTCGGGCCCTTCCTTGAGGAACGTGGTCCTGAAGGCAATGCAGAGTCCGACAGAAAATATGGTGCAGGTGCCAAGCACGGCCACGGCCGTGACCTGAGCCAGGCGAGTAAGAGGCTGAGCGTGGGTGCAGTGCAGGAATCCAGGTCCCAGGCCGGGAGGGGAGGGTAGGGGAGGGCGAGGGGAGGGCTCCTCGTGTCAGTCTGGGAGCCAGGAGGGAGGATCGTGTCCCTCAGTGGGGGCTGGGAAGACACAGTTCTCAAGCCTGTTGGGCAAGGACCCGTCCATCCTCGGTCAGGGATGAGAACAGAGTCGCACCCTGACACCAGCCTCAGCTGTAGGCCTTGCTGGGAAGCACCTGCCAGGCTTGGAGGCTTTGGGCTGAGGTTTGAGGGCTCGAGAGCCCTGTGGAAGCACAGGGAAGCTATGTGTGCCCAGGACTCTGGCAGAAGCAGCGCCTGCTGTAGCTGTGTTCACAGAGAAGGCATGAAGGACACAGGGAAAGCCACCCTCACGCGGTTGGGACACTTGCTCCCTTGTTTGTGGAAGTTGGCCTGTGTTGCTCAGGTAGGGTTGTCTCAGGAAGTGCCTACACCTAAGAGGGCCTTCTCCCCTAAGCTGTGCTTGCTCCCCTGGTGGCCATGTCCAGGGCCTGTTCTACGTGTTCCCTTGGCTCCCTGGTTCCCTTGAGTCAATGCAGGGCAGCCCTGAGGGTTGTTCCCCACTCCAGAGCTGTTCCCTTCCTCCCATGGCCCAACCCTGCTCTCTCAACTTCCTAACAGGTACAGGCTCCAGGGTCCTCCCTGTAACCCTCCACACAGGGCACTCCAGACCCCTCCTGAGTCCATTTCCAGGCCCCCGAATGAACACAGGTCCTTTCCATCCAGTCCTCTCTGCTGAACAGAGACCCCATTCTACTTGTCCCCCACCAACCTCACCTGCACATCTTCATCTCAGCAAACACAGCAAAAACGCTCTGTCCACTCCCACCCATGCTCTCTCCAAGCTCAGTGACACTCCTGTGCACACAGCTGATCTTTCTAGAAACCTGGGCCAGCTGCTGCCTCCTGTCTGATGCCTTCTCTCTTGCCATTGTGGCAGTCAGTGTGAAGTCTGATTTCTTATTGCTGTTGTGCATTGGTTTTGGTAATGGGTAGTTGTGTCCCACAGACCAAAGTCTGGAAAGCTCTGTGGACATCACTGTCCCCTTCCAAGAGGCAGTCGTTGGTGGGGGTGGTTCTTGTTCTTCCAGCGCCCAGGCATATACGCCCTCCCTTTGGCTCTCTCCCCTCCCCTCCCCGAAAGTAACATAACACATGCCTTGCTTTTCATTAACATAGAATAATGATGCATTTAAAGTATATGTCTGATCATTTCATGCCCTAGTGTAAAATCCTTTTTTGGCTCACCATGATGTCATTCTAAACCTCCAGTTCTGGGGCTGGCATTGTGGTGCAGAGGGTTAAACCACCACCTGCAATGCCCCCATCCTATATGGGTGCCAGTTCAGTCCTGGCTGCTCCACTTCTGACCCAGCTCCCTGCCGATGCGCCTGGGAAAGCAGTGGGAGATGGCCCAAGTGCACCCACGTGGGAGACCTGGATGGAGTTCCAGGTTCCTGGCTTTGGTGTGGCCCAGCCTTGGCTGTTGTGGGCTTTCGGAGAGTGAACCCATTGATGAAAATTCTCCTCTCTCTCTCTCTCTCTCTCTCTCTCCCCCTCTCCCTCTCCCTCTCCCTCTCTCCCTTCTTTCTTCTAACTCTATCTTTCAAATAAATCTTTAAAAACACACAGTTCTTTAATATGGCAGCCTGTGGACCATATAAATCCCCCAAAACATTTTGTATGACCTACTTGTATTTTAAAAAACAAGAACTCAAAGATCTCTGGACTGGCTGTGCCCCATGCAGTTTGCTGCCAACCCCACCCCCTCTGTCTGATGAACCTGCCTGCCATCAGCCCAGCACATCGTAGTTCCTATCCCTGTCCAGCTTCCAGCAGCGTGGGAAATTGTGCAGCCTGTCCCTCCACTTCCCTGTCATCCACCCCCCCCCTTATGGACACAGTGTCCTTTGTTCAGTTCCTGGAGTGTCCAGAGCTCCTTCCACTCAGCGTGACACAGGCTGTGTGGCCATGTGGGTCGGCTTCTCCTCCTTGTCCTGCACCTGTCTGATGCCTGTTGCACCCTTCAGGACACAGATCCCCCCAGACCCCAGGTTCAGTTGTCTGATGTGGGCGAGGCCTTTAAATGAAGTTCACAGAAAACGCATGCTATGGAAAAACTATACCTGGATCTCAGACTTTAATTTTTCTGTTTTTATTTACTTATTTTGACAGGTAGAGTTAGACATTGAGAGGGAGACAGAGAGAAAGGTCTTCCTTCCATTGGTTCACTCCCCTAATGGCCACTACAGCCAGAGCTGCGCTGATCCAAAGCCAGGAGCCAGGTGCCAGGTGCTTCCTCCTGGTCTCCCATGTGGGTGCAGGGGCCAAGCACTTGGGCCATCCTCCACTGCCTTCCCAGGCCACAGCAGAGAGCTGGACTGGAAGAGGGGCAGCCAGGACTAGAACCGGCACCCATATGGGATGCCGGCGCTGCAGGCAGAGGATTAACCAAGTGAGCCACGGCGTCGGCCCCCAGACTTTTATTTTTTAATTTTTTAACCAAATGAACATTTTAAATTCATTTTCTACTCCTATGCTTTCTTGACACCTCTTCTTTTTCCTGATGGCATATGTCACATGTGTGGTGACTGTAGCGTGTCACTTCTGAAATGCACGTTTTTCACATCTTAATCTTTCTGAAAGTATTAGGGGTCTTGCAATGAATGACAACTACAGCAAATATGGCACATTCACGCAGTGTTAGGTCTAGTGAAACTGAGCCGATGCTTCTCTCTGATAGCATCGCTCTCCCACTGGGGTGGGCGGGCTGTGAGGGTAGGCACAGCACCCAGCACAGTGGCAGGTGTCAACAGACAGGTGTTCAGTAAGCATCTGTGTCCCGAATGGATGGGACGAGGCCTGTGAAGTCGGACTTTGTTTTATGGATTCTGAATTTGCTTCTCTGCGTCTCGCTTGTTTCCAGCTGATGGGTTCATGTTTTTCCTCAACTCCATCCTTGAGGCTTTGAGGATGTGCCCCTGTCTCCTTGGTCTCTATTGTCATAGCCGTGAGAGGTTTGCCAGTTCAGTGCAGCTTCACACACTCGTCATTTGCTCATGGTCTTAACCCTCTTTGAGTGGGCCTTGTTGTCTGTCCTGGGTCAGGATGACAATGTGTTTTCTGATTTCACACCCTGTTCCCTTTCTGAGAATTTCCTGTAGCTGCCGTAGCCCAGGAGGATTCTATTTAGGAAGAACCATCTCCTACATCTTTGCCAAATCCGTGCTGTAAAAAATGGTGCCCTTTAAACCAGGCCTCAGTGGGCGAGTGCAGCGTAGTCACGTTTGGGAAGATGACCGATTCCTATCCTTATGCTTTCTCCTCTCTCAATTATAAGTTCAAGTTCATTCTGAATGATCAAATTTATTCCGCAGTTAAGGGACCATGCCAGAAGTACAGATGGTGCAAATGCTCCTCCCCAGAGCTGGAAAGCATATTATATTTGTTTTGGGAAAGAAAATAATAAAAGGGAGAAGCCCTTTTTTCCCCAGCCATCCTTGTCTTACGTGCTGTTGCTGTCATGGGTACCATGATCTCCGACCCCCACTCACCCTGATGGTTACACACACTTTCAGATGCGTGAACGTCATGTTTTCTCCATCACCATTTCACACTGATCGTCACTGGCCTTACAGAAACTCCCTGGCTCACGGATTCTTGCATTTTCATCTGAACGTTATGTTCCAGGAGCATGAGGAATCAGTCAGAATTTGTCTTCTGTGCCTGGAGCTTTATTTGTGTTGCCTGTCCCCAAAGGGACAGTATCCCTCTTCCCAGCACTGGTGCATCTGGCTGACCTGCATGTCCAAGGCATCAGCATTCCACGGTCTTCCCACCACGCTTTCCTTCCTGGCCTGTGAGAGCCGGGCATTGCCTGCAAACCTGCAGGTTGCCCTGGCTTTGCAGCTTCCGATTACTTGTGGAAGGGCTCACCACCCTGGGTTCCACTTTAAAAAGTACTAAAACATGGCCTCCTTAGCTTTCAGATAAAATGAGAATCTGTGTGCAATCAAATAGTTTTTAAAGTCTGAAAGCTGTCTACTGGGGCTGGTGTTTGGCCAGCAGGTAAGATGCTGAGTCCTATACCAGAGTGCCTGAGTTTGGTTTCCAGCTTCCTGCTAATGCTGACCCTGGGAGGTCAAGAAATTGGGTTCCTACCACCACATAGGAGACTTAGATTGAGGTCTCCGGTTCAGCCTGAGGAGGGGCCACTGAAGGTATTTCATATATATGTGGTGAGTGAAGAACAGGCAGGGGCTCTCTCCCTCTCTTTCATATATATGAAAAGAGCAGGAAGCCAGGGCCCATAGAGCTCCATTTCTATTGCGTGTCAGCCACAGGTCAAGGTCTCTACAGAATGCTGTCCATGCATTCTCTCTCCGTCCTTAGACTGACCGTTTTAGATGCTCACGTACTTGCCTAGCACGTAGTGGAGTTCAGCGTGGGCCACCTCAACCACCAGGCTGTGCTGCTGTTACCATGGTTATTACTACCACCGTCCTCATTTTTGAAATGGAGAAACTGAGACCCAGGGTGACTGAATAATTGAATGACTGGCCCGAGATCTCCCAGGGCTATGAGAGGCAGTATTTGTATCAAGGTGGTTTTTTTTTTTTTTTTGCCTCCTTTTTTTATTTATTTGATTTGAAAGGCAGAGAGAGAATGAGAATGAATGAACTTCCTTCCATCAACTGCTTTATTCTCCAAATGCTGGCAATAGCTGGGGCTGGGCCAGGCTGAAGCCAGGAGTCTAAAACTCCATCCGGGTCTCCCAGGTGGGTGGCAGGGACCCAAGTCCTTGAGTCAGCCTCTGCTGCCTCCCAGGGTGTGCATCAGCAGGGGAGCAGAATTGGGAGTGGAGCTGGTACTCAAACCAAGTACTCCTCCCATGGGATGTGGGCATCTTTCCTGCTGTGCCAATGTCTCTCTGACCTCAGAGCCCACTGTGCCCCCACTCTGCCCTCATCCTCTGTGTACCCGGTCTGTGAACTGTGCCCCACCCAAGCCCTCTCTGAGTCCCAAGTCTTCCTCTTCTCTGGGACACTGAGTCTGATTCTAGGCCTGTTGGTTCAGACTTGCTGTGCCTTCTGAGGTCAGCCCACCCCTCCACCCTATTTCCACAATGCCTAAAACCTGCGCCTGCATGCGCCGCCCGACTCCCTTATTAGCCCAGCGCCTCTCTCCAGGTGCCCTTCATCTTGTTCACGTCATCTCTTAACCAGCTTGTTGTACTCACCTGTCCTGAGCTGGCCGGGCTTGGGGGAAGGGCCTGAGGCTCTGCACTGAGTCATGCCGAGTCCCCCTTCTGCGCAATGCTGAAGACCACTTTGTCTGGGCTGGCTCCCTGCTCACTCCTCCCCCGTGCGGGGCCTCCTATCCAACCCCCCCCGAAAGCATAGGGTGCAGTGCAGGGCGTCCTTACGGAGCCTTGTATGTTTCATGGTCGTAAGTGACCTGCCGAGAGCAAAGACCGCGTAGGAACCATCCAGCGTACATAGTAGGTGCTTCATACCTGGGCATGGGTGCATTATGCATTTGCAGTATTTGTGCCTCACCTCTCATACCATCTGCCACGATGCTGATGTGGAGTCCAGAAAAACAGATTTCTGAAGTGTTAGCGGTGGGGATTTTCTTTGCAAGCGCATGTGTCGGGGTGCGCATCTCGAGGTTCCTGAAACTGACCTGCCCCTGTTGCTTCCTGCAGTGAACGTGCCCTCCACGGTGATGGAGGCCATGTGCAGGCAGGACGCCCTGCAGCCCTTCGCCAAGAGCAGCAAGCTGGCCCCAGCCTCGCAGCAGCGCTCCGTCGTCTTCCCCCAGACGCCCTGCAGCAGGAACTTCTCCCTCCTGGATAAGTCCGGGCCCATGGAATCAGGCTTTAACCAGATGAACGTGAAGAACCAGCGGGTGCTCGCCAGCCCCACCTCCACCAGCCAGCTGCACTCGGAGTTCAGTGACTGGCACCTGTGGAAGTGCGGGCAATGCTTTAAGACGTTCACCCAGCGGATCCTCCTGCAGATGCACGTGTGCACGCAGAACCCCGACCGGTAAGCCCGCCTCTCCCCCTCCCGCCAGCTCTGCGCGCTCACTCCCGCCGCCTGCTCCAGGCAGCCTTGGGCAAGACCTTGTGACAAGAGGGAGGGCCAGGGCAGTGTTAGGCCACTGCTGGCTTTTGCTGTCCAGCAGGACAGGTGGTGGCTGCAGCGAGGAGTCAGCACCTGCCATCCCAACGGTTCTGTCCAGGTCTAAGAGGGAGCCAGATAGGAGGAGTGCTTATGAATATCGTAGATGGAAAAGTGGGGTGAGGGTAATTAGAATCCCCTCTGTCTTGCAGAGATAATATAGCTCGCTGCTCTGCGGCTGTCACAGTCATTTCAGAGTTCACCTCCCGAGTGCCGTGGGTATGAACTTAATTAAGTACTAAGAGGTAATGAATTGGAATTTTTTGCTTAGTACTATTTTTCTTCAGAGCATGCAAACCCATAAATCCTGTAAAGCTGTCAAAAGGAAATACCTACTCTGCCAGTGATGTGGAGGAAAACAGATGCCACTTATTCAATAAACTAATATCCACACAGAAGAAAAATGTTGACTAGATACCTCAGAGTCAAAGTTGGTTTGAAAGTTTGTCAATAAAGAATTTTATGGCCATGAGCTGAAGATGAAATTTAGCTGAACAAGTGAATTAAAATTTCAGGTACTCTGACGAGTGGCACAGTAGATATAATGGAACTATTATTTATGAATCAAAACTGGTTTATTCAACAGTCTTGATGGCTAGGAGCGCAAAAGACAAAAATCAAATTAATTCAATAAGAAGGGACTGTTTGTGTTTTATCTCTCCTTCACGTCCCGCGGGATTTGACTAAAGCCAAAATATCTAAGAATAGCTTTGCAAATACATTGTTGAATATAATGACAGAAAACAGTTTTTGGAGCTAGGATGGGAGAATCAGAAGCAGAAGTGAGACTGAAATTATTTTCTTAGTTTGGCCACCAATGAAGCTTCAGCAAGCCACGTGGCTCTCCACGGCCAGTGTCATACACCTGCCTCTTCCTCCTAGCTCTGCAGTACAGTCGTCCACCTAGAGAACCCAAGTAGAGGTGAGGGCTTTCCTATTTTCCAGATAAGAATGGTAATCAGAGTTAGGGACACGGGCACATTTATGTGGGTACATTTTCCTTGTGCCCTTCTAGAAAACGCTTTTCTTAGCATCGAGCGTTGCTGGAGCTAATGAATGTGGCTCTATCTACAATTAGGGATGCTACGCCAGCTGTGTCTTCATAAGCTCTTATTGTGAGTTGGCGACCCTCACCCCGCCCCCCCCCCCAGAGAAAATATCAACAGACTTAACAGCTTAGCCCTGTTGGCTGTACAGGTGATAGGGAGTTTGAAAAAAAAATTTTTTTTTCATCCAGAAAGGATTTTTTACAAGTTTGCCTTCCTTGCCAATACGCATGTACCCTCAATGTACAGCTGTTCTAATTTAGCGAAGCAATTTAGTAGTTTTTAATGTGAAAGATTCAAGAGTACAATCTTGCTATTCTAAGCCTGCTTTGCAGATAGTGAGGGTGGACCTATTATTTGCAAGGTTCCTGTCCTAATAACTGAACATGCAAGGTAAAATGCAATTATAGTTGCAATTATAGTTGCAAGTTTCTGGATACTAGAAATTTCATGTTGAATGTCGTAAAAGTAATGAAACCATCTCATGATAATTAGATACTGAAAATGTTTTATCTGGCCCCAGTTACACTTAGAAAACCATGTGTAATATTACAGTTTAAGTCTTTATAAAATCTGTCCTGCTAATTAATATCACCATGGTTTGTAATACATGCATGTATTTTTTTATCATAAGAAATATGAAAGTACTTCAAGAAATTGGTGGAAATTGGGAATTTCAGTAAAACTGAAATCTATGCGTAGTTATTTTCCTCATACGCATTTCCATGAACTTTTTGAAGAGCCCTAGTACAATTCCGTAAGAGACAGTTATGTCAGAACTGATTCTAAGCTGGGTGAGTCGATTCTCGCACCCTGTGCTGGACCTGCTGCATTTTGGGGCCCTTAAGCCCAGGAGTGATGTGGCCAGGCCTTCCACTAGAGGTGAAGGGAGGTGTGCTTACAGACAGGGTGTGTGGCCAGGGTGGCGTCAGGTAACAGAAGCTGCAGGCTCCTGCTTCTCCCTTCTCTACATTTGGTCGAAGATTGGACAAGTGGTCGCCATCATGATGAATAGATTAGAAGTCATGATTTCAGAAAGTCCTACTCAACAGGCAACGTCGTAAGGTGCAGTGTTTCCCAGGAGTGGGGCTGGTGAGATGGGGAGCTGGAATCCCATCATCAACTCCGAGTTGATCCTTGGAAATAAGGGCAAGCGGAGGTGGAGGCCAGTCCCTTGACCCATTGGGTTCATTCCAGATACGGCACCTGCTTTTAGCATATAGGGCGGGGATAGCTCTGTTCTGTTCTGGAACCCAGGATGCTGTCTTTATACCAGAAAGCTAGGAAGTGAAAGCTGCCCTCCCTGATGCTTAACTCTGTGAGTGGATGGCTCTGTAGGAGAAAGGGGCAGAGTTTTAGTGGGAAAGCCACATTTCCGTGTGACAGTTGCTGAATCTCTTGTGCCCACAGACTTTAGTGCCAGGCTCCGTGAATGAGCTGACTTTTCGCCCTTGGCTACTGATGCCCATTCAGCCGTGTACTCTAGAGAAGCTTAGCAGTCAGAAACCATTTCCCTTCTGTTTGAAAGACTGAGGGGCCCTTCTTTCGGTAGGAAGTCTGGCTAGAACCAAGGGTAGAAAGGGAGACCCAGAAGACAAAGTCAGAAGGTAAACAGGTTAGAGTTTCAGACAGGCCCCCGACTCCGAAGTCCAAGAGGTTTTTCACTCAACAGTCAGTGCGCTTGGCCGTGCCAGCCCAGACACTTGAACCTTCATCAAAGAGACTCTGTGTGTCTCCGTTCATGAGTTTTTCATGTGAGGACCCATCCACAAGCGCATGCCTTGCTACAAAGGAGACTGGCCCGTGGATACCCAGGATGCCAGCATTACCACTTTTCACCACCGCATTATTCACACTGAATGCAAAAATAAAAAATGTCTGTTGCCCCTGGCCAAGGAGGACTCATCCCCCAACACACAGCGCTGGGTCCTGGAGTTGTGACAGCGCTGTTTCTCGATTTCGTTCTGGTATTAAACAAACAAAACCGGAAATCTCTTCTTCTGTTTTCCCAGGCTGTTGACTTTTTCCTTTTCCTGGGCAAACTCAGAGGGAAGGAGCTGTTGGAATCCAGATCCACCAAGATGTTGTTTAGGGGCTGTATAAACATTCGAGTTTTGGGTTCAGCTTGTTGCCTGGGCCAGCGCATCTTGGCTCTCCTTGGCTGGATCCAGGAGTTAAAATCCCCTTTCTCTTCTGCCCTGCTGCAGAGAGGGGTAAGCGAAGCCGTCCATGGCCCTGGGTCGCTTTGGGATGGTCCTGTTCTCCTTTCTGCAGAAAGTGTCTTGATAACCCACACCTTTATTTTGCAACCTTTCCCTTTCTTCTCTTTTCATTGTTTAGGTCCACGGGGAGGGTCCTTCCCTGCTCCCCCTGGGCACACGTCAGCTTTCACATTTGTGGTTCAGGTACTATTGTGTGCAGTTGGATGTGGTGGTGCCAGATGGCAAAGTGACTGTGGAAGGTGCTGGTGGGTGGTGGGAGGAGTGCAGTGGCCCCTGGGAGTGTGTCCGTCTGTGTTCGAATGTCCTCCAGGGGGAGGACACACCTTCTGCATGGCTTCCACATTCTCCAGGACCTGTCATTGTGCGCTTTGGTCACTTTCCTGAGCTCTTTTTGTCCTTATGTGGAGCTCAGTTCTTTTCTCCCTGCACGCAGCCTGCCATGACACACGTTGTCTCCCTTTGAAGCTTGGCGAGATCCACTGTTGGGTTGGCTGATTTGGGTCGAGGAGAGAATGGAGCCCAAATGGATCAGCTTTGTCCTGAAGGCTTTCACGCTAGGCAAGAAAAACCAAAGGAGGGATGAATAAGTTTAAACCAAACCACACTTAATTTTGTTAAATGTTTCATCCTTTCCCTCTGTGTACACCAAACCAATTACAGACCCAAAGCAAATGAATTGCACATTTGACTGGAGTGATCGCTGGCAGAGGAGCAGCCCGGGACGGAATGCCAGGGGTGTGCAACATTGTCTTACTGCTTTCTTTCTCCCTCCAAGCTGGCCAGCATTGACACATGCTAACTCAATCCACCCTGGCTTTGTCTGTTTTTCAGTTATGTCTTTATTGAGAGGCTTCTAATGTTTCACGGAGTTTAAAATTTTCTGTGTTGAGTTTGTCTCATGAAGCTATTTCAGTTCATCACAAGAAAGCAAAATAATCCCCAACTTTCTCAGTTGCCTGAGCCACACTTCAAGGGCTCCTCTGCTCCGTGTAGTCAGTGACTTCTTAGGGGGCTGCTCGGATATACAAGGGGACTTCAAAAAGTTTGTGGGAAAAAGAAATTTGAAGCTGAATTTATTTTGGTGCAGACTTTTTTTGGAATTCATGAATGGCTTTTTCATAGCACACATCTTCTGTGAACTTCTTAAAGGATCTGTGTAAGACATCTCCACCGTTGGGCACCACTGCTGGAGGCGTCTAGTAAGGACAAAGCTGTCAGGTATCCCAGCCATGAGAGATAGCCTTCCATGAGGCACACTCACGGTGTTTGCTTTGAGAATGGTGGAATGCTGGGTGTGTACAACAGTTTGGGAGACTCAGGGGCTCCTGAGAGAGTTGCATTCAACTGGGTGATGAAGCGAGAGCCTGGACAAAGTCGAGCTGCTGGGGCGGGCAGTCCTGGTGTGCTGCTTCTGTTGCGATGCATAGAGGGAGACAGGACTTTGCAGTGCAGATGGATTGTATCTGAAAGTTGAGTCATTCTTACCTTTGGGCCAGACTTGGAAAAAATTAATGCAACTGATGGTCATCAGCGTAAAAAGCTGAGCAGCGGCACCTGATTGTATGTCCCCAAGGCCCCTGGGCTGTGAGTTGAGAGGTGTGGGGGTAGGGTGAGGCCTAACTCCTATGGCCAGTTGTTCCGTAAGAGTTGTGGCCTCCCACATCCCTGAGTGGCAGTAATGTTTCCAGTGTCCTGCCCTTGGGTTTGAAGATTAACTCTGTCCTGAATGTGTTCCTGTGTCCATAGATGAAACCCTAAGCATACAGTCAACTCCAAAATGACATTTTGATAATTTCTTTGTAGTTATTTTTTAAAGGAGCTTTGAGAATACAGGAAAAGAGGTTAGAGGAGTCGAGTGTACCGGTGGTGGTGTAAGCTCTGTGGTTCGTGAGGGCTGACTTGAACATTTCTGGGCTGGGAGACACTTTGCTGTCATAGTAGCAGGTAACAGAAGCACTAGAATTCTAAATTCTACATAAAACCAGTCTCTGGCCTAAAATCTTACTTTTCCAGGTTCCTAACAATGAAGGAATAGCGCATTGCTCTTGAGATTAGAGATTAACTAAGTGTGTTGCTCTGAATTCTCAACTTTTTACCTATATGTCTAATTTTTTTTTTCATGTTGTGTGCGTGCGATGCACGTGTGTACACACACACAGTCTTGGAAAGCTTGGTGTCCAGGGAGCTGGACATCACGGCTTGATGCTGATGTTGTCTCTTGTGAGCTACACGTTGGACAGAGTTGTCGATTGCCACAAAGCATGATGGGAGATGAGAACACAGAGGTGAGGGACGTCGAGTGATGTGCCCATGTCCATGGCTGTTCAAGGTGCAGGACTGAAGAAGTCTGCTCTCCTGTTCTGAGCCCTTCTGCTCAGTCAAGCTGAGTTCTGCAGTTTTAAAACCGCATGTGGCTCATTGAATCCCTGCCAGTTTCTCTCAGGCCATAGATGTCAGGCAAAGGTTAGGGAATCCTGTTGGCCTTTTGGTGGTGTTACCTTGACAAAAGAAATCAGCTTCAGCCCCTCTGAGCTCATCTATGCTCCTCTGTGTGTAGAGATTTGCCTCTGTAACTATGAACTTAAAAAGGATGGGCTGGCTTCTGACATGGGAAATAGATCACTCCAACTTCAGAGAGAGGAGTTAGGAACAAAAAAAGATTAATTGGTTTTATTTAGTAGCTTATTGTTTATTGTGATAGCTATTAAAAATAGATAACCAGGGGCTAATAAATGTTAATGGTCCCTTCACTATTAAAAAAATCAATTGTCAGTGACTATAGCACATGTTAATATAGTATTTGGTTTAAAATCTTCAGCAGTGTTTTTTAAAAAAAATTCACCCCACGAGAACTACTTTTAGAGGAATCCTTTGAGGTTAGTGTTTTCTAGAAAGGACACGTTGGGAACAGTGCACGTGACAGAAGCTGAGGGTCACAGAGATGACGCTGTCCCTTAGGAGCTGTGTGTTATCAGTTGGCTTTCAAAGCATTATTTTATAATTGTAATAAAATGCATGTGTAATTTGTCAAGATTGATAAACTCCTTACCAAGGACTCTTATATATTTCCTTGAAACTTGTTTGAGAGGAGTTAGATAGATTTCTAAACGTAAGTAATTAAAATTGTATAGTATTGAGTTATTGACCAATGCTGGACTATTAATCAAGCTAAAAAATTCTACAATCAGTGCTCAGTGTGCTGAAGCCTGGTAAAATAATAGTATTTGTGTTCAGTGAGGCAAGTAGCCACAATTAAGCACTTTGTTTGACAAATGAGAGGGTACACTTTATTTTGCACTTAATTGAATTGTTGTACAGGCTGGGGCACCATTGTCTCCTAGCCCTTCTTTTTGGTTTCTGGTCGCTGGAGCTCACGTGTTTGGTAAAAGTAGAGCAGTTAAGTCTGCTGTTGCCATTGGCTTTCTAAATGCAACTGGGGACATCTGGACCACAAACCAGGGCCTAGTGACTGCTGCGCACATCCCTCATGACAGATGGCTAATTTTCTGAATGAAATTTTCGATAAACAGATTCGCACCCCATGCAGGAGTGATGTGAAATAGCTTTGAGTAGGGAAAACTTCTCGGGTTTTCTATCACTCACCAGATTCTGCTGAAGTAAGCGGAAGAACTTGGGTAGAGAAGACAGAGTTTTAATCTATTCCATGAAACCCAACATTGATCCCGTTCTCATGAGCTAGAAAGAATGTGCCCTGCTAATCTTGCTAATTATCAGGGATTTGTCACAACTTCCTGCCATTGGCTTCAGCTCCGCAGTCGCCGTTCCGCAAGCGCAGTGGCAGCCTGTCATTTCCCTGCCGCTATAAATCATTTCTTGCTGCAGGATTAAACCAGGGGAGCGAGGTTCAAGGAAAAAGACCCGATGGAGAAATGTTTAGAAGGGCTGCAGGAAGCAAGGGTCAGGATGTCTGTTACACGTGGACACAGCTGGGTGCACATGTGTGCTCATCTGTGCAGTGCCGGTGGCTGCACCGTGGACAGACCCCAGGACAGTTTAGTGTTTATTAAAACACACATGCAAGGCCGGCGCCACGGCTCACTAGGCTAATCCTCCGCCTAGCGGCGCCAGCACACCGGGTTCTAGTCCCGGTTGGGGTGCCGGATTCTGTCCCGGTTGCCCCTCTTCCAGGCCAGCTCTCTGCTGTGGCCAGGGAGTGCAGTGGAGGATGGCCTAAGTGCTTGGGCCCTGCACCCCATGGGAGACCAGGAGAAGCACCTGGCTCCTGCCTTCGGATCAGCACAGTGTGCCGGTCGCAGCAGCCATTCGAGGGTGAACCAATGGCAAAGGAAGACCTTTCTCTCTGTTTCTCTCTCTATCTCTGACTGTCCACTCTGTCCAAAAAAAAAAAAAAAATTAAAACACACTTGCAGCCTGCTGCCCAGTGTGTGTACCTGGTGCTCAGAACGAAATCCGGACAGCCTAGAATGACCTTGGCATAAAGAACATTGTGTTCTGTGAGCTTGGTTAGCACTCGGTTTTCTGGACTGACTGAAGTCATACCTGCTTTTCCTGTCCGGGTGGATTAGTGAAAAGATTAACGTAGGTACTTGATTTTAAGACACCTGGAAAACTTAAAAATGCCACGAAAGCATAATAGACAACTATGTATTTTCTTTTATAACATTGTGCTTCATGCAGTCTGTGCTTTCTTTTTGTTTCAGATTTATTTATTTGGAAGGCAGACAGAGAGAGAGGGGGAGAGAGAGATACCTTCCATTCACTGGTTTGTTCCCCAAATAGCCATAAGAGCCAGGGCTGGGCCAGGCTGACGCCAGGAGCCTGGAACCCCACCAGGGTCCCCCACATGGGTGGCAGGGGCTGAAGTACTCGGGCCATCTCCCACTGCTTTCCCAGGTGCATTAGCAGGGAGCTGGATCAGAGTGGAGCAGCCAAGACTCAAACCGGCACCCATAAGGCATGCTGGCATGGAAGGTGGTAGCTTAAGCCACTGGGACACAACACTGGGCACAAAGTCTGTCCTTTCATTGCTCAAAGAAGTGCACTCATGGTTGTCCAAGGGGAGATGAAGACAAGAGAGTGGTGTTCCTTAGACAGTGTAATTAATACTGGGAAGGAATGCTCCTTAGGAATGGATGGGTCGTAGCAACTCTGTGATCTTAGTTTGAGTAGCAACAAGTAAAGGTGGCGTGCCAACCCCACGGCCCTGTGTCTCTGCTGGAGTAAAAGCTCAGAAAGTGAGACCTCAAAGCTGTGGCCCTCACCTCCTGACACCGACTTCCCCTGAGTGGCGGAGAAAATAATGACCAGGCAGTCTTTTTATTTGTTTCAGACCCTACCAATGCGGTCACTGCTCCCAGTCCTTTTCCCAACCTTCAGAACTGAGGAACCACGTGGTCACTCACTCCAGTGACCGGCCCTTCAAGTGCGGCTACTGTGGTCGTGCCTTTGCCGGGGCCACCACCCTCAACAACCACATCCGAACCCACACTGGAGAAAAGCCCTTCAAGTAAGTAGCGGCCAGCTGGCCCTCCACCCCCCGTCCCTGCGCCTTCCCCCCAGGGCTGCGGGTGCAGCTCCAGCAGTGCAGAGTCTCCCAGGAACGTCGGCGTCCAGGCAGCCAAAGGACCTCCTGGTTCAGTGGCTGACATTTGGCAAATGAAGGCAGGAAACCTACACGCTGCATCCTGGTTCATTTTCCCCAACCGTGGACATGAGACGAGCTTTCTGTGTCTGTTTTCTCACTGTAAGGTTAAGCAGGTAGGGGGAGATAACTTGAATATTCTTGCTAGTTCTTGAGGATCTGTGCTTCTAGACTCTTCTAGAAGCTCTGTGGCCATGAGCAAGCCCCAGGACCACCGGGGACATGGCTGTCAGTGTAGGTCATCAGAAGTATCCCCTCGTGGAGGACTTGAGCCCCTCCCAGCTCTGGTGAGCAATGTCCTCCTGTTCCTGGTGTGGTAAACCTTTCTAAACTTAATAGCAGCCTACTTGGGACTTTGCATTGTCGACTCTGGGCCTCAGAATTACCATGTTGGTAAACACCAAACCAAACACAGGGCAAGTCTACATGTTGAGGATTCAGGAAAGGTGGAAAGAGGTGAAGCTGTATTCTAAGGACCACGGCGAGGTCAGGGCACCTGAGCAAGCGCGTGTATTTCTAGACCTAGTCTGAGCGTCAAGAGATGAGAGCCATGCTCGTAAGGCGGCCTCTTCATTGACCTCTTCCTTCACTCTTTCAGCTGTGTGTGTGCTCGCCCATTCAGCACGTGTTTAATGAGCACATACTTTTGTACTAAGTACCCTGATGGGCAAAACACATGCAAAGGTGAATAGGACTCAGTCTCCTCACCCCTGTCTGATCTTTGAACACCTCCTAGTCTAATTGTTAACCAGGTCTGAGTATTCCATCATAGGTGAGACGTGTGTGTAATGCTTCTGGGAGGCGCACAATCAATGTGATCAGTGAGCAGTTAGTGCTGTCCGCAGGGAAGCGAGGGGAGGGATGAAGTTAGAGATGTGTGTATAGGGCTGGGTAGGAGTTTGCCAGACAGGCAGTCGAGGGGCATCTCAAAGCCATGTGGAAAGGCTGGGGAGTATAGACGACATGCGTGGCTGTCAGTGGCCCAGAGCAGTTTTCACCGTCTGTGTGATGAGCTCATCTCTGTTCACTACTCTTAGATCTCACTCTGTGCACCTGCTACACTGGTGTTCCCTGTGTGAAGAGGAAAATTGAAAAGGCGTGGATGTGCAGTCTGCTTAACCTTCCACTGAGACCAGTTCAAGTGAAAGAGGGCAAGAAGCAAGCAGTAAAGGTCAATCCCCTCGCCTTCTCAGCTTAGAAGTTGTCCCAGACTCTTGTGGCCCGGGACACCAGCTCTTGGCTCCGTGTAGCTTGTCCTGCCTCTGCAGCTGTCAGTGAATGCATGGCCATCTGCTCTCTGTTCTCTAGAATCAGTCTCCCCTGCCCCTCATTCTGAACCCTTTTCCACCAGAGCTCTGTGGAAGGTGGTGGTCATAGAAACTGTGACCATTTTTGTCGGTGTACAGAGGAGCAGCTTGTTCATTGCAGAATGGGGTCTAAGTTGAGCCTATGCTAAGCCAACCATGCTATGTCCTCTTGAGGCTGCCTTACCTTTTTCTACTCCATTCTGTGGAGCCAGATAGGAGTTCCCGATCACCAGTGTTTGTGTCTTGCCTGGTAAACTTGGCCGTTGCCTTTGAACTTGACCCCACAAGGTTTGCAGACTCCGGCTTCCCTGCACATGAAGGGTGACAGCAACACGTTGCCTGTGCCTTTAAGCCAGATGGCTTTTTGTAAAATGTAGGTGTGGGAGGACTGAGGGTCCTTCCAGCTTCCTGCATCAGAGGACAGCCAGCCAGAGTCAGTGCCAGGAATCAGATTGATTTTTATCTTGTTGCTGTGTAAATAGATTTTAGTAATTAATTGAAGAGGTTTCAGGGTCAGAATGGGAAATAGATTTCTATTAATGTTAAGGTGTTACTTACGTGTAACCTCGTTGACTCCACTCAATTTTTTTCTTTAACATCTTGTTTTTGTCATGTTTCCAATAGAGTTGCCATTTTAACTTAAGTTTAATTCATCCGATTAATATGTAGAGGTCTTTAGTGATTGAAGTTTTTCTTTCCTTTCCTGAAATATGTATTGTGTCCACCCCTAGTTTGATCTGAGGAAAAAAAAAATAAGGAAACCAACCAGGCTGTTGGATTTGACAGTGTGTGCATGATTGTTTCTTCCACTCTTGATCTTAGCAAGATAGCCACATGCTATAGTTTTTGTCAGACTGTGGGTATCCGACATTGAAGAGAGCTGAGTGTGTGCTGACTTTGAAGTTTGTGTGTGCTTTGTAAGATTTAAGTATCTTCTAGATATGGAATGGGAACTCCTTTTTGCATACAACCAGATCTCACAGGGCTGAGGCATCCTGAGGCGGTTTTGGGGCTCTTCCAACCACAGCTCATAGATATCCATCCCATGGACATTTGTAAATATTAGGAAGATAGCCTTGCACAAGTCTATGAAATAAGCACTCAAAAAAACCTTTCATTGCAGATTAGTCAATAAAATGGGTTTCACCATAACAATTATTTTTACTACTTTAACTAATGGGCATTTAGCTTAAACAGCATTGCATAGGAGAGGCATCATATCAAGAGGAACAGCCAAAAGTTGTGTGCTTGGGGCAGCTCCCGAGTGGGAGCCCCAGATGGCTTGGTTCCCAAGTTGTGCCCCCACCCAGGACTGAGCAAGCCTTCCCAGAATTCCCTGGGTTGAGTGAGGTGAGCCTCCAGGGTGGGGGACGGGGAGGCCATTCCAGTTCTGTAGGCTCCCGCTGAGATGTGGGCTTTGAAGGCACGTCAGGATTGTTCTCATCCAAAGACTGGAGAAGATGTTAAGAGCTGAGGAGTTTCCCTCCATCCCACAGGTTCTAGGAGGAGCCTGGGCCTGTGGGCAGCTGGCCTTTGCTGGACACTCAGCACTTCAAAGGAAGAGGGCACAGGGGACAATCACAACCAAAGGGTCACCTTGAAGGTCTTGGCTTTGTCCTCCGAGACTGGAAGTCACGGAGAGCTGGGAGCCAAAGCCAGGTTTCGTTTAGTAGCAATGGCTGTGCACTTCACTGCAAGATGGGAGGGAAGGGAGGAGGGAAGAAGGGAATCCCAAGGGATGTCTACAAGTTGAGCAAGATCTAGGCAAAATCGAAGTGCATTCAAAGAGCAGAAGGGTAAGTAGGCACTGAACACATCAGACATCAGAAGCCACGGGCATTTGGGTCTAATTCAGGAGTCACTGTGTGACACGTCAGAGAAACAGACACTTCTTGCAGGTTTGTGTGTGGAGGAACTTTGTGTTGATGTGTTAAGCTCTGCACCCGTAATCTGATCAGTGTTCACAGTAAGTCATCGGTGATCTCACACCTACAAGGAGATGAGGTTGGCACTCTCCTGCCTGTAGGAAGACAGGACTCCTTGCTGGGGAGTCTGGGAGCCCTTCCACTTGAGTTCCAGGGATGTTCCCCTCCAGAGGGTGACATCAGCGCTGGGACCAAGGGAGGCACGGTGAAGATCCGGGTGCAAGCGCTTCTCTGTCCTCCTGGCCCGTCATCCACAACTTTGTTCCTCCTTCTGCCCCAGGCCTGGTCACCTCTCTGGGGTTGCACTTGAGGCTACATGAAATGCCAGCCCAGCAGAACTCTGGCTGGGACCTCCTAGAGCCCACGTGCTTCCATTGTGCTGGTCCTTAGGATGAGCTCCATGACGCTCTGAAAATGTGCCGTGCAGGAGGCTTCTCTCTGTCATTTAAGATGCCAAGGCCCAGTCCTCATCTAAATAAAGTATTTTTATATCCGCTGTTAGCACTTTCTGCAGTACGGAAATTGTGTTCCTCCAATTCTCAGACCACATAGATGGTATTTCCAGTAGCCCACTTGGCCGAAGATTCTCTGGGAACATGATCTAAGTCAAGTCAAGTTCTGCATACCTGCATGTATTTTTATCCACAACTGGTGGGCAGATGGCAGTCAAGATGAATTTTCTAATGTAGCCCATAGATCGGGCAAATTTTCTCCAAATTGCTCCATGCATGTGAGTATCAATAGTGTGGCTTTTAGGTAAACATTTGAGAAAATGTCTTGCTCCTTGTAATGTTTCCGTCCGATGTGGGTATTTAAATCATACACACCTGTCCCGTGTGGGCTACATAAACCTCCTTCTCGTGGATTCTTTGAGTCTTGGACACACGGGCTAAAATGAAGAAGCAAGACCCAGGAGCATTGCCCTTCCTCAGAATGGTCCAAGTCCTTCCACTCCCTTTGAAATTAATTCCAGAGCCTGAACATTAAAACAGGAATGTAATGATTTGAAAGTTTGTCAGCCTGTGAAAGGTAGTATATTTTGACACCTGAACCCAAGAACCAATCAGTTTTCTAATAAACAATCGGCAGTTGACTAACGTGTCATGAGCCCTGCAGGAGCTCTGGAGAGGGGCCGGGCTGCCCGTGGACGCTAATGAATACACCAGAAATCATTAGGTGATCAATACTTCTGAGTTATTTCCATTGAGCTGATGGGTCTGATCCATTAAAGCTGACATCATACATTTGTCAAGATCACAGTGCAGTTTTTAACAGAGGCACAGCCCGCTGAAACAATCAAGGAAACAACTTGGTCCCCCGACATGCACAGCTGGACCAGGGGCCCTGGCAGCTCTGGTGGTCAGGCTGCAGCTGCCTGCTACGCGGATCCATGGAGGATGATGTTTTAGCAGGTCATCATTTCTGTGCAGGACACTGTGTGCAGTTTAAGGGAATGCCGCCAGACGATGGAGCACATGGCCTGGGACTTCCTCTAGGTGGCTTTTGGCATTGCCCTAATAACACAGAGATCCGTGGGCTGGAGGTTGCATTATTTAAAAGAGGATAAGTTGTCTGCAGCTGTTCCTGAATATTTTTGTCCTTGGAAATGTTGAGAAGAAGATGTAAAGGAGATGGCTGAGGTGGCTGCTGGACCCGAGCCGGTGCAGGCCCAGTGTTCCCGGCAGCCCAGATGAGAAGGTGGTCTTGGGAGGTCACTGTGTGTACACAGTTTGTTGTCACAGTTTGCATATGTGCGTGTTAGAGACAGATGATTGCAATCAGTCAGAAACAATGACCGCAGGCAAAATAAGAGGCTCCCACCAGTTTGTGTGTGTGTGTTGTTCCTATAAACTGAGTAGCCAGCAAGATAGTGAGTGACTGGTGCGTGGGAGATAAGCAGAGTCAGGGTCTCCAGGATACAGCCCTGCCATTCTTTGTTTCGGAATTCAAGGACAGGGGATACAATGGCGGTGTGAGGCTGGCTTCCTCTTCATCATAGGCACCTGCCCCGCCCATGACCGTGGCACTTGAGTCCTGCCTTGCTTTCTGGAGAGGCGAGCCTTTGGACCACACGGACGACCTTCAGTAGCTGGTTCTTCCCATCTGCTACTGCCCAGTCGCAAGCCTAGTTTTGTGAATTGTTTCAAGCCCGACGTTGGGCTGTGGCACCAAAGACCAGCCGCCTGTGCGTACCCCTCCAGGCCCTGCAGGCTGATGTGTTGCTGTCTCTAGTCTCCAAATCCCACGACCAGCGCTCCTTGGCTGCCCTGCCGAGGGGAGTAGAATTCCTGGGGTTGAATTAGCAGCTCGAGAAATTCTATTTGTCATCCATTTCTGCCTGGGGTTGCGGAGCAGAAAACTGCAGGCAAGCTGCTGCTCTGATGGCTCACTCCTAAAAATCTCTTTTTGTTCTTTATCTATTTGAACTGACAGTGATCAGAGCTGCAGCAGGACAGGGCTCTCTGGAGAAATCACCTTCCCCTGCCTATTGACAGATCCCTCTGTTCTGTATCAGACGGCTTTGTCCCATCACAGGCATCCGGGCCCTGGAAGAAGCCACCAATTAAACCTCGTGAGCCGGTAAAATTTGAAGCCACTTTGGAGTGTCTGTTCTGATTAGGCAGGATGAGAGGAGGCCTATCACCCTGCAGGCCCTGCGTCCCGGTCTCAATTTTCTCTCTTGCCTCCACCAGGTGCGAGAGGTGTGAGAGGAGCTTCACGCAGGCCACCCAGCTGAGCAGACACCAGCGGATGCCCAATGAGTGCAAGCCAATAACCGAGAGTCCAGAATCAATCGAAGTGGATTAACTGATTGACTGGTTGGAATTAAACTGCAAGGAAAGTCATGATTAAATGTCACGGACACTTAAGCAAAACCAAAGATTTCCTCTGAGCAACTTTCAATCAGTCCCAGAAAACCAAAAGCAGTAATAAAATAAGTAAGATGTTAAGAGATATTGATCCCGGCATGGAAGTCAGACCAGGAAACAGATTATTTATTTATGACTAGGGATGAGACTCATTTCAGTGGACTGCGAACCTGGGGTGGCCAAACATTGCCAGTCCTCCCGCCATGTATTTTCTTTGTTTGTAAAAAGCTTTTTAAAAAAATTTGTTATTTAATACCAAAGGGAGGAATCGTGGGGGCTGTTGTGCCCACAGTTGCAACCAAGAATGCACAGGGACTTGGCTGTCGTGGCACCTTTTTTTAGTAGCATGTTGCAAGGGGACCCGGTATACAGCCCTGCCTCCTGCTGTTCGGCCTGGCCTGCTGCCGGCTGCCGCCCCAGCGTCGGCCACAGAGGTGGAAGCGAGTCGCGTCTGGGGCCGCATGTGCCCGTGTGTGCCACGCTCGCTTCTTGTGCACTTTTCCCAGCAGCCTGGAGGAGAGCCTGGAGGAGGAGGAGGGTGCTTCCGCTTCCCGAACGCGGAGGAAGAGGCGGAGGCATGCTTTGTCCTGTCTGGATTCAGAACCATTCAGCACATACAGGGCTTTATCATGCAGTGCGTTGCTGTGGAGCGGCTAGTTGACAGTTTTGTTTCCAATGACATTTTAGCTTAAAAAAAAAAAAAAAGGAGATGTTAATAAAAGTTCTTCGGTCTGAGGCTGAATAGAAGGTATTAGGCTCCAAGTAATTTTGTTGTTGTTTCTTTGAAAGCTCTGAGTGCGTCAGCAGAACCAGTGTTCAGCCCCCTTGCCAAGGCCATGGTCGGCAGGTGCATCTCTTCCTTGTCCTGGTGCAGGCTGGGAGGTTCCTCTACCCACTGCTGGTGGTTGAGGGGTGGCATTTCTCAGAAGTAGGTGAAGCAAGGCTTGGAAAGGAACCATGACGAGGAGGAACCAGAGCACAACGTGGTTAGAGCATGGCATGGCAGGGGAGCCGCGTTTATCAACAGGAATTTGCTTTTGCCTCTCTCGGGATGATTAAGTAGAACAAAGGTTACACAGTTGCACTTTGCTGTGCTGGATTGCTTGGAAAGTGAGTTCAGCTTTCTGCTGGCCTGTTGGTGGTCTGACAATGCTGCTTCATAAAACTGGGTCCCATTCCAAGAGAGGATCCACATGTGAAGCAGTGGCAGTCCGCACAGCTTAGTCCATCAGCTTCCCGCAGTGACCAGACTGAGTCTAGTTCCATGGCCTGTATTTCATTATAACAGAATGATCAATAACAACAATTTCTGTTTGTAGATTCTGAGTCTCCTGGGAGCAGGGCAAAGCCTTCTAACCAACTCCTTTTCTTGGTGCCCTTGTGTTTTCTTTCTTCAATAGAAAAGAAAGAAAGAGACACGTAACTCATCTCCCTACTCCTAGGCAGGGATTCTGAGGGATTGCAATTAATCTGTCGTGATATATTTGGGTCTCAGAAAATCTTGCCTTTGAATCTGGCTTCTCTGTCCCATAGCACTCAACTGCCACATTTCAGATGAAACCAAACAATGCCTAGCTTATTAGGGGGTCTTCATAAAGTTCACTGAATATGTATATTATGAAAAATTTATTTCAAAAAGCTTTGGCACAGTATAAATTTACCTTTTAGTTGGATTTCCCACAAACTTTAGAAGTCCCTGTGCCTAAACATCGGGGTACCTCGAGAAGTTCATGGACAATTGAAATATTTGTTAGAATAATCCCTAGGATTGCGGGCCACAAGGAGAAATAGAGCTGATCCTGACATCCACTGCCAGTCTCCAGTCACCCACCTGGAAATCTCCCTTGGTTATGGTCGAGCCCTGTGCTGAAGTAGGAAGCATCCGGCCAGCAGTGTGGCTGTGGCTGAGGGGAGGGATTCTCCCCGTAGGGAGGAATATGTTAGGATCCGACATCCCTGCTACCAATGCACAGCACTGGAAGGGTGGGGACAGCACGCCGTCTTCACCTGAAACCTGCGAGCAGATGCCAGCCGAGCTGCTTGGGGGAGCCGACAGTCGCACGTGTGACGGTGGGAACATCTGGTTGGACATTTTGAAGATGAGGTTGAGGAACTCTGTTGCACGTTTCTGATGTGTTTTCTTTCCAGTGAGGTGATCTGGGGGAGTGGGTCATTCGCCTCATTTCCCAGCTGAACACAACGTACCCCCACCCCGTTCTCAGAAGCCTTCACTCCGCCGTACACGTCTGGCTTGAGAAGTGTTCCCATGGCAGACGTCTCTGCCGGAGAGCAAAGCTAGTGGATCCCAGACTTCCCCGCACGCGGCAGAAGCTCCCCTCGAGGACGTCTTTCTGCTCTAAGTCTGTCTCCTCCATCATTGCGAGAGATTCTTGACATAGATAGGCCCCCAAATCTGGTCAGAAATGGTTTTCTGCTTAAAAAGATGCTGAATGGATTGGTCTCATGTTCCAGGCGTTTGGGGACTTTGGGTTTTCCCAGTGCTGAACCAGGGCCAGCTGTCTGTGCTGGGCCTGCAGCTGGACGTGGAGCTCTGAAGTGAGTCTTGAGCTCATTTGGGTCCCCAGTGCTTTTAATGAAGTCTGTGCAGGACCAGGGGCTTAGCCTTGAACCCTGGCTGCCATTGCTTTAGACTTTTCCATTTGAAATGGACAGAAAATTTCTTGAAATGCAACACATGGATAGTAGAAGATGAAGACATCAAGGTTTCCCAGTTTCCCTTATTACCAACTTCCTAACTCAACACAGTCTAGAGATGAAAATCTGAATCCCTACAGAGAGCAGGTGTCTAGGATGGGAAAGACAGTGTCGGAGCCAAGTTAAGGTTAGATCCTCGTGGCAACCCTCCTCACCCTTTCTGCCCTGGGGCCTGAAGGGATCTTGTTTCTTTTCCAGGTTGCCCTTTTCTCTAATGGTGTATTGGACTAGCTAAGAGTCTAAGCTGGAGGATACGGCTGGGTCCAGGTCAAGGAGAAGGAGGATCAGGGGTGAGGTTGCAGACCATCACGTTTCTCATTTTTTGAGTGTCACAGCTGAAAGTTTGTTTTTCCCCCGGAATCCTTTTATTTAAGATATAGGAACTGCAAGCATTTCATAAATACAATTTAGGAAAATGGTGATTCTTCCCACTCTACCTGCCTTCCCACCCACACTTCCACACTTTTTCCTTCTCCCTCGCCTATCCCCATTCTTTTTTTTTTTTTTTACTAAGATCTACTTTCAATTAACTTTATACACATAAGGTTTATACACATAAGGGTTCAACAAATAGTGTGCGGGAAAAAAAAAAAAAACCTTCGTCAACAGTGGAGACAAGGGCTGTTCAAGTCATTGCATCTCCAAGTGTCCATTTCACTTCTATAGGTTACATTTTAGGTGCTCTGTTACCACAGATCAGGGAGAACATACAGTATTTGTCCTTTGGGGCCTGGCTTATTTCACTAAGTATAATGTTATCCGGCTGTATCCACTTTGTTGCAAATGACAGGATTTCAATTTTTTTAACCACTGTTCATGGTGTACATACCCCATTATTTCTTTATCCACTCTATAGTTGATGAGCATTTCGGTGGCTTCCATATCTTAGCTGTTGTGAATTGTGCTGCCATGAACGTGGAGGTACAGATAACTCTTTCACATGCTGATTTCATTTCCCTTGGGTAGATTCCCAGGAGTGGGATGGCTGGCTGCGTCCTATGGTAGGTCTGTATTCCGATTTTGGAGTTGTCTTCATACTGTCTACCACAGTGGCTGTACCAGTTTACATTTCCAACAGTGCTGAATTAGGGTGCCTTTTTCCCCACATCCTCACCAGCATTTGTGGTTTGTTGGTTTCTGTATGAGAGCCATTCTTACTGGGGTGAGGTGAAACCTCATTGTGGTTTTGATTTGCATTTCCCTGAGGACTAGTGATCCTGAAAATTTTTTCATTTGTCTGTTGCTATTTGGATTTCCTTTTTTGAAAAATGCCTGTTTAAGTCCTTTGCCCATTTCTTAGCTGGGTTGTTTGTTTCATGGTTGTTGAATTTCTTGAGCTCTTTTTATATCCTGGATATCCTTTATCAGTTACATAGTTTGCAAATAATTTCTCCCATTCTGTTGGTTGTCTCTTCACTTTGCTGACTGTTTATTTTGCAGTACAGAAGCTTCTCAATTTGATGTAATCCCTGTCAATTTTGACTTTGATTATCTGTGCCTCTGTGGTCTTTTCCAAGAATTCTGCCTACGCCAATGTCTTACAGGGTTTCTCCAGTGTTCTCTAATAATTTGATGGTATTGTGTCAGAGATTTAGGTGTTTGATCCATTTTGAGTGGATTTTGTGAAGGTGTGAGGTAGGAGTCCTGCTTCGTACTTCTGCATGCAGAAATCCAGTTTCCCCAGCACCATTTGTTGAAGAGACTGTGCTTGCTCCTGGGATTGATTTCAGCTCCTTTGTCAAAGATAAGCTGATTGTAGGTATGTGGGTTGATTTCCGGAGTTTCTATTCTGTTCCATTGATCTATTCATCTGTTTTTGTGCCAGTACCAGGTTATCTGATTGTCACTTACCTGTAGTATGTCTTTTTTTAAGATTTATTTATTTATTTGAGAGGCAGAGGCAGAGAGAGAGAGAGAGAGAGAAAGAGAGGTTTTCTATTCGCTGGTTTACTCCCCAAATGGCTGCAACGGCTGGAGCTTCGCTGATCCAAAGCCAGGAGCCAGGAGCTTCCTTGAGGTCTCCCATGTGAGTGCAGGAGTCCAAGGACCTGGGCCATCCTCTGCTGCTTTCCAAGGCTATAGTAGAAAACTGGATCAGATATGGAGCAACTGAGATTCAAACGAATGCTCGTATGGGATGCCGGCACTGCAGGTGGCAACTTTATCCACTATATCACAGTGCCATCCTCTGTAGTATGTCTTGAAATTTAGTATTGTATTGCCTCCAGCTTTTTTTGTTGTTGTTATCTAAGATTGCTTTTGCTATTTGGGGTCTCCTGCATTTCCATGTGAATTTCAGCATCATTTTAAAAATATGTTGGAGAACAATGTCCTTGATATTTTGATTGGAATCACGTTGAATCTGTAAATTGCTTTTGGTAGTGTGGACATTTTTGACGATATTGTTTCTTCCCATCTGTGACCATGGAAGATTTTTCCATTTTTTAATGTCTTCTTCTATTTCTTTTTTAAAATGTTTTATAATTTTCATCATAGAGATCTTTGACATCCTTGGTTAAATTTATTCCAAAGTGTTTAATTTGTTTGCAGCTTGTGAATGGGATTGATCTTAGAAGTTCCTTTTCAACCATGGCATTGCCTGTGTATACAAAGGCTATTTATTTTTATGTGTTAATTTTATATCCTGCCACTTTACCAAACTGTTCTATGAGTTCCAATAGCCTTATAGTGGAGTCTTTCAGATCCCTTGTATATAGAATCATGTCATCTGCAAATAGAGATAGTTCAGTTTCTTCCTTCCCAATTTATATTCCTTTGATTTCTTTTTCTTGCCTGATGGCTCTGGCTACAACTTCCAGGACTACATTGAATAGCTGTGGTGAGAGTGGGCATTCTTGTCTGGTTCTAGAACTTAGTGAGAATGCTTCCAAATTTTCCCCATTCAATAGAATGTCGGCTGTGGGTTTGTTATAAATTACTTTGTGTTGAGGAATGATCCTTCTATACCTGATTTGCTTAAAGTTTTCATTATGAAAGGGTGTTGTATTTTATCACGTGGTTTCTCTGCATCTGTTGAGATAATCATGTGTTTTTTGTTCTTCAGTTTGTTAATGTGATATATCACATTGATTGGTTTGTGAATGTTGAACCACCCCTGCTTATCAGGGATAAATCCCACTTTGTCCAAGTGAATGATCTTTCAGATGTGTTGTTAGGATTTGACTGGCTAATATTTTGTTGAGGATTTTTGAGTCTATGTTCATCAGGGAATTTTTTTTTTTTTGGACAGGCAGAGTGGACAGTGAGAGACAGACAGAAAGGTCTTCCTTTTCCGTTGGTTTACCCCTCAGTGGGCGCTGTTGCTGGTGCGCTGTGGCCGGCGCAGCACACTGATCCGAAGCCAGGAGCCAGGTGCCTCTCCTGGTCTCCTGCGCGGGTGCAGGGCCCAAGCACTTGGGCCATCCTCCACTGCACTCCCTGGCCACAGCAGAGAGCTGTCCTGGAAGAAGGGCAACCGGGACAGAATCTGGTGCCCTGACCGGGACTAGAACCCCGTGTGCTGGCACCGCAGGTGGAGGATTAGCCTATTGAGCCACAGCGCCGGCCCATCAGGGAAATTGATCTCTTTCTCTGTTATATCTTTTTCAGATTTAGGAATTAAGGTGATGCTGGCTTCATAGAAGGAGTTTGGGAGGATTCCCTCCCTTTCAATTGTTTTGAATAGTTTGAGAAGAATTGGAGTTAGTTCTTTAAATGTCTCATAGAATTCAGCAGTGAAGCCATCTGGTCCTAGTCTTGTCTTTCTTGGGAGGGACTTTATTACTGACTCAATTTCCATCTTGGTAATTGGTCTGCTTAGGTTTTCTTTGTCTTCATGGCTCAACATAGGTAGGTTGTATGGGTCTAGGAGTTTTTCCCTTTCTTCTAGGTTTCCTGATTTGTTGGCATACAGCTCTTTGTATTGATTCCTAATGATTCCTTTTATTTCTGGGGTATCTGTTGTTATATTTCCTTTTTATCTCTATTTTTATTTATTTGAGTTTGGGTTTTCTCCCTTTTTTTTTCTTTTGGTTAGTTGGACCAGTGTGTGGCAATTTTTTTTTAAAAGCAGCTTTGTGTTTTGATGATCTTTTGTGTTTTTTGTTTCAATGTTTATTTCTTCTCTAATTTTAATTATTTCTTTTTCTCCTACTAATTTTGGGTTTGGTTTGCTGTTGTTTTTCTACGTCCTTGAGATGCATTGATAGCTTATTTGTACCTTTCTGATTTTTTGATGTAGGCACTAATTGCTATAAAACTTTCTTAGCATTGTTTTTGCTATATCCCATAAGTTTTGTCATCTTCATTTGTTTCCAGAATTTTTTTCATTTCTGTTTTGATTTTTTCTGTGACCCACTGTTCATTCAGGAGCATGTTGTTCAGTCTCCATGTGTTTTCATATGTTCTAGAAATTCTTGAGTTGTTGATTTTCAGCCTCATTCCACTGTGTTCAGAGAAGATGCATGGTATGATGGTTATTTTTTTTAATTTGTTGAGACTTGCTTTATAACCTGATATGTGGTATATCCTAGAGAAAGTTCCATGAACTGGTGAGAAGACTGTATATTCTGCAACTGTAGTATGAAAAGTTCTGTAGATATCTTTAGGTCTCTGGTGTATAGTGTTGATTAACTCTGTTGTTTCCCTCTAATTTTCTGTCTGGTCAACCTGTCCATTGCTGAAAATGGCATAATAAAGTACCCATTGCTGTTTTTTTTAAAAAGATTTATTTATTTATTTCAAAGGCAGAATTACAGAGAGAGAGAGGCAGAGAGAGAGAGAGAGAGAGAGAGAGAGAGAGAGAGAGAGAGAAGTCTTCCATCTGCTGGTTTACTCCCCGAATGGCCACAATGGCCAGAGCTGAGACAATCCAAAGTCAGGAGCCAGGTGATTCTTTCAGGTCTCCCATGTGGGTGAAGGGGCCCAAGAACTTGGGCCATCCTCTACTGCTCTCCCAGGCCATAGCTAAGACCTGGATTGGAAGTGGAACAGCCAGGACTCGAACCAGCACCCATATGGGATGCTGGTATTACAGGTGGCGGTTTTACCCTCTATGCCACAGCAACAGCCCCTATCCCCCCCCCCCCATGTCTATGTCTATGTCTATGTCTCCTTGAGATTCATTAATATTTGTTTTAATTAACCAGGTGCCCTGTAATTGGTTGCATATACATTTATGATAGTCACTTCTTGCTATTGAATTGATCCATTAATCACTACATAGTGCCCTTCTTTGTCTCCTTTTTCAGTGTTTGTGCTAAAGTCTATTTTGTCTGAAATTAGGATGGCTACACCAGCTCTATTTTGATTTCTGTTAGCATGGAGAATCTTTTTCCATTCAACCTTTCACTTTCAGTCTTTGTGTATCTTTTGTTGATGAGATGTGTTTCTTGTAGGCAGCAAATAGATGGGTTTTATCTTTTAATCCATTCAGCCAGTCTGTGTATTTTAACTGGAGAGTTGAGGCCATTTATAGTCAAGGTGCCTATTGAAAAGTAACAACTTGGCCCTGCCATTTCTCCATAATTATTCCTATTGTTTACTTTGGATTTCCTTTGTGCTTTTACTGGGAGATTTTCTGCCTTCACTTTATTTCATAGTGATGACCATGTTTCTGTGTAGCACATCCATAAGTGTCTTTTGTAAGGCTGGACAAGTGGTAACAAATTCTTTCAATTTCTTTTTGTTATGAAAGGTCTTTATTTCACCTTTGTTCATAAAAATTCACAGGGAACAGTATTCTGCACTGACAGGTTTTTTTTTCTAAAGAGTTGGAATCTATCTCACCATTCTCTCCTAGCCTGTAGGGTTTCTGATGAGAAGTCAGCTGTGAGTCTCATTGAAGATCCTCTGAAAGTAATCTGGTGTTTCTCTAGAGCACATTTTAGAATCTTTTCTTTGTGTTTTACTGTGGAGAGTTTGACTACAACATGTCATGGTGATGATCTTTTCTGGTCATGTCTATCAGGAGTTCTGTGTGCTTCCTTCCTTTCTCCAAATTATGGAAGTTTCTGTAATTATTTCTCTCAGGAGGGCTTCTGATCCATTCTTTGTTCCATGCTTTCAGGAACTCCTAAGACTTGGATGTTGAGTCATTTGATAGTATCCCATAAATCTTCAACACTGTTTTTAGGTTTTCTAATTTCTCCTCCTCCTCCTCCCCCTCCCCCCTCATCTTCCTTCCTCCCTCCTCCTTCTTCCTTTCTCCTCACACCTCTCCCCTCCTCCTTCCTTCCTTCCTTCCTTCCTTCCTTCCTTTCTTTCTTTCTTTCTTTCTTTCTTTCTTTGACAGGCAGAGTTAGAGAGACAGAAAGGTCTTCCTTCTGTTGGTTCATCCCCCAAATGGCTGCTATGGCTGGCGCACTGCGCCGATCTGAAGCCAGGAGCCAGGTGCTTCCTCCTGGTCTCCCATGCGGGTGCAGGGCCCAAGCACTTGGGCCATCCTCCACTGCCTTCCTGGGCCACAGCAGAGAACTGGACTGGAAGAGGAACAATCAGGACAGAACCGGCACCCCAACCGGGACTAGAACCCGGAGTGCTGGTGCTGCAGGTGGAAGATTAGCCTAGTGAGCCGTGGCGCCAGCCCTCCTTTCTTGTGTAACTAAAATTTCTGACGATTTGTCTTCTAACTCCGATGTTCTTTCTTCTGCCCCAGAGTCTGTTGTTAAGGCTTTCTACTATACTTTTATTTGATCTATTGAATTCTTTTTTTTTTTTAACATATACAAATCCATTTATTTAAGGTATCAGGAGTAAAATGCGGAGACATAGGAAATCTATAGTGTTTACAAGGGATTATGGGGGATTTGGATTTATTATTTAATGGACACAGAGTTTAATTTTTGTTTTTGTTGTTGTTTTTTAACTTTTATTTAATGAATATAAATTTCCAAAGTACAGCTTATGGATTACAATGGCTTCCCCCCCATAACGTCCCTCCCACTGCAACCCTCCCCTTTCCCACTCCCTCTCCCCTTCCATTCACATCAAGATTCATTTTCGATCTATTGAATTCTTCATTTCCAATGTTTCATTTTGGTTTCTCTTGAAAATCTCAATTTCATGGGAAGAATTTTTATTCATGTTATGATGTATGGATTTCTTTAATTCATGGATTTGCTTTTGATTACTTCAACATAACCCTACAATCACATTTTTGAATTCTTTTTCTGGTATTTTGTCAAGCTCTTTTTCCTCACATTCTAGTTTTGAAGTGTTGTGTTCTGTTGGGGGCATCGTGTTGTCTTTCTTATTCTTATTTCTTGATTTTCTGCATTTATTTTTAGATATTTGTAGAGATAATTGGTTTTCTTTTCCCCCTATTATGGCCTTTATATTTGTTTCCTTTTTAAAGATTTATTTATTTATTCAAAAGGCAGAGTTACAGAGAGGTAGAGGCAGAGAGATAGAGAGTTCTGTCTGCTGGTTGACTCCTCAGATGGCTGCAATGGCCAGAGCTGAGCATATCCGAAGCCAGGAGCCAGAAGCTTCTTCTGGGTCTCCCACGTGAGTGCAGGGGCCCAGGACTTGTGCTGTCTTTGACTGCTTTCCAAGGCCAAAGCAGAGAGCTGGGCTGGAAGTGAAGTAGCCAGGACTGGAACCAGCACCCATATGGAATGCCAGCACTGCAGGCAGAGGCTTTACCCACTTAGTCCATGGCTCTGGCCCCAGGTTTTATTTTTGGTCTATGCCTTTGTGGCTTAGTGGAGTGTCTGCTCTTTCAGTGAATACCCAAAGGCATGTGCTGGGTGTGGCCATGGAGCTCTGGTCAGTGCTCCAGGTGAGGGGAGTGTCTAAGGTGACACCCAAGTTGGGTGTTACAAATCTTTTTTTTCCCCTTTTTTCAGAAGGAAGGATCTGATCAGCCCTGTTGGTATAGTCTCATGCTCACCTCCTCTCCTCTAAGGAGACCAATGCCTGGGTGCTAGCCCCAGCAAGTGCAGTATTCATTCATGCTGCCATAAGAACCACACAAAGGATCCATTTAGTCCTCAGTGTGAGCATGGATCCTGCAGCCATGACTCTCCTCAGGCGATCAGGGAGCCCTGTGCGTGTGGCGCCATCCACAGTGATTGCTCAGAGACACAGTCACACCCAGTGCCCTCCCACGCAGCCACAGTGTTTTCACAGTCTGTCCCAGCACACAAAGCTCCCCCAGTTATGAGTGCCCAGTCTCCTGTCAGTTCTCCCAGCCAGACTCAGGCATCTCCTCTCAGCTGGTTGCTGGGTGTGTTAACACAAGCTGGGACAGCTATTACATATGTCCAAAACGGTGCCCACCCTCTCTCAGCTAGTTACAGGATGCCAGTGTCGGTGGTCAGGGAGAGATAAACATGCCCCTCCACTTTGTTCTTCCTCTAGGTTGACAGGTACACGGTCCTGCACTGGACTCCAATCCGGACTCACGCCAGGCTCTTCCTGCAGCTTAGTCATCAGTGGCTTGGGCTGCTACAGGCTCAGACCATCACGTTTCTAGAAAAATCATAGTCGTGTGAGGCAAAGCTGAGTAGTTCTCTAAGGAAATTGTGCATGAATATTTTTTCCAAGGAAGTTTTCATTTTGGTTTTGTCTTTATTTTGAAAAATGCCATTTTATTCCTAGCAGAGATACATTTTTGCAGATTACCCTGTGATTAAGGCTGTAAAATCTAATGTATAATTCATACAATTTAATTCAGTTAGAAAGTTTTTATTGAGTATCCGTTCAAGGATAGCCTTGTTGGAAAACTCTGTGTAACAGGAAAATGCTGATGCTTCTCCCATGCTCCCGGGCTTACAGTCTACTGGGTGGTACCTCAGAGAAAGCTTCGTCCTAGTGCAGATACAGAAGGTTTATAAACATTGAACAGCTTGTGAACTTGTTTCATCAGTTCACTGTTTCATTCATTCAACAAGGGTTCTTTTTTTAACTCTATGTTTTATAAAGACTCCATTTTAGGTGCTTGCTGTAAGCAGTGTTATTTGTTGCTTGGAGAATCATTGTCCCAAGAGGCTAGCTTGTAGCCTGGGCACGTTGCTCTTTTTCTTATTTATTTGACAGGTAGAGTTATAAACACTGAGAGAGAGACGAGAGAAAGGTCTTCCTTCCGTTGGTTCACTCCCCAAATGGCCACCATGGCTGGCGCTGCGCCGATCTGAAGCCAGGAGTCGGGTGCTTACTCCTGGTCTCCCATGCGGGTGCAGGGCCCAAGAACTTGGGCCATCCTCCACTGCCCTCCCGAGCCACAGCAGAGAGTTGGCCTGGAAGAGGAGCAATCGGGACTAGAACACAGTGCCCATATGGGATACCAGCACTGCAGGCGGAGAATTAACCAAGTGGGCCATGTGCAGGCCCCAGCGTTGCTCCTTTTGATCATAGTCTCCGTTAAGTGGCAGAATCTGCTGCAATGGGCAGACTCTGTAAGACATACACTCAGGCAGGGACCAGCACTGTTGAAAACAAATTAAGATGCCCACGTGTTGTCTTTGAGTAACTCACTGGATCCCCTGTGTCTTAGCAACAATATCAAGAGACCAGAAGGAGGGCTGGCATCTAGGGACTTCTATGACCCTAAGCTGTGATAAGACAACAAAAGGAAACAGCAAACAGGACTCGGCAGGCCTGAATGAGGTGCCTCATGGGGTGGCAGTGCAGTCTTGGCCCCAGGGTGAGGCTGTGGTGCCCTAGAAGGTGGGGCTTCCCAAGTGTCATCTTCAGAATGGATGATCGTCTGTTTGTCGGTGGCATAAAAACCACACTTGTTGGGTTAATGTCTCTTTCAGTTCCCTGGTGAGGCTCCCTAAGTGCTCCAATGGGAAGATAAGATCGTCCTGTCCAGGGCCGGCGCCGCGGCTCACTAGGCTAATCCTCCGCCTTGCGGCGCCGGCACACCGGGTTCTAGTCCCGGTTGGGGCGCCGGATTCTGCCCCGGTTGCCCCTCTTCCAGGCCAGCTCTCTGCTGTGGCCCGGGAGTGCAGTGGAGGATGGCCCAGGTGCTTGGGCCCTGCACCCCATGGGAGACCAGGAGAAGCACCTGGCTCCTGCCATCAGATCAGCGCAGTGTGCCGGCCGCAGCGCGCCGGCCGCAGCGGCCATTGGAGGGTGAACCAACGGCAAAGGAAGACCTTTCTCTCTGTCTCTCTCTCTCACTGTCCACTCTGCCTGTCAAAAAAAAAAAAAAAAAAAAAGATCGTCCTGTCCAAGGGTGTCACCTTCCATGGCCCCAAGTCTCTGGTGCATCTAGGCAAGGTGAATCCCTAGTCATTAGTTATTAGAATTGTTCACGTAAGAAATGGGTCATCAGTCGCTTTTTTAATAGCAGTAACGTCATCCTATTTATTTTGCATTACTTTTACAAAGTCGAATGCAAGTGTGTATTGAAGTGGTGTAAAATGGAAAGCATGGCTTGTCGCACAGAATAGGGCATTTCCAGAACGGTGTGGACCAAAGGGGTGCTCTGAGCATAGCCAGCAGCCTTAGGTTAGGAACAAATCCTGTGCTCTCAGCTTAAGGCTCCACAGGCCTACAAAGCCAGGGCAGGAACCACACACAAAGCAAACAAACACGTGTCCAGAAACAGCTGCCTTTTCCTTGCCTGGTGTAGACTTACTTCCCAGCGTCTTTACCAACTCCTGACATGCAATCTGGAAGATGCTGAGGTGTGTTTCTTAGGTGATGAGTGGATTCCAGAAATGTCTGTCAGGACGCTTTCCCGGTGAAGAGTTTGGGAGTATGTTTGGAGACTCACTTATCCGAGAGAATTCAGAGTTAGCATCCCTGGCTTCTCCAGGTTAAATCCTGCAAATACGAAGAACTGCCATCGGAGGTCCCTGGGAGCCCAGAGTGTTGCTGTGTCTGTGGAGCCTGAGGTCCAGGGTCGTGGGGAACGTTGGAAGTATTTATGTAGCTGCTGCTTTGAACAGTGGATGGCAGCTCCTTCCTCAGGTCAGTATGCACAGTGATAAAAATAAGGCAAAGAGGGCACCTGCTGAGTGTTCTTCCCTGAACGGTGAAGATGCTGCCGTTGTACTTGGCTTAAAGACTGTTGACAACTGAAATACCTCTTCAGCGGACCCAGTGGAATCTAGTTTTATTCTTTTGTCTGACTCAGTCCTAAGTGAACTACTTTTCAGGTGTCAATGGAGTGACTATGCGCTTGCATCCATTTTTTTAGCTTGTTGGCTTGAAGCCATCAAGTGGAAGCACCAGAGTCATGGATTTGATTTTCAGATAATGTAGTTGTAAACATGATGTTCACTGGTAACTATTTCAAGTTCTTTGGCCTGATCTAGATGAAACCATGAGCTTTATTCAAAAAGCAAGTTTACCAAAGTTTCTTCGTGGACTGCCTTTGCTACAGGGCCATTCCGTCCTGCGCTGTGGAATCTGGTGTGTGTGCTGCTCCCCTCCAGGTTCTGACCCGATAGGCACATTAGTTGGAAAGAGGACTGTGTTTCACTTGTCTGGGCACACGGGGAACTCCTGTTTCCTGGGTTGCAACATGTCCCTCTTGCTGCCTTAGCACAGCCTTTGCCCAAGCCCAACCTGATATGAACTTCTGCAAGTTGGACATCGGTTCCTACAGCCGAATATATTCCTGTTCGTAGAGTCCTCCCAGAGCTGGTGATCCCCAGGTGGCGAGAAGAACAGCCATTTGAGACCAGATATCCACCTACAGCTCCGTTGTTCTACAGTGGAGCATTGGGTACTTCTAACAAAACCAACTTGTAGACTCACTTTCTCTGAATGACCTGGTGTGCATTCTCAAGTTTCTCCCAACTTGGAGACAGTGAAATGAAAAAACAAATGCAAAAATCCTCTTGGAAGTTCCCAGTTAGTGAGAGTCTTCCCCTGGTTCAAGTGCAACAGCTAAGGTTGTGGCTTTGGTAATTAGGAGAACTTGACTCAGGTGGATAAAATTATTTAAGTACCCTAATGTCCCCGATTCAGCTGACTTTGCATATCAAGGGGACAATATCCAGTTTTGTAGTATGCTAATGAAGCTTGACATTTAGATGCTACCAGGGAAGTAGATAAATTGTCTTAATATGACTCTATTAAAGTCACTGTAAGTGCGGCCTACTGAAATGCAAGTATGTCTCCAGCTTCCCCCCAAATGAAACGGTCAGGGTGAGTACTCAGTTTCCATTCTTGGAACATTGAACGAAGTCAGCTAAGAGAGAAGTTCAGTGCACTATGGGTGTGGGAAGCCTGCGGACAGGTTGCTGTAGGGACCATTGATACGTGAGAAGGAAGGGCCAGCAGTTAGAGGGGCAAACTGATTGCTTACAGTTTTCAGCTTTCTTTAAACTCAGATCCTAGAATGCAAAAGACCATGAGATCTTGCATGCTGCTGTACTCTTGTGTTAGAATCTACCAAGATTATGTGTATTTAAATGAAAAACAGATGGGGCCTGCGCCCTGGTGCAGTAGGTTGATCCTCCACCTGTGGTGCTAGTATCCTATGTGGGTGCCGGTTCTACTTCCGGCTGCTCCTCTTCCGATCCCGCTCTCTGCTGTGACCTGGGAAAGCAGTGGAAGATGGCCCAAGTGCTTGGGCCTCTGTACCCACGTGGGAGATCGGGAAGAACTGCCTGGCTCCTGGCTTCGGATAGGCCCACCTCCAGCCATTGCAGGCATTTAGGGAGTGAACCAGCAGATGGAAGACCTTTCTCTCTGTCTCTCACTGTCACTGTCTGTAACTCTACCTTTCAAATAAAATAAAATCTTAAAAAAATAAAATAAAAAATGAGAAGCAGGCACACTTTTAGAGATAGTGACCAAGAAGTATAAATATATTTGACTAATAAAACATTTCTACGATGATTTGATCTGTCCTTGGATTCTGTCTTTCCAGTGCCACGGTGTTCCATTACAAGCAGAAACTGGTTGATTCTAGCTTGCAGCTTAGGTCATAAGCAGTCCACCCACACATGCTTGTTGGGGAAGCCCAAGACAGGAAGCAGAACTAGCCAACAGAGAGGTCATTACATTTCAAAACCGGGCTCTGTTTATATATTGTGGAGATAGCTCCGTGTCAGTGTTTGCATGTTCGTTTGCTCAGCTGAGTCAAGTGTAGCCTCAGGAGTCTCACTCAGAGATGGCCAGCTGTGGTCTAAGGCAGCCTGGACTTGAGGTTATCACTGGCCTCGTGTTCCTTAGAGTCGTGCTTTTGATCTGAGTGTGCCTGGGATCTGTAGTCTGTCTAATGTAAGGGTGCATGGGGCTTCCAGTCCGAACACCAAAGACAGTTGTTTTATTTATATATTACTCTGTGGAAAGATAAATTCTGTTTGAGTAGAAGAGACGACGTGAGCTTCAGGGACCACCAGGCTGGACACTGAGGCTGGAGGCAGCAAAGCCAGAGAAGTGGGCTGGGTCTCACACACACACACACACAGAGCCTTGGAAACCAGCTGGGACTCGGTGTTTCTTCTGGTTGGGTGGAAGCTGGTCTCCTGTGAGCTGGGCCTGACCTGATACCCAGTGACCACTGGTGCTGCTTTGTTGAGGACAGAACAGGGGATGATGGTTAAAGACAGGAGACGGCCAGAGCAGCTCCAGGCAAGAGATGCGGGTGTCTTTTGCCAGGGTGAGAGTAGTCAAGAGCGCAGGAAGTAGTTAGGTTCTGGGCAAACTTTGCAGACTGAGCAGGATGTGCTAACAGATTATATATCAAGGAAGACTCCAAGGATTTTGGTTTGAACAACTGGCAAGACGGAGTTGTTGGGTTGGGGGGATGCACTCTCTTTGCAGGTTATCTGTCCTTTCCCTTAAGTACCAGTGTTCCTGCTCTATAATAAATGTGAGCATGACCATGCACACCAGACAGCAAGCCAACAAGGCTGCTGGCTCTCCCAGAGGGGCCAAGCTCCGCAGCCAGCCCCCGGCTGGAAGCACAGTGGAGTTGTGTTCTGCTGCTTCCATTGCACCACGTGCAGGGGCCGTTGCCTGCGGCAACACACAAATGTGTCTTGAAAAAAAGATGCCACCTGAAGCCAAGTGTCTACTTGCAGAATAGTCCTCTGCAGCCCCTTGTTCTGGATACTCTTGAAGGAACGAGTGCCCTGGGAAAACACACGGGTTCTTTTCTCTGTGTAGCTTGTCTCTCTGGTTAGGCTCTCGGCTGTTTGGTGCCTCCTGAACAGGGCAGGGCAGGGCCAGCCAAAAGGGATGCGGTGGTTAGTGGTTTTCAGTCTCCTGGTTAGGCCCATTTTTTTTCTTTTTCTTTCTTTTTTTTTTTTTTTTAAGATTAATTTATGGCCAGTGCCACGGCTCAATAGGCTAATCCTCCACCTGTGGCACCAGCACACCAGGTTCTAGTCCCGGTCGGGGCACTGGATTCTATCCTGGTTGCTCCTCTTCCAGTCCAGCTCTCTGCTGTGGCCAGGGAGTGCAGTGGAGGATGGCCCAAGTGCTTGGGCCCTGCACCCCATGGGAGACCAGGGGAAGCACCTGGCTCCTGGCTTCAGATCAGTGCTATGCGCTGGCCGCGGCGGCCATTGGAGGGTGAACCAACGGTAAAGGAAGACCTTTCTCTCTGTCTTTCTCGCTCACTGTCCACTCTGCCTTTCAAAAAAAATTTTTTTTAAAAGATTTATTTATTTATTTGAAAGAGCTACACAGAGAGGAGAGGAAGAGAGGGAGGGGGAGAGAGAGAGAGAGAGAGGTCTTCCATCTGATGGTTCACTCCCCAGTTGGCCACAACAGCTGGAGCTGTGCCGATCTGAAGCCAGGAGCTTCTTCCGGGTCTCCCACATGGGTGCAGGGGACCAAGGACTTGGGCCATCCTCCACCGCTTTCCCAGGCCATAGCAGAGAGCTGGATCAGAAGTGGAGCAGCCAGGTCTCAAACTGGCAGGCATATGGGATGCCAGCGCTTCAGGCCATGTTGTTAACCCATTGTGCCACAGCGCTGGCTGCTAGGCCAGTTCTGAAGGGTTTAAATGAGACCACGAGTCCATACACATCTAGTGTTTGTCATTATGTATTCATTAATATATCCACTTAACACATGCTTTTGGAAGTCAACTGTGTGTTAAGATGCAGTGACTATGACAATACAATGCTGGGTCATAGAGTCTGGAGGAGAAAAACAGCTGCATCCTCAGGACAGAAGGTTCTGGAAGCCCCCACAGGAAGCAGTGGGGACAGACGTGGGAAGCGGTCAGTTCCCCGTGGAGCTGTTTTCTGGGATCTGAGTGGAAGTGAGCAGGGACACTGGTTGACTCCCCTGCCACACTGCTGCCACCAGGGCCCATCCCTGTGGCCTCTGGTGGATGATCTGTCACCCACCTCGGTGGCTGCCTATTGTGCCGTTCCCTGGGACATCTGTATTCTGAATCAAAGATTTTTTCCCTGTTATTTAGAAAGATACCTCCTCATTGCTGCCGAGGTGTGGGTGGATGATAGCTGTGCACATGGAAGCTGAGGAAGCTGCCGAAGCCCAGCACTGGACTGCTGGCTCTGGTGTTGAGCCTGCGTGCTGTGGAATCCTCCCTTGTTGAGGTGATGGGCTTCTGGCATGTGAAGAAAAACTGGACCACTCCAGGAAAAAGTTCACAAACACATCAACTGCACAATGAATTCTAGGAAAAGCAGCCCAAACTCTAGCCCTAGCCTTAGCCCTAACCCTAACCCTAGCCCTAGCCCTAGCCTTAGCCTTAGCTCTAACCCTAACCCTAACCCTGGCCCTAGCCTTATCTCTAACCCTAACCCTAACCCTAACCGTAACCCTAACCCTAACCCTAACCCTGGCCCTGGCCCTTGCCCTTGCCCTTGCCCTGGCCCGGTCCTAACCCTAGCCCTAGCCCTAGCCCTAGCCCTAGCCCTAGCCCTAGCCCTAGCCCTAGCCCTAGCCCTAGCCCTAGCCCTAGCCCTAGTCCAAACCCTAACCCTAACCCTAACCCTAACCCTAACCCTAACCCTAACCCTAACCAAGATCCCTGAACCTGTGAGTTTTGCATTTGGAATGGTGCCTTTCAGTGGGCATTTAGATATCTGAGAGCTTGAGCAGAAATGAAAATAGAGGAGTCGCAGTAAGTAATAAAAAGAAGTAGGCTTCTGTATTCTCTTACATGAAGATCTGAACTAATGAGGAAAAATAGAAAGTATTGATTAGCTCCATCTCAGGGAAGGAGACTGTGTACTTCTCCCCCTGTGTGTACCTTGGTCTAAGGCAGATAGGAACCCAGGAAGAAATCGAGGCCAAAGCAACCGCTGGAGAGACCCTTTGGTTATCATTTAAAGGGTGGCTCACAGCCAGGTGGAGACGTTCCCACCTGTTAGCATCTCGGAATTTTCCCTTTCCCCATCCCCAAGCTGGAGACAACCTGTGTGTGGGCTGGTAGAATAGACAGGATGCAAGAGCGTGCCCTGCTGGAATCCCCTTTGGGGCCAGAACCCATGATTTTGTATCTATTAGGTAAGCAGAACTCTCAGTCCCTTAGGCACGGTGTGATGAAGTGAGGAGGGAGCCTACCAGGGCTTTCTGCCAGTTGTCCCTGCTGTGGGGTAGCTGGTGCACACGCCCAGCAAGTGTGTAAGAGACAATCTATTTTATTGTCGACATCCTCCAAAGAAGGATTTCAGGCTCTTGTACTTTGTATTTTCTTCTGAGTCATTACCATTTTGTCTACCATTTGTCTGCTCTGAACATGAGAATGTGAATTTATTTTGAAAAAGGGTCTTTGCAGGTTAATTAAGCTGAGGATCTTGAGATCATCATGGGTTATCCGGGTAGGTCCTAACTCCAATGACGAGAAGACACGGGGAGGGAAGTCCACGGGGAGATGGAGGCAAACATTGGAGGGATGCAGCCGCAAGCAAAGGAATGTTGGTAACCAAGAGACTGACAGATGCAGGCTCCTCCCCAGGCTCCTGTGGAGGACGCATGGCCCAGCTGGAAGCCACCTTGATTTCTGAGCCCTGAAACCTTTAGCTGTATGAGATTATGATTCTGCCATTTGGTGTCATATTGATATGAATAATTTGTTATAGCAGCACTAGAAAACCAATACATCATTGCAGTCTCTAACCCAGTAACTTGCAAGCAATAAGTAGGCAATGGTTAGTTTCATTCAAATTCACTTTCAAGAAATTCCTTCCACCGAGAAAACTTCCTTTCTTCTTACTGTCATTGGTTAGGAAGTCATGCCATGTTGCCTTTAACTGTGGAATGATAACCTTCCGCTGGTCTCTCTCTTTCTCTTCTTGTTAGGATGCTGATCCTATCACATGGCCCCAACTTCGTGATCTCCTCTAAACCTAATTACCTGCCAAAAGTCCGCGTCTCCAAACTGGGGACATAGGGCTTCATGTCAATTTAGGAAAGTCACAAATATTCCACCTAGAACATTGACCATTGCTTGTTTTTCAAGTTGTCTTTGCCACTGAGTATTATTGGCAAAGAGCCTGTGTGTGTGTGTGTGTGTGTGTGTGTACACGCATGCATGCGCACACACATGGGTGCACATGTGTATATTTAGCTGACACAAAAATGTGTACATATTTATGGTCTGTCATGTGCTATCGCTATACATATATATGCTGCATAATATCCAGTCAGGGTAAATGTATCTGTCTCTTCAAATAACAATTCTTCCTGGTGAAAATCTTCAAAATCCTTTCTTCCAGGATGTATGTTGCAGTAATATCATGTAATCTATCTCCACATTATCCTCTTGAAAGGTAAGCTGGCCATCAGCCTTCATGACGGATAGCTTGAGCTATAGGTCTGCATCCTTATTGTGCTGTTTTTTCTCTTTTTTCTTTATTCCTACTAATTTAGAAAGCCTTACCTCCCAAGTGCTGGCTGTTGGCAATGGCAGGAGGTGTTTTATGGCTCTGGGAGAGTTGTCAACATTCCTATGATACATAAACCCAGGAAGTGAAGAGAGTATAGTCAGTGCGGACCACTCCAGCTCTCTGCCGGTCTCTCACCTGCAGAGCGTGCACCGTGTCGCAGCTGGAAATTCGACATTTCAGCATGCGAGTTAAAGGCCACCGGTTTTGTGATGCACCTTGGGTGCACGTGGCTTTGGAAAGTGTCTCTTCCTGTTCTGGAAGTATTGGTTTTTGGTTTAAAAATGTGTCCAATGTTTCACGGGTGATAAATGACACGTGAGTGACTTTTTTCTTCTGCAACCAGTGATGAAAATGATCAAGTACCAGCAAGGCTTGGCACTGAGACATCTGCATTCCAGCTGGGTCTTACTCAGGAGTTATGCTTTTGACCTAAAAATCAGGCTATCTTAGTGCTGAGTATAGAATCAGATGCTCTCAGACTTTGGGCAACAGCAGCTCTTTATGGGCAAGCGCTGACTGTAGGTACACTCTTAAAAATCTATCTCTAGGATTATGAATTTAGGGTGGAAGTCATCTGAATAATTGAAATGGTCTTTTTGCTTCATGTTTCTTTGTAGCCGTTGCCTTTGCCCTGTAAACTTGTGATTTGAGACATTAAAGAAGTAGAGCAGGGCCGGCGCCGCGGCTCACTAGGCTAATCCTCCGCCTGCGACACTGGCACACTGGGTTCTAGTCCCGGTCAGGGCGCCGGATTCTGTCCCGGCTGCCCCTCTTCCAGGCCAGCTCTCTGCTGTGGCCCGGGAGTGCAGTGGAGGATGGCCCAGGTCCTTGGGCCCTGCTCCCCATGGGAGACCAGGAGAAGCACCTGGCTCCTGGCTTACGACCAGCGCCGTGTGCTGGCCATAGTGCACCGGTTGCAGCGGCCGTTGCGGGGGTGAACCAACAGAAAATGAAGACCTTTCTCTCTGTCTCTCTCTCTCACTGTCCACTCTGCCTGTCAAAAAAAAAAAAAAAAAAAAAAAAAGAAAGAAAAAGAAAAAGTAGAGCAGTCTGCCTCAAATCCAGGCCGGCTTTTGATTTGATTAGCCAACGGCATGTAGTGGACGTGACAGTGTGCTGGTTCTAGCCCAGGCCTCAGGAGGCTTTAATGTTCCTGTGTACTGGCTTGCACCTCGTTTGTTGCCACGAGAATATGCCTGGGAGAGTCGCTGGAGGGTGAGAACCACTTGGAACTGGGCCAAGTTGCCCCAGTAGCTCCAACTGATCATCAGCCAACCCCTAGACATGAGTGAGCCCAGCCAAATGCAGCAGTGCTACCAAGACACGCACCAGGTGACTCAGCTGCATGAGCAGTACACAGGTTGCTGCATGCCGCAAGGGTGGAGTGATCCTTTGTTGCACAGAATAACTGTGGCGATGCGCCAGCAGTGTCAGGGCCACTGGGGCATCCTGCAGAGATCCCGAGTGCTGTACTCAGTGGAAAAGGCGTTCAGTGGCTGTGAGTTAGTTAGACAAGCATTTCCAGTTTTCATTATGCCTTTCATAGTTTAATAAAGTTTTGAAGGCATAATTTTGGCCACCGACTGTTCTTGGTGAAGGAACGTGGGTGTGAGTTGACACTTAGGGGCATTCACTGTGGTGTTCTGGCTACAGTAGGGCTCGTGCCCTGCCAATACGGTAACTCACCTCTCCATTTCTATCATAGCCTCAAAAGAATGGTTCAGCTGACAATGAGAACCGTTCTCAGTGCTAATTAGGACACAAAGTCTTCACATCTTTCCTGCATGTGTGTCTTTCCCATGCTCACGTTTTGCCTGCATACTTTGTAGGGTGATGGTTTTATGCTACTACAAGGTGAAATGTCAACACAATTAATTTGCTTATTTGACAAATGTTCACATGGCAGGCACCTCATGCCACGCACCATTCTAAGTACTTTCTGGTATTGATTTATTTCATCCCTTTATTAGCGCCAAGGTAGCTACTGTTATTATCCCCGTCTGCACATAAGGAAACTGAGGCACAGAGAGACTAGGTACCTTGCCTAGGGTCACAGTGCTAGGAGGGGTGGGGGTTGGGAAGTGGACTTAGGTCCTCTGGCTCTTTCTTTTACATGTGAAAGCAGTCGCTGCTCCCCACTCTTTCTGTCATTGTTGGGACGTGGCGTCCACAGAGCAGGCAGAAAGGGAGCTTTTCAGAGCGTGCTGCCTTCTTAGCAAACGTGCTCCCGCTGCAAGCCTTGTGGCCGGCATCACAAGCTTGTTGGCAAAGGTGTGGCTGGCTGCTACAGTCGGTGACTCTAAATGGCACGTCCGTGCTTTGAGTCTCACCCAGGCCTTAGCAACCCAGTCTGTGAGCTTTTTATGGTTTTCTGTTCTTGTTCTAGAGAAACTCAGCTGTAGTGGTGTGGCTAAGAATAATGGGAAGGCTTGCTTTGCTTCGTTTCCCTATCTGACACTTTCATAAGTGATGGGTCCTGCAGGCAAGAGGTGAGCAGGTAGAAGATCTTGTAGAATGTAATATCAGGGGTCGGCGCTGTGGCGTAGCAGGTAAAGCTGCCATCTGCAGTGCTGGCATCCCATATGGGTGCCAGTTCGAGTCCCGGCTGCTCCACTTCCAATCCAGCTCTCTGCTATGGCCTGGGAAAGCAATGGAAGATAAACCAAGTCCTTGGGCCCCTGCACCCATGTGGGAGACCCAGAGGAAGCTCCTGGCTCCTGGCCTCGGATCAGTGCAGCTCCGAGGGTTGCAGCCAATTGGGAAGTGAACCAGTGGTTGGAAGACTCTCTCTCTCTCTCTCTCTCTCTCTCTCTCTGCCTCTCCTTCTCTCTCTGTGTAACTCTTTCAAATAAATAAATAAATCTTACAACAAACAAACTAACAAAAACTTAATGGCCAGTGCCGTGGTTCACTTGGTTCATCCTCTGCCTGCAGCACCAGCATCCCATATGGGCACCAGGTTCTAGTTGCAGTCGCTCCTCTTCCAGTCTAGCTCTCTGCTGTGGCCCAGGAGTGCAGTGGAGGATGGCCCAAGAGCTTGGGCCCTGCACCCGCATGGGAGACCAGGAGAAAGCACCTGGCTCCTGGCTTCGGATCAGCGCAACGCGCCAGCTGTAGCAGCCATTTGGGGGGTGAACCAACGGAAGGAAGACCTTTCTCTCTGTATCTCTCTCTCACTGTCTGTAACTCTACCTGTCAAATTAAAAAAAAAAAAAAAAACTTAAACTAGCTTGACATTAAAAAAAAAAGAATCTAATATTGGCTGTCATATACTCAGATTCACCTGTCCTAGCCCGTGGAGAGAGCACCTTTGTATTTGTATTTGAGTTCTCATAACCATTTACAGCATATTCTGAGCTGTGCATTTTTATTGCTGTTTATAACTTCTTTTGCATAGGAGTGTAACACCTTCGTGCACCTACGTGTGTGTGTGTGTGTGTGCACGTGCACGTGCGTGTGTATTAGCAATGAGAGGCGACAGAAGGTGGGTGTTTACCAACTCAAGCCAGATGGCCTGGGGTCAAATTCCAAATCCCACACTTAGAAGATAATGACCAGGAGCTGGGATACGCCCTCTCTCTGTGACTCCCTTTTCTCATCTCTAAAATAGGGACAGCAGTCATGCCTACCTCTGAGGCCATCGTAAAGATCAATTGTGTTTACTTGAAGCAGTCTGGTATGTGCCTTGTTGATACCTTCTACCTATACAATGAGAATGTGTGTACAGCACAAATTTAAAAAGGCAAATGTAGCTATTGTAGAAAACGCTGTGCAAATATGATGCAGGGCTGTACCTCGTTAATTCAGAGTCAGCAATGGCAAACCGACCTCCTGAAATCCAAACAGGGCGTATGTAACCGAGGCCAGACTGGGATTTTTCTAACAACCGTAGCTAACTTTACCCTGCAACTTTGGGACATGCACATAAACCAAGCTGTCTTTTCACCTTGTTTCTGTGAAACCGCAAAGTGCTAAGAGACCACACTTAGGTTACTACTGCTGCATTGTGACTCACCCGAAAACTTACCTGATGAAAACAACCTTTTTGTTTGGCTCACCGTTTGAGGATATGGGGTTTGGGCAGAGCCCAGCTGGACAGTTCTTATCTCAAATCTCACAAGCAGGCTTTGGTTGGACGGAGGCGCCGTATCCAAGAGGACCATCTCGTGTGGCAGAAGTTGGAGTTGGCCGTCAGCTGGGAGCATAGCTGAGACTGTTGACCAGGGTGTGCAGACGTGGCCTCTGCAGCGTGGCCGTTGTAGGGCACTTTGTCCTGCTTCTTAGTGGCTGAGCATCCCAAGAGGACCAGCCTCCACCCTATCCTATTGATTGAAAGCCACATGAGACACCCTTGCAGATTCAAGGGAGCCGATGTTGACTCCGCCTCTCAGTGGGAGGGATGTGGAGGAGTTTGGGAGACGTGCTTTGCAGTGGCCACAGCCTCCGCTTCCTAGGATGCCAGCAAGTGCACGGATCTACAGACGCATTCCTGTGGCGTGTGTACACTCAGATGACTCAATCCCACTGTCTCCAGTTTTCTCGTAAATAGCCAGTGTTGTAACCTCTGGGCCATTCACACAGGTCTTCTTTGAGTACAACCAGAACACGGAAACCCAAGTCAGCTGAATCCAGTGATCTTCCTGAAAGATCAGCAGCTTCTTCCTTCCCTCTCAATCTCTCAGTCTGTCTCTTCCTCCCTCCCTCCCTCCCATCCTCTCTCTCCCTCCCATCCTCTCTCTCCCTCCCATCCTCTCTCCCTCCCTCCCATCCTCTCTCTCTCTCCCTCCCATCCTCTCTCTCTCTCCCTCCCATCCTCTCTCTCTCTCCCTCCCATCCTCTCTCTCTCTCCCTCCCATCCTCTCTCTCTCTCCCTCCCATCCTCTCCCTCCCTCCCTCTCCCCACCCCCCCACCTCTTCCCTGCTCTGCCTCTGGCCCTGCACCCACAAGACCTTCACACAGCTCCCCCTGTTGGTCGTCCTGAGACTCGCGGTTCCTGGGCACTGCTCCTTCTCTGAGAGAACTGTGTGCAACACTTCCCAGTTTGCACAGGGCTTCATTTTTGCCCCCCCCCTCCGTCAAGCACCGCCCAGCCCTCGGTGGGCGCCTTCCGTGAGCAAGCGTGCAGTTCGTGGTGGGGCCTCCTGTGAGAGCCCACAGAGCCTGATCCACAAAGTCCCAAACATGAGGACACCACCGCCGTCCTACAGGCCCCTGGGCCCCAGAGCAAGTGCGCTGAGAAATTGTTCTTCGATGAATCCGCCTGGAGATGGGCCAAACCCCACAGCTGGAGGAGATCTGTTTCCAGGTTTGGAACGAGTTTGCTTTCTGGAAGTTGACATTGTGCGTGGGACAAATGCGTTCGGTATCTCCCATTGCTACCGAGTGCGGGCTGCTCCGGGCCAAGGGGCTGGATTCCGTGTGGAGGTTCCTTGCGAGTTAGGAGGGTCACACATAGATTCGGTTCATCCACCCACAAACTCCATCGCCCGTGGCCGAGCGCATCCTCCGCCTGGTTCAGCATCTGTCCTCTCGCGCAGTGTTTCCCTGTGCGCCCTGACCACGAGGCAGTGAGCCGGTCTGCGTCTCTGTGGACATGGACCCGGTATGAGGGAGGCCAGGCCTGGATCCTGGCCTTGGGGTTCTCCTCTTGTGTGCTACCCAGACCTCGGCGTCCTGCAGCAAGTACTTCGCTGCAACCTTTCTCCTGGAGCCAAGTTTGGAAAGCACCCGCTCCCGCAGGCTGCACTTTGGCCAGGGATCTGAGTCTGGCCCAGCCCAGAGCCTCTTTGATTAGAAACAAAGGAGAAGAGGCTGAAGTCTTCTTGCATATCAACAAGCCTTTCAAAGCCACGCTTCAAAAAGTGCTAATGACTCAGACCAGATGGAGCCTGTTCTGAAAAAAGACGAAAAAGCCAGCGAGTGTCTGAAGAGGCAGGAAATGAAGCCCTGCAGACCAGGCTGCGGTTTTTCCCAGCTCCAGCCTCCTGCCCACCCTCCTCATGCCAGGTCACAGTCACGGTCATGGACAGTCGTGGCCCTGAAGCTGACTTTTCTCCCAGGGAGAAGGCCCAGGGCATGACTCTCAGATTCCTCTCACTACCACAATGCCTTTATTGTAAACTCACCGTTTTTTCTTATTTATTTTAAAGATATTTTATTATTACAGTTTTTTTGATTTATCTGGAAGAGAGAGACAGAGATCTTGTATCCGCTTGTTCACTCCCCAAATGTCCACAACAGCTAGAGCTGGGCTGGACAGAAGTTAGGAGCCCTGCACTCAACGCAGGTCTCCCCTGTGGGTGGCAGGAGCCCAAGTATTGTTGCCTTCCAGCTGCACATTGGCAGGTAGCTGGAGTTAGGAGTGGAAGCTGGACTCAAACCCAGGTACCCTGATGGGGGTGCAGGGGTCCCGAGAAGCAGCTTAACTGCTATACTCAACACCTGCCCCACCAAAATGCTTGTAGTTCGGGGTGATTCTTTCGATCTCTTTATAATTGTAGACTAGGCACCACATGCGGTGTACCACTGTAACCGTTACTAAGTGTTCAGTTATTGCACGGAGAACATTCCCGAGCTTCTGTGGCCTTCACCCCTCTCCACCCCAGAACTTTCCCGTCTTCCCCAGCTGCGGCCCTCTGCCCACTACACAGTGACTTCCTCCTTCCCTCTCTCCTGCCTGCCTTGACAGCTAGTGTTCTGCTTTCTGTCTGCTGTTTCGGTTTTAGTAACCTAGGTACCTCATTCAGTGGAATTATAGGATACTTTTGCTTTTGTGAGTCATCATTTCACTGAGCATTAGCAAGTGTCGGAACCTTTTTCTGAGGCTAATAAGCATATTCCAGGGGATGCATACTCTACCTTGTATCTAGCCAGGCGTCCCCTTGTGGTTACTTCTACCTTTTGCCCAATGCTGCTGTAAACACAGCTGTTTAAATATCTCTCTGAGAGCCTGCCTTGAATTCTCTGGGGAGTATGTTCTAAAGAGGGGTCGCTGGGCCCTATGATAATTCTGTTGTTTTTTTAAAAAGCGAGCAGAAATACTCCTCTTTAAAAATATTTATTTCTTTGAAAGGCAGAGTGATAGACAAGTCTGTGTGTGTGTGTGTGTGTGAGAGAGAGAGAGAGTGTGAGTGAGAGAGAGAGAGAGAGAGAGAGATCTTCTTTCCACTGACTTACTCCCCAGATGCCTGCGTCAGCAAGGTGTGGGCCAGGCCAAACCCAGGACGAGGTACACACCTGAGCATCCCTCGGGTGGCAGGAACTCTGATATGCGGGCCATCATTCATTGCCTCCCAGGTACATTAGCTGGAAGCTGGATTAGAAGCACAGAGTAGCCAGGACTCAAACTGGCACTCTGATATGGATGTATGTGTCCCCAGCAGTAGCGTAACCCACTGAACCACACTACCTCCCTTCGCCCGTTTGTAATTTATTGAAAACCTGCAGTGTTTTCCATAGCATTTGTACCCACTCCCCTGCCACCAGCAGCACACAGGCTTCATTTTCCCACATCCTTGCCAACCCATTATTTTCTGTTTTTCTTTCATAATAGCCCATCTTAATTATGTGAAATTGTGCCTCATTGTGGTTTTCCTCATTTATTTCCCTAATGTTTTCAAGTGTTTCCTGCCATTTGCTGTATCTGTTTTGGAGAAATGTATATTCAAGACCTTTGCCTATTTTAAAACAGGTTTTTGGGGCTGGCACTGTAGTGTAGGGGGTAAAGTCACGGCCTGCAGTGCCGGCATCCCATATGGGCACAGGTTCGAGTCCTGGCTGCTCCACTTCTGATCCAGCTCTCTGCTATGGCCTGGGAAAGCATTGGAAGACAGCTCAAATCCTTGAGCCCATGTACCTGCATGAGAGATCAGGAGGAAACTCCTGGCTTCAGGTCAGCAGAGCTCTGGCTGTTGTGGCCATCTGGGGAGTGAACCCTTGCATGGAAGATATCTCTCCTCCCCTCCCCCTCCCCTCCCCCTCCCCCTCCCCCTCCCCTCCCCTCCCCTCCCCTCTCCTGCCTCTCTCTCATTCTTTCAAATAAATAAATAAATATTAAAAAAAACCAGGTTGTTGACTTTCTATTGTTGAATTGTAGGAATTCTTTCTATATTCTGGATATTAAATCTATTCCAAATATATGACTTATAAATATTTTCTCCCATTCTGTAGGTTGACTTTTCATTCAGTTGATAGTATCTTTTGATATACAAATTTAAGAAAATTGAATGTGGTTCTTTTTACCTCTTTTTCTGTTTCAAATATTTATTATTCCCATCTATTTGAAAGTCAGAGTGAAAGAAAGACACACACACACACACCCAGATTGAGGGAGGGAGGGAGGGAGAGAGAGAGAGAGAGAGAGAGATATCTCTTTGATCTACTGGTTCATGCTCCGAAGTACCTGTGTCACCCCAGGACTGAACCAGGTCAAAGCCAGGAGCCCAGAACTTCACCTGCGTCTCCCATGCAGGTGGCAGGGGCCCAAGCACTTGAGCCATCATCTGCTGCCTCACAGGATATGTCAGCAGGAAGCAGCATCAGAAACACTAGTGGGGCTCCACCCAAGGCCCTCTGCTATGCGATGCAGGTATCTCAGATGGCAGCTGAGCCCACGGCGTCCCAGTGCCCACGCTGTCTCTTTTTCTTTTTGTTGCCTATATCTTTGGTGTCACAGCCAAGAAATTACTGTCAAATCCAATCATGGAGTTTTCCCAGATGTGTTTGTAAGAGTTTTGTAGATGTAGTGCCTACATTTATGCCATTGGTCCATTTTGAGAGAGAGAGAGAGAGTGAGTGAGTAAATGTCCAATATTGCTTTTTCCTATTGAATATCTAGTTTTCCCAGGGCCTTAGTTGAAAAGACCATCCTTTCCCCCACTGAATGATGTTGGCACCCTTGTTAGAAGTCACTGAGCCCTCCATGGGAGGTTTACTTCTGGATTCACTGGATTGTGTCTATGGCTGCTTTCAGTTCCTTTAGGGCAAAGACTAGACCCAGAGGCCCCCAGGATTTCTTGGTATATTTGGTTCACCCCATAGTTGGTTTACTCTCCAAGAAGCTGCTTTTGGGGGTACATCAGATTTTCCTGTGTGGAAGATTCATGCTCTATGTTCCAAGCGAATGGGCCTTGCACCTTCAAGGGGGCTGAGATGGAAGGGAGTGTGCCGAGCCGAGCAGGCTGGTGTCCACGTGATGGCCATTCTCGTGTGGGGGACATGGGTGCCTTTGCAGTGGAGACAGCTCTGCACTGAGCGCAGGTTCCCAGAACAGAGGAAGGCCTGTGTGAAAGCGAAGGGATCAGTAGGGTTCATGTGCCCGGGAGCTGTAGGGAGGTGTTGCAGGCAAGGGGCAGTACAATCTCTGACCGTGCCTGGAGAATGCAGGGGTCACGTGGAGTTACAATAAAGGGTTTCCTCAGGTGTCTCTGTCCCTAGACTGGAAGTGCCCTGAGGGTGGGACTCTGGGACACCTTTGTTCAGTGCCCAGCAGTGAAGGGCAGGTGCACGGCTCAGGAAATGCTTATTCTGTCAGATGGTGAACACTGAGCGAGTTGGTTTCTTTTCTTTTCTTTTTCTTTTTTTTTTTTTTTTTTTTTTTGACAGGCAGAGTGGACAGTGTGTGAGAGAGAGACAGAGAGAAATGTCTTCCTTTACTGTTGGTTCACCCTCCAATGGCCACTGTGCCAGCGTGCTGCAGCCGGCGCACCATGCTGATCTGAAGCCAGGAGCCAGGTGCTTCTCCTGGTCTCCCATGCGGTGCAGGGCCCAAGCACTTGGGCCATCCTCCACTGCACTCCCTGGCCACAGCAGAGAGCTGGCCTGGAAGAGGGGCAACCGGGACAGAATCCGGCGCCCCGACCAGGACTAGAACCCGGTGTGCCGGCGCCGCAGGCAGAGGATTAGCCTAGTGAGCCGCGGCACCGGCCAGCATGTTGGTTTCTAGCAGCTTCCAAGTGAAGCATCACCGTGAGGTTGGTTAAAGGTGGGGGACGGAGGGTGCCGTTGACTGTCAGTCATTTGTGTGATTCGGGGTGATCTCTTCTGTCTCCCATCAGCCCTCTGTCTGCCTCACAGAAGGAGAACGCAGAATCCGCAGGAAGTTCTTTCTGGCGGCGGGCACTGAGGGACTGAGGCTCCAGTCCTGGCCGGGGAGGGTGGATTTGAGCTCTGTGAGAACAGAGGCCTCTGGGCTCCTTGGCCCCCGGCCTCCCAGGGTGGGGTCAGAGGCAGCCAGCGTGATTTATAGAGCAATAAACAGAGCCTTCCCAGCCAGCGTCCCCTCTGCCGAGGGAGCGGGCAGTCTCCTTGCTGAGTGGAAAACCCGCTTTTCATTGAACACTTTTGTTTGTTATTGAGAAAAGCCCTTATTGGGGGGTGGGATGGGGGTGCGTGAGAGTGAGAGGCAGGAGTGCAGGGCAGAGACCACAAGGGGGCACGTGCCCAAGCCCCCCACGGGCACACACCCTGCACATGGTGATGAGGGAGGCTGCACCCACACCCGCGCTGTCTGCTCCTCTCCTGTGAACCCCACTGGCCTCCCGCATTCTCCTAAGGAGACGAGGTCCCCACGTGGGAAAGGAGAGGCTCCTCCCCCTCCCTCCTTCCCACCCGCCCCCACACACCCAAACGTCTTTTGAGTTACGTGATGCAATACAATTTGTTTTCAAGACAGAGGAGCAGCCCTCCGTTTCTTTCGTTTTTGTTCCAAGACCTCACAAGGCGTGAGGGGAATGGCTTCCTGAGTGAGGAAAGCACGGAGCGTCGGCCTTGGAAGATACACACAGCCCAGAAGTTCACGGGCACGGGGCGGAGCCTGCAGCTGGGGATGGCGGAGAGAAGGCATTCTGTTCCGGAGAAGCCGGGCCCATGGCCTTGGCTCTGGCTCCCCTCCCAGCATCCCATCCCCTCTCTGTCTTCTTTCTTTCTCCTCCCTCATCCCCTGTGTCTATAAAGAACCCTGTATTCTCTAAATCAACTCAGCTTCCTTCACATTGAAAAGAAAATGTGAAAGCATTCCTGCCCCCCCCCCCTTTTTTTTGAAAGATCTGGGTTGCTGATTGTGGAAGTTGGGATAGACAAGGATCTTCAGAGATCTTATTCCACTAAATTCGAGCCTGACGTCTTGGGTTGTTAAATTAGAAATTCTAGGAAGGCGTCTTTTGCTCCAGGTTCCACTTCAGCAAGTTTTTCCTGTATGAAACACTCAGGTTACACACACGGGCACGCTGGAGTGGAGATGGCTGCAGGAGGGTAGATAAGGGTTAGGCATCACATCCAGAAAATTCCTGCAGCCGCGAACCGTAGGGGCGTACCATTAGCCAGCAGGCTTCCTGGGAAGGTCGTCCATCATGTCCAGGACTTTGCATTAACTGACGTCTTGCTCGATTCATTTGGTAGTCCATTACCAGGTCACGTGTCACATCGCATTGCATCTCAGGTTAAATCGGGGCATGCTGGCAGGTAACAATGGGCCCCTCATTTCCCGGCCGGCCTGTGCCGGGGGAGATCCTGCCCTACTCTCCCCTGCTCTGTCTGCAGAATCACCACGTTTTGCCAAGAGCCTTCACCGTGGATTGCATCCCCAGTGCTCCTGCAAAGACGCACCACTGGCGGGTGAGGGCCAAAGCACGCACTCAGTGGCGATGTTTCTCCTTAGGGTTCTGCTCATTTTCCTTCAGCTACAGGCTCAGAAGGAAGTGAGACCTCCTGATGCGTGTGTTACTCCCCCTGCCATCATCATAGACAGACAAAGCGCAAGAGAGACCCAGCTGGAGGGATGGAGCAGCTCAGAAAAGCAGCGCGAATGAGCCACGTGCCGACCGGCTCATCCTTATATGACACACACTCTGTTTCCAAGTGCAGTGCCCTTTTCTGGGGACGTGGGGAGGGCTGGTTGGTGACCAGGGCTTTACTGGCTGGAACACGGACCCCACATATGACTCGTTCAGTTTACTGCACCAAGGTCTTTTTCCTACCCGTGCCCCATCAGCTGCGGCATTGGTGGGGCAGACTCCTGCCCTCCAGGGTCGGGACCCCCCTGTACTCCTGCCCTCCAGGGTCGGCACCTCCTGTGTCCCATCACTTATGCCCCTAATGTTCTTCCCTGCTACCCCAGTGTCCCCAGACGCTGAACACTCCTGTGAGTAAATGATTTCTTTCCATGACTGCTTAAAGTGCCAGAAGGCAAGAGAAATTTAAACAGACCTAAGATCAACATCGTGAGTTTACTTGGCCCCTCCATCCACCAACACTGCCATAAATTTCTTCGGCTTCTTAGTGGGGGAATTTAAAAGGTCTATAGTCTTGGCAAGGTTTATATAACAATGTTTCTTCTATATGGATTATAAACTTACAAAATCCCAGCAGTGGTGGTGGGTATCGTATTTGGTCATTGGGTCAACAGGAGAAGCCAACAGAAAACCTCAACCCCATGGGCAGCTGCACACCCCGCTGGGGCGTGGCCTGGTGGGTGCAGGCAGCTTGGTCAGCTCCATTCCTGACGGGGTCAGGAGGCAGGGTTCAGGGCCTTTTCTGTCTCTCCCTTGGGGCCTGTCTACTGCAGCCTTTGCCATCACGGCCCTGAGCCACTCTGTAGCTGGCAGGGCCCTCCAGGAGTCCCCAGGAGTCTGAGAGAGCAGGCATCGGCTCTGGTGTGTGCTGAATGTGGCTTGGGCAGGCCTGGGACTTGCCAGTCAGCCCATGTGCTTGATTCTATCAAAGGAGCGTTTGTGATAAATCGGGACCTCTCCTTCCCCACTACGCCCCTCTGTTTTCTTCTCCTGGAGAGCTACTGGGGGGGGCCTCTTTCCCAGGTGCGTGGAAGGTGGCATGGGGCACGGGCACAGGGAGCAGATGTTCTAAGTGGTTTGGCCTCTAGGACAGCCCAGCTGTCCCTCCACAAAGCCAAAGAGCTTTCCTGATGGGAGCAGTGTCCTCGGATGGAGCGCTTCCCTCTTCCCTGGGTAGGGAGCATCTGGCCCACAGGCCGTGTGATGCCTGCAGCGTCATTTGGTCTGGCCCTGCCGAGGAGACCCACAGAGGGGACTCGAAATTCAGTCAGTCTGTGGCAGGCTGCTTCAAGTTGATAATTTTGCAATTGATCTTACAAATATGCACATGGCCCTTGGTAGAAAAAAGGCTGCCTACCCCCATTCCATGTAAATGTTAAGGTCTCTGCCTGTCTTATAGGATTGAAGCTACCACCTGCAGCACCAGCATCCCATATGGGCGCTGGTTCAAGTCCTGGCTGCTCCAGTTGAGCCAGCTCCCTGCTAATGTGCCTGGGAGATCAGCAAAGAACAGCCCAAGTGCTTGGGCCCCTGAACCCACTCTCTTCCAGAAGACCCAGAAGAGGCTCCCGGCTCCTGGCTTCAGACAGGCCCAGCTCTGGCTATTGCAGCCATTTGTAAAGTGAACCAGCAGATAGAAGATCTCTCTCTCTCTCTCTCTCTCTCTCTCTCTCTCTCTCTCCCCCCCCCTCCCTCCCTCCCTCCCTCACTCCCTCTCTCTCCTTTTTTCTCTGTAACTGTGCCTTTCAGATAAATAAATGTTTTTTTTTAAAGGAAGTAAGGAAGGGAAGGAAGGGGAGGAAGGGGAGGAGAGGGGAGGGGAGGGGAGGGGGGGGAGGGGAGGGGAGGGGAGGGAGGGAGGAAGGAAGGAAGGAATTGGCTGGAGACGACGGACCCCAGCAGTCAAATGTCTGAGTGACGTCAGCGCACGGCGACTTTCATCTTTCTCCGCTTTGCCCTGGCTTCCTGGAGGCCCCGAGTTTTACTCGTAGTGAGAATGTGGTGAAGATGCTGTCCTGGCTCTGAGTCGTCGTCGAGCCTGGGCTGTGACCTTTCCAAGCAGCGAACCTGAGCAGCCGGGAGACAGTGAAGTCCACGCAGCTCTTGGGGCTCACGGGAAGGAGCTCCATCATATTCCTAAAAGGAAGCCGAAATCCAAAGACGTGCGAACAACACGGAAGACACATGGCGAGAGGCATGACGGACACTGAGATAACGCACAGGGGTTCTGATCTGTCCTCTCACAATTCAAAACCCAGGATTTCATTAAATCAGAAATTTCCCATTGAAAACTGACTCAAGGGTGCCTATTATTTAAATCTATAAGTTATTAGTCTATGAAATTCTCCATATGGGGGTATTATTGAAGTCCAAATAAAGAAGGAAATAATTAATTAATGGGATTACAGTTATGATGAGTAATTTTTAAACTGCTCTTGTAACAGTGGAACGTGTAAGTAATGAAATCTTAACTATCCAGTTAGTAGGACAGCTGAAAGCAGAGTGTTTTGGCTGGAGGGAGGCTCACTGGTCTCAACTCTGCCCCCAGGGCACTCCTGACCCCACAGGACAGAGGATGGGAATTCGTGTTTTGAGGATGATTTTTTTTTATTGACAGGCAGAGTTAGAGAAACAGAGAGAAAGGTCTTCCTTCCTTTGGTTCACCCCCCGAAATGGCCGCTACAGCCGGAGCCATGCCAATCCAGAGCCAGGAGCCAGGTGCTTCCTCCTGGTCCCCCATGCGGGTGCGGGCTCAAGCACTTGGGCCATCCTCCACTGCACTCCCGGGCCACAGCAGAGAGCTGGCCTGGAAGAGGAGCAGCCGGGACTAGAACCGGCGCCCGTATTTGAGGATTATTTTAAAAAGTGGTCAGTGTGGATGCCTTGGTCCGGGTTTCTGCAGCAAAGCTGTTCCTGAGAAGACGTCGCTGACGAAGCCTGGGTGCTCCTGGGGGTGAGAGACCACAGCAGGAGCAGGACTCGCCCTGCCTACTGCCTGCACGCCCCCTCCCTTCCCTGGGGAGACGGGAGCCGCTGTGTGGAGCAGCACCCCAAGGGCGTGGGGAGCGCGTGGTGTGCATCCTCTGTGCCAGCTCAGCTGCTACGACGGCTCTCTCTCTCCTGAACGGGCTGGCTTCATAAGAAACTAATCTGGAAAATGCCCAGAAACTAGATTTCGTCTCTATTTTGCCTACTGAAAATGTCAGTGACGATTTCCTTTCGTTGCGCGTGTGCGGTTCTTCTCTGCGGAAGTTCTCTGGAGAAGTTCTAGAGACCCCTGGGTAAGCAAGAGAGAGGACAGCTGTGGTGACTTTCTCTCTGCCCCTTCCTGGGGGCTGCTCACCCAGCGCCCTCACTCGGGATGGGATTGAAATGGGGAGCTCTGGAAATCAGGTGGTCCTGCCCGATCCCAGGCATAGGCTGCACGTTGCGTGTGTCACTCTGCCGCCTCTCTTCCACAGGGGAAACCAAGTCAGGTTTCTGCGGATTTTGAGAATACATGGTTAACCTGGGAAACAGCCTAGTGGTAAATAAAATATTACCAAAGCAGTCGCAAATTTTATCTCCAGTTCTGCACATCCAGTAAGGATATTCATTTCCAAGTCAACCTGGAGTCGCATTTATTTCTGATATTAATCCCAACAGGTAGATAAATATGACCAAGGTGATTTTGCCTCAGAGAATTGCATGCTGCTTTCATAGTCAAACTCCTGGTCCGCTCAGAAGTGATGGTGAAGATATGTAATGAAGCCCCATTTTATATGGAGATTTGATTCCAGTGTCAGTGTTTAAGGCAAGAAATGTGCAGCGCAATCCTTTAAAAACCCTCATCGTGTTTAAGTACAGTAATATGTAAGTGTAGGAATTTAAGTATGTAGTAAAAGGCAATAAAATAGAGAGGATATTTGTAAGAAGCAACTTTTCTTGTTTCTAATTTCATAACAAGTGTGGCTAGGCTGGCACGTAGGGCTCCCCTGGGTGGGCAGTGCTCAGCCGGTCATGCCCCCTCTTGGCAACCTGCACTCCCAGAGTTGGTTTGTCCCCACCCCGTCCAGTTAGCGCCGTCCCTCCCTGCAGTGTCTTGTAGATCTTGGCCTCTGATTGACGTTGCTTGCGATGAAGCAGCAGGGGACGGACATTAGTTATTTAGATTCATTGTCATCTGTTTAATACATTCTGATAGGAAGAACCAGTGTTGCAGAGGGAGGCAGAAATCAGCCTTATCCGATAAAGATGTTTGGACCAAATGCAAATAGGTTGGCATCAATTTCTGGTTGTTTCTTTCCCAGCGCTTGGGTGAAGGTGGGGTGGGGAGGCATCATACGTTCCACCCATCCCAGATTTGGATGTGGTTGCAGTCCTGATGCTGGCAAATCGTCAGATGACCAGCTGTTGTCCTAGTATTCTCGTCAGGAAGAGTGATGAGACATCCCGAGTGACCTTTGGCTTCTGGATCCTGGGGACAGGTGGTTCAAGTGGCAGTGGCTCCCGTGGCTTCTCCAAACAGTTCTCCCTTGTGTTTCAGTGGCTCAGAAACAGGATAGTTCACAAGTGTGCAGTGTTGTGCAGCCCAAGAGGCACGTTGGATTGTTTGGTCTTACTTGACCTTCACCGTGACCTTGATGCTAATGCTATTGTGAGCCAGGGGGGTATCACTCTCATTTTATGGGTGAGAAAACAGAGCCTCAGAAAACCAAATGACTCACCCCAGTTTACTGACTAGCAGATAATGGGGCTGGGACTGGGGCCCCAACCTCCCGGTGACTTCCCACTCTCAAGCAAACCCTTCACTGACGGTCTCCTTAGGCCACAGTTTATGGTGTCTCCTTTCTGCGCAGGAAATGGCTTATGCTGTGCAGACAGTGAAGAGAGGGTTTGTTTCCCACTATCCTCGTGGAAAAGGGTTATTCTCAGGTTACAGACTGGCAGGAATCACAGCTCTACTCCTTACATTTAATCCGTCTCTTCATCCGACAGCCCAAGCACGGTCTGGTCAGTTGTAGCATTTGATCAGTAACTTGGATGGGAGCCCCACGTTCTTCAGGGCTTCCTGTTTCCCTCGCTGAGAGGGCGTATGGGTTTGGAGTGCCCTTGGCAACCCAGCGTTCAGCCCAGGTCTGGGGCCCTTAGCAACATGGTGTCTGAGGTGGGTGGCAGATTCCCCGGCCGCCAAACATCTGCGTTACTGGGACGTGGAAGGTTCGCGGCGTCTTCCTGTCTTCGTGGGCTGGCGTCAGCTGGCGTGTGCCGTGAGTTTGGATCTCAGCTGCCCTGCACCCCTCCACGCTGGCATCTGCTAGCAGGCCGCACTCTCCTTCTGCAGCGGCCGCTTGCCTGGCCTTGGGACCTCCTGATCCGTTCCTTCTTTCCTTCCCCACTGTCTGCTGCACTCCACCTCCCTTGCTCTCTGGAGCCACAGAGACAGAGGGATTTTGGTGGGGGAGGGGTGGGTGGGGAGCAGAGGAGGTAGGTCACTTCTCGGGACGTGACACAAAACAGGCTCTGTTCTCTGTATCTGATTACCCACCCCCCAGCCTACATGAGTGTCTTAGGGATCTCAGGATCCCTGTTCTGGGTGGGGTGCGGGACAGACGCCCAGGGAGATGGATTCGCTCTGAATCCCATCCCTTCTTCTGTCCTACCCCCAGATAAGCTGCTTTTGAATTCACACTCATAGCTGTCCCTGTGTTCACCTCTCCCCTCTAAAACTGCCCTCCCGCGGAGGCCCTGGGCATCTGATGGTGCTCACAGGGTCACAAGGCTAAGAGAAAATTCAAGAGAAGAAACTTCACATGACTAATATATCACAGTATTGTCTCGCCACACTAAGAAGTATGCGGAGACTTGATCCATGGCTATTAAATAGAAAACATACACGGTCATATAACTGTAGCTCCCTTCTCTGGAAGCCGAGGACAAACAGTCCATCCTAAAGGCCTATAAAGTTACGGCTGAAACATTCTTGTGAGTCAAAAAAGGGCCCAAGGAGCCATTAAAACAGGAATCATGTAGGACTGGAACCCTCGGAAGTGAATGTCACACTTGGCAAACGTCATTATGGTGAAGTTGAAAAGTGGGCAGCTCCCAGTGATCAAACTTCAGTGGTCATCGTTTTTGCAACAGCTATGTTTAGGAATTGTTAGTAGCTTGTCAACCGATGCAGTGGATTTTTCTGGTTCTCTTTCCCAACACTACGAGGTGAAATCTACAAAATACGGCTCACTAAATTTAAAAACGTACAATGTCGTCTTTGCGGCACACTGACTGATGCACAGTTGACTCAGATGAACGCAGCCTGGGGCTGTTTTCCATCCAGCGTTTTCAATGCTAGGGACTTCCATACAATAGATTTGCGTTTTCAAAGTCACATCAGTGTTCACTTTGAGCATTTCTGAAAACAGGTGCAGCTACTTCCAATCAGCCACCTGGCTGTAACTTAAGATTCTGTTCCCATGAAGTTGTAAAAGTTTGACCAACATGTGGCAGGATCTTGTGGCTTTGGTATCTGGATCTGGAATTCACAGATTCTAGAGCTGCCAAGGACTCTGCCATCAGTTGCTGTGGGATGGAGGAAAAAGCCACCCAGAAGTTTTCCTGGAGTTTGGAGTCGTATCATTTGGAAGAGGGAGCTAGGTCTTGGGCCAGGCTTCCTTCCATGACTGGATGCTGAAACAGGAGGCTTCTCTGTGCCTGGAGAACTGATTGATTGCTTGGTATTTATTGAATACCCGCGGTGGGTTTAGTTCCTGGTGCATACAGGCACAGAGTTTTCCAAACAGAAACTTGAGGTCTCAACTCACAGCCTTAACAACTTTTCAAAACAATGTTACCTATAGTTGTTCCTCTATCTTTTCAGGATGGGCATAGACAGCAACAACAAAACATAAGTAAATGAGGTTTTATCAGAAGTTCTTTGCCTGTCACCTACAGACCCCAAGTGCTTCCCAGATTGAGTCTAACCTCTAACTAGGGGGAAAACTGCCTTTTCTCATTAGTAAAGGCTATGGGTAGAAGCCAAGCCCTCTCCGACTTCCATGCCAGCCCTCAGTAGATGTCAGAGCAAGGGTCGTTTAGAGCTGGGAGGCAGCCCGTCATTTCCACAACTGCAGGAATAAGAGCCCCAGGGCTGGCAAACCCAGCGGATGATCTGTGCTTCCAAAAGGACTGCCCTGGGAGGACTGCTCTCCTCTGGGCTAGATGATTTCATTAATTGGTATCTAGCTCATAAGCCTGAGTTATTTACTGTAAAATCAAATAGGGACCATATGACTTTGAAGATCTGATCAGACCAGGCTGTGTGGGCCAGATCCCAAGCAGATCAAGCCTCCCAGCTTCCATCTGTCTCGGGCCATTCTTCACTTGCTACATCAGTTCTATCCACGTCTCCCCCTTGCAGGGCTGACCCACCCAGGACCCAGCCCCTCTCCTCCCTTCAGCGTCTGTAGAGGTTTTCGAGATGTGGGCACATCTTAGAGTGGGGGGAATTATTAGCAGTCCTCTGGCTTGGGCCCCAATGTGCTCTATGGTAAAACTGAGGTGAAATGGCTTGTCCCAGCTCCCAGAGCCAGTGTCATCAACAGAAGAGAATTGCTATTACACAGGGCACTTCCACAAGCTCATAGAGGCGGAGGATTAGCCTAGTGAGCCACAGTGCCAGCTGAGACCTCCTTATGTCATTCAGCAAACACATATTAAGATTCTGTACTGGTTATAAGGAGACCCGCAGTGCTGCTGAAGGCACAGCCCTCTGACTGATCTACATGAGCAGGGAGTTCTCATTTGGGTTCTTCTAGGAGAAGCCTATGTCTCAGGATATAGGAACAGTAGCTTTTGTCTTGAATGCTGTGCAGGGGTTGGCTACAGCTTTGCTGCAGTGACTTATGACAGCAACTGCCTGGAGGTGGAGGGCACAGGACCGCCCTCCCTTCACACACAAGCTGCAAGCTCGGGGCCCTCTGACCCCCGGCGTTACGTCCAACTGCACAGAAATCTGAGGGTTCCCGTGGCCCCTCAGGCTGGATAACTTGCTAGAACACCTCTCAGAACTCAGGAAAGTGCTCCCTGGTGCTCCCTTGCTATCTGAAGGGAGTTGGTTTCCTGACACCCTGCAGATCCCAGAATCCGTGGTGCATAGTATTTGATGGGACATCCTCTTTAAGTCATCCCTGGATTATTATAATACACAAAACAGTGGAAATAGTTGCTATTTTATTGAGCAAATGCTGTCAAGAAAAAGGTCTCTACAGGTTAAGCACAGATTTTTTTTTTTTCCAATCTGTTCTTGGTTGAGCCTGTAGATGTGGAGTTTATAGATATGGAGGGCTGAGGGCTGATAGTGCTGCTGACCATGGTCTTTTTTTAAAAAAAAAAGTGTTTTATTTATTTGTTTGAGAGGTAGAGTTATAGACAGAGAGAGGGGGAGACAGAGAGAAAGGCCTTCCATCTGCTGGTTCATTCCCTAAATGGCCGCAATGGCAGGAGCTGGGCCAGTCTGAAGCCAGGAGCCAGGAGCTTCTTCTGGGTCTCCCACATGGGTGTAGGGGCCCGAGCACTTGGGCCATCTTCTGCTGCTTTCCTAGGCACCAGCAGAGAGCTGGATGGAAAGAAGAGCAGCTGGGACTTGAACCAGCGCCCATATGGGATGCGAGCGCTGGAGGTGGTGGCTTTACCTGCTGCACCACAGCATCGGCCCCTGACTATAGTTTTATGCAGTGAATGGAGACATGCATGGGAGAGATCTTGGAGCATGCCCGGTTACAAAACTTCTTGTTCTCGGGTGTGCCACGCCTCCAGCACGTTGGTGTGTGCCAGTCTGTAGGATAACGGCAATCAGAGAAGTGTGCCTGAGCCTCAGTGCCCACAGTTTTTACTGGAGTGTCATTATGGAGGCATGATGGACAAGCTGTCTGTGTGTGTGGCTCAATCTCCACTACTCCTACCCTGAGACTGGGCTGTGATTTTGCTCAAGGCTCCAGCCCTCTGATTACAGGTGGCCTTTCTGGCATGGCCGTCCCCACATAAACTCAGATATGGTTTGAGGGTCCACCATGAAACACGAGGACACTCCTCTTACTTGGGAAATCCCAAGAGTTCAAAGGTTATCTCCCAGGAACCTGGAACTAGGGTCCATCACACTGACCTGCATGTCGCACCATCCCTGCCTTCTCCCATACCCTCCCCTCCAAAGTGTACTTTTAACCTTGGGCAAAGAAATGGGTTTAATCAACGGAACAGATGGCTGGATGGGCAGATATGCCCAATATGTCTTTGGATGACCTGAGGAGTTGTCTGTCAGCATTCTTCACCATCTCTCAGGATGGAAAGGGGGCGGCTACTGGCCTGAAATTCTCATTCAAGACCTCTGATGCTAGAGTGTGGGTAACCAAGTTTCCAACTTTCCAGGTTGCCGGGAATGTCTAAAGCCATAGTTTTGATCTCATCTGAGACCTGTGCTTCTCTCTCCTTCCCTGATGGCCACCAGGCAAGACCTGAGTCTGTGCGTATGGCTGGGAGAGAATTCCCACAGCTTTGTTCTTGAACTGCTGCTATTTTTTCTTTCCAGCTCAGCTGATTATCTCCCCTCTTTCCAAAACACTAAGATGAAGGAAGTGTATGTTTTAGGGAAGGTTGGCGCAGAGTGGATGAGAGGTGGGTGGGAGCATTGGGAGAGCCAGGAAACACGAGCTCCTATCTCTGGAATCAGGGACTTCCCAGTGCTTTTGTCTAGCACTCCCTCTAGTGACACCAGAATTCTCTCCTGTGACGTTGGAACACAGGACAGCCAAAGACAAGCGTTGGTGAAGAGGCGGAGGATGCTGAGGTTAGAGGAGGTGTTGTTCCCCTTGGGAAGTCATAAGACCTGGGACTTGAAAGCTGATTACAGCTTGGTAATGTGAAAGCAGTAAGAGGAAAGATCACGCTTGGCTGAGACCCAGAAGGAAGGAGAATTAGGCAAATAAAGAGGTGGCCACTATGAGTGAGATTTTGAAGAATCACCCAGATAGATCTGAAAGGGCCAGGGCAGGATTAAGGGACAACCAGGTGTCTGTGTTCTATTTGTTCTGAAACTCAGTGCTTTGTTCTTCTACTTCTGCAGAGCAGGGGCCAAACTCTACTCCTTCCGTGTCCCCCGGCATGAACATATGCAGCCCGTCTTAGGCAGATGTGTGTTTATCTAATGATCTCAAAGCTCCTTAGGACAGAGAGCATCATTTGACCTTGTGATGCCTCTGAATCCAAGCTTTGGGTCTGCATCTGGGTGTTCTTCATTGGTGTATGAGAAAAAGTTGGATGAAATAGGGTACTGATAACATTTGGCCACGCCAAAGACTGCCTTGAGCATGAAAAACAAGGTTTCGCAGACTTAACTCAAAATGCCTCTCATGTCTCAGTTAGAGAAAAAGTGGCCAAGTTAATTCTGTTTTGACTTTCCTGACATGTGACCCGATCCACGGGCTGGATTTCTAGAGCCTCAGTTGTGCCAAACCCCATTAGTGTTTAAGGCATACTCATGCCCAAATATGGGTCTCTCGAGTGTTGTGTTGACCATGTGCCTGAACCCAACGGTCCAATCCAGGATAGACTCCTGGCCAAGGCTCCAACAGACACAACATAGACTAACATTATGTGATGCGTAAACAATTTTGCTTGAAATGACAGCATGTGAATGGCTCAGCTGGTAGATTTGTGAGCAGGAAGTATGATGTAGCCTGTGCATGGCTGCTCCTAAAATCACAATCTAATTGTTTCCTGCCAGCTGTCATCTCAGCTTGGAAGGCAAGGACAAAGAGGTGCTTCAGTTCTCTTCGGAGATTCTAAATTTCACTCTCTTTGAGAGAGACCTATAAATAACAGTGCAATAGAAAGTAGGGATAAAAAGAAGGAAAAAAAGACACAGAGAAGGAAGACAGAGAGGGAGAGAGGGTAACAGGTCACAGGTGAGATAGGCAGAAAAAAGAATGGAAGAGGAAAAAGGAAGAGAAGGAGCCTGGAAGGGAAACAAGAAAGAACTTTAGTAGGAGCCAAAACGACAGAGGCCACCACTTGGGAAGTTGAACAGTCGAGCTGGTTTTCATGGTGGCTGTTGCCTGTCTCACAGGAAAATCTGCAGAGCTCACATAGTCCAAGGCCTTGAGAAAGCCTAGGTAGACTGTCTTGCTGTCTGTTGTTCTAGCATGCCATGCGTATGCTCAAGTCATGCTGATGCGATGGAATATCTACCAAGGTGAGGATAAGAGGCTCGACAGCCAATGCTGTGCAAGTCTAGATTTAGCTGCAAGACTTTTTTTTTTTTTTTTTTTTTGACAGGCAGAGTGGACAGTGAGAGAGAGACAGAGACAGAGAGAAAGGTCTTCCTTTGCCGTTGATTCACCCTCCAATGGCCGCCATGGCCGGCGCACCGTGCTGATCTGAAGCCAGGAGCCAGGTGCTTCTCCTGGTCTCCCATGGGGTGCAGGGCCCAAGCACCTGGGCCAGCCTCCACTGCACTCCCTGGCCACAACAGAGAGCTGGCCTGGAAGAGGGGCAACCGGGACAGAATCCAGCGCCCCAACCAGGACTAGAACCCGGTGTGCCGGTGCCGCAAGGCGGAGGATTAGCCTAGTGAGCTGTGGCGCCGGCCCTAGCTCCAAGACTTCTAGAACTGTAATCTGCCCATCTACTTCATCATGTTGTTGGCCTTATATAGCTCAGCTTCACGACACCCAAGACAGAGAGTCAAGGGCAGTCAATATCCCTGTCTTATTTGTATGGATTATATGTATATTATTTCCCCTTTCCCTTTGTGGCTGTGTCTCCTAGAAGTAGCCATGAGTTCCCACAATGTGTCTTACATGTGGTAGCTCTCTGAGAAATACTTGCTGAAAGAGTGAGTTTTTGTCTCATGCAATTTTATTTCTGCCTGTCAGCGTTTGTATTCATCCGTGTATTTGTCTTAATAGACATTATTGAGCACTTCCTTTATGTGAAGCAGGGCTCACAGAGGGGTGAAAAGGAACTCTGCCTTCATAGACTGACAGTCTAGTGAACTTGGCCTCAAAGTCTCTCATTGGATACTTCTGCTTTTGTTATATATGCATACACACACACACACACACACACATATATATATGTATTTGTCACATAGAGAACCTCTCAAAATAATTCTATTTCAAGTTTATAATATTCTGAAATTATTCTCTCTATTCTTGACCATGCCAATGGATGGCTATGAGGGTTAAGTGAGGTGAGGAGAGAAAAATATCTTACATACAGTATGTGCTCAGAAAACACTTATTCTCTCTCACTTTCAGAGAAAAAAATGGTTCTATTATACTGACACACAGATTCAGATCAACCAGTCATTAGGGTTGATGACAGGGGCCCCACTTCCTAGCTATGTGAAGTTAACCTCTCTAAAACTCAGTTTTCTTGTCTGTAAAGTGGGGATGACAAGATGAATGGTGGAAGTATGTTGTGTCTTTAATTGGTCATAGTAATAATTCAGATACTGCTCTCACAATGGTATAATTCAGTCCCAGTATGGGGTAGCCCCAGATTGGGATAGCTCCGACTTGGATAGCCATCTGGGTGACTCAAGAAAAATGTTGTCAAGATAGAACACTGGGCTGAAATTATTAAGAATAAATTAAACAGGGTTGATTATAAAAATAAGTCTGTAGATTGAAGGAATGACTCAACCTTGACTTGGGAGTGGGGGCCTGTCAGTGGCAAGAATGTCTAAGCTTGTTAGTTAATAAAAGTCAATGGTTGCTGGATTAGAGGGTTGTTTACTGAAAACACTGGAGAACTCTTGAGTTTCATTCATGGATGATGATTCCAGAAATGAGGGAATTTAGGTCACACCATCCTTGAATTGTTATGTAATTATTGTGTAATGAAAGAAATATGGATAAGCCAGGGGCATCCAGAGGATGAAGTCCAGGGGCTACAGACTCAGGAAGCCTGCTCTTCTGGAAAACAGTCTAGCACATGGATTAATAGCATGTTTTGGAATGATATAGACCTGGGTTACAGCTTTAGATGCCCCTGTGAGTCGTCCTGAACAAGTTAGTCAACTTCTCTAACACTTTAATCTATAACATGGATATTAAATGAGATAATGCATTGTATTTTCTTTTAGGGTAATACTGACGGCTGGAACAGAGAGCAGCCTGATCCTCTGTCACTGAGTGTAATTAGAGTGTACTTCTTCCCCTTGTCACAGTCTTATGTGGATGCTCCTGTCAGGTGGCCCTCCATTAGGTCGTTCAGAGACCCAGGAGGGTCTACATACATATGAGGAGGGAGACCATGCTTTAGCAGGAAAATGAGACAAATCATTTCCACTCCCAATCCCTTGTGAAGAAAGCAGTCTATTGCCACTTGAAAAGCAAGTGACTCTGGGAAGTAGGCTCTGCATGCCCAGGAGACAAGGAACTAAGTGTTAGTGAATATATGGCAGTCTCCGCCACAGCCCAGCACTGTGGTTGCTCTCACCTCTTTCCCAAAGAGAAAGCTGCAAGTCCCATCCAGTTACTGCACCTGCCCGAAGTTCAGCATCTCTAGGAGACATTTTTTAAATTCGTGCATGATTTTTCCATACTCTGCATTTTCCATGAACTTTCTGAAGACCCTTCATATGCATAGATTTCAAAAATTTTTGCACCAAAATAAACTTATTTTTTTAATTCCATTGTCTGTCAACTTTTTGAAGCTCCTTTGAATAATCCTTTCTCTAGCAGGTGTAGAAGAAGCTCCTCATGGTCCTGCTCTCTGTAAGAAATTCTGCCCCCTCTCTCTCTGCCTCTGCCTCTCTGTAACTCTGCTTTTCAAATAAATAACTAAATCTTTAAAAAAAAAAAAAAGAAAGAAAGAAATGCTGCCTGCCTATTGTTCTCCATGGCTACTGGCTCTGACCTCACAAATTTTCCTTGTCCATCATCCCATGAATACACTGTAACTGGGCATTGAGTTGCCTCCTTTGCATTTTCTTTGGCTTCCTGAAGGTGCCAGCTCAGGGACCTAAAGATTATTTCAAGGTTTCAACAGTCAGAAGGGTTTTGGTTTTTGTGTTTTTGGTTCAGAGTTTGGGTCGCTTATTCAACAGAATGTTCTCAGAAACTTAAGGTTTACTCACCTCAGTCAGTGTGCTGTGCTTATAACCACATATTAAGTTTTTTTTGTTGTTGTTTTTGTTTGTTTGTTTGTTTTTGACAGGCAGAGTGGACAGTGAGAGAGAGAGACAGAGAGAAAGGTCTTCCTTTGCCGTTGGTTCACCCTCCAATGGCCGACGCGGCTGGCGCGCTGTGGCCGGCACACCGCGCTGATCCGAAGCCAGGAGCCAGGTGCTTATCCTGGTCTCTCATGGGGTTCAGGGCCCAAGCACTTGGGCCATCCTCCACTGCATTCCCTGGCCACAGCAGAGAGCTGGACTGGAAGAGGGGCAACCGGGACAGAATCCGGCGCCCCGACCAGGACTAGAACCCGGTGTGCCTGCGCCACTAGGTGGAGGATTAGCCTAGTGAGCCGAGTCACCCGCCAAGTTTGTTCTTAAGCCTTCCTAGTCCACTGATCTCTTGTCTTCATGCCTTTCTCTCAATTAAATGGTTGCCTTGTGGAGCTCCCAGCGCTGGGGAAGTACACCTTGGATCTGGTTTGTTTCTCCAGACTGATCCCTTTGTTCAACTGAGAAGTCCCACTGTGCCATTATCGCTGAAATATTCTTGGAATTATTTGGTGTACAAATCATATCTTACTCTTTAGAGTCTAGAAACAATTGGCCCTTCTCACTTGGTAAGATGCTTGACCCCTGTTTCTGCCTAGGCTTTCTTGAAATGGGCTAATTCTTGCCTGAGCACATGCCCTTCTAGTAATGTTTCGCTGAAGTCAGCCAGCAACCACTAAGTGCCATTACTCTGACCCTTTCTACATTCCAGAGCTTCTAGAACAGGCTTACCATTGACACTTGTATTGTTTCTGTGTTACGACAGCATCTGACTCTTGGTTTTTTAAATTTATTTTTATTTTTTATTTTTTTGACAGAGTGGACACTGAGAGAGAGAGAGACAGAGAGAAAGGTCTTCCTTTGCTGTTGGTTCACCCCCCAGTGGCTGATGTGGCCGGTGCATTGTGGCTGGCGTACCACGCTGATCCGAAGCCAGGAGCCAGGTGCTTCTCCTGGTCTCCCATGGGGTGCAGGGCCCAAGCACTTGGGCCATCCTCCACTACTGGGCCACAGCAGAGAGCTGGACTGGAAGAGGGGCAACCGGGACAGAATCCAGCACCCTGACCGGGACTAGAACCCAGGGTGTCAGTGCCACAGGCAGAGGATTAGCCTATTGAGCCACGGCGCCAGCCAGCATCTGACTTTTGTGACCAACTTTTGTGTTATTTCATGTAATAATGGATGCTCTAACAGGTAAACTTCAAATTCTCAAAATCTCAGCCCAAGAAAGATTCCTGTTCATATTGTTAGGGTCGAGAAACATCCGCCGCCCAAGGAACGACTCCAAGAGACACTCTCATGCAATCAGCAAGGGGTTTATTCAAACCAGCATGCTGGGGCTCTCTGAACACACAGGAACAGAGCAGCCCCGAGAAGTCAAGGGTCAGGGTTTTTATAGGGTTTGCAGAGACTAGCAAATCATCTCACACCACAGGAAACTCAAAGCACGTGCGGGGAGTTCAAAGGACATCTCCTAGAATTGATTGAGGCATTAATGGCGGGTGAGGCAAGGGTTACACAGCTTCGGCCCCTTATCCTCACACAGGTGCAGCTGTAAAGATAAGGAACCAAAACTATACAACCCCTGACCCACAGGGTTTCAGCTTTGGAGAAGGAGGTTTGGGCCTGCAATTTTCTAGCTCAATTCTTCAATATCAGAGTCTAGTGTGGGAGTCGTGTTGGAATGGCCTTTTGCATATAAGAACCTAAGCTCTCATCATCCTTTTTCAATTAAGATCTACTTATTTATTAATTTATCTGAAAGTCAGAGCAACAGTGGGAGAAGAAGAGGCAGAGAAATAGATCTTCCATCTACTGGTTCACTCGCAAATAGCTGCAACAGCCAGGGTTGGGTCAGGCTGAAGCCAGGAGCCTGGAGCTCCATCTGGGTCACCATGTAGCTGGCAGAGATACAAGTGCTTGGGCCATCTTCTGCTGCTTCCCAGGCACATTAGCAGAGCAGCTGGGACTCGAACCGGTGCTTCTATTTGTGATGCTGGCATTTCAAGGGGAGACTTAACCCCCTGTGCCAAAGCACCAGTCCCTCCCATCATCTTTTTTGCCTCCACCAACCTCTTGGTTCCCAGGATCCTCTCCAATTAGTCAGCAGATGCAGAGGGATGTTCCTCCTCCCAGCTTTCACTCATGTTCTGTTGGTCAGAGCTCAGTCACGTGGCTTAGTGTGACTCGTGAGCCTGGAGGGAAAAGAAATGTTTTTTTTTTTCCCCCGAAGATTTATTTATTTGTGGGTCAGAATGTACAGAGAGGGAGAGGGAAAGAGAGGATCTTCCAATCACTGATTCACTCCCCAAATGGCTGCAATTTCTTGGGCTGGGCCAGGCCACAGCCAGGAGCCAGGAGCTTCTTAAATGTTTTCCACATGGGTGCAGGGTCCCAAGCACTTGGACCATGTTCTGCTGCTTTCCCAGGCGCATTAGCAGGGAGCTGGGTTGGAAGTGGAGCAGCCTGGACTTGAACCAATGCCCTTATGAGATGCCGGCACTGAAGATGGCTGCTTAACCCTCTGTACCGCAGCACCGGCCCCAGGTAGTGGGTATTGATGAGCCCCCGGCAGCCTCTGCCCTGTGTGTGTAAAATGCTTTGCTCACAACATTTGAAGACTAGTTACTGCTCCGGTTTCTGCACATCCATGAAGATAGCAGGGCAGGTCGTGATGTATGGGTTTAGTCTGGAGTCAAGCAGACATAGAGAAAACACCCGATAGCTTTCACATTGATGGAAGTGAGGAATCGGATTTATTTGGCGTCACTCCAGAGGACAAAACTGAGTGTGGTGGGTGCGTGAGGGAGTTTTTCTTTTAAAGTAAAGAGAACTTTCTAATAATTAGGGAGAAATCGCAAATGCGGTCTTGCTGTGAGGATAGCAAGCCCTGGGCTCCTGGGGTGCCAAAGCAGAGGCCGTGGCCTCATGTCTGGGAGAGGTGGTTCCCACCTGGGGAATTGTTCCAGCCACAGCATGCTTAGGACTCGGTCAGCGTTAGCATCTCATTTCCTAGCAGAAGAGACCGACAGGTAAGAGACTGACAGGTGCCGTCTCCAGCAGCGTGTTGGTGTCTGAGGTTATCTACCTTCGCGAATTTACCCTTAGATTGTTTCCTCTTGCTGTTCCCGCCTTGGGGAGCATGTGCCAGCTCTCTGTTCCCACATGACCCCAGCAAAATCTCCAACGGCACTTGTTCACATCCCACCGTGCAGTCGGTGCAGGAAGTGGACTCGCTGGTGAAGCCGCCACCCACCCTGGGGCTCCCTGCAGCCAACCTGACCCAACGCCGGGTGCTCGCTCGTTGGCTTTTCAGTGTTTTCCAGCGCCACCGCTTGTTTTCCTTCTCGCTCCTCTCCTCCTGCGAGAGGTCACTGTCATCCTTTGCCCGCACCCCCCTCAAGTCTCCTACCGCATGCGACAGTGGGAAGCCCATGAGGACTGTCCCCTCATGACGGTGTGAGAGCTGTCGCTGTGTGTGATGGGGTGAAGGCTGTCAACCTACAGAACCAGCCGTGTTAGCCCAGGCTAACAGGAACTTTATCACTGGGCGTCCTTGAGGTGTCCCTGGCTCCGCGCAATGGTGTTGCACTGCCCAGGGTCTTGTGTGGTCAGGAGTCAGGCTTGGCTGGGGAGGTCTCTGGCCATTGCCCCCATCTGTGTCTCTGTTTTAGGAGCACTTCAGGGATCCAGGATACCCCTGCCCCAGGCTGCTCTAAGGAGTCCCTGCATTGCCACCACTCAAGGACCCACAGACCTCTCTCCCCCTCCACTCCAAAGCAATCTTTCCTCTCAGTGCAGAGGGAAGCCCAGGGCCTCTGCCTGCTTTTCCCCACAACCCCTTTCCAACTTCCTTTGCAAAGCTACAGTTCTGCTGCTAAGTGCTTAGGCTTTTGAAACAAAAAGCCAGAAATTCTGACAAGATTTTACTGCTTGGGTCCAGAGCTCCTCTGTAGTCACAGAACAGTCAGATGTCTGGGTGGAAAGCAAAGGTTAGGAAGGAAACGTGGGGGCGGGGTGGGGGGAGCTCAAAGCACAGGACTTCAGAGCCCCTTGCTTCCTGCTGCCCTTGGGACCAAGGTCAAAGGTCTCCCATTTTTCCTGGTCTCTTCTCAGCCCGCCTCTGCAGCTCCTCTCACCTGCTTTGCTCCAGGCATCCTGGGTGGGCACCACTGGGATCTTGAAATCCGTTGGTCCCGGGCCTGAGTATCCTCCCTCCAACGCCCCCCCCCCCCACGTGCTAACTGCTTTGCAAGCCCCCAGTCTGGTTGAAATATGACCCGGACAAGACTGGATCCTCTTTGGTGATCTCACATAGTAGCACCTGCACTTCTCCAATCCCCGCTTGTCACTCTCAGAACCGCGTGTGTCCCTCAGTTCTGTACATGGGTGGTGGTGTCGGTGCACTGTCCGCTGTGTGCCCAGCTGTCGTCGGCACAGGCAGCACTCTGTGAGCACTGTCTCGGGGCCTCAGAGCAGGCACTGGAGTGCCGTCCATCCTACTGCTGGGTGACTGGGACTTGTGCATCCTACTTCTGCCCACCCAACTGTGAATAGAAGGGCTGGAGTGAATGAGTGTGTGTGTGTGTGTGTGTGAGAGAGAGAGAGAGAGAGCGAGAGCGAGAGCAAGAGAGAGAGAGAGAGAGACTTCTTGTGCCCCTCCTCCCCCGTCTGGAGCTATAAACAACGTTTTGCAATTCCAGCAAACTCTCTGGGACCTGCTTCCCCGGACTTGCTTTTCATTGAGAGCATTCTCGTGTTGATTCTTGGACTTCTTCCTACAAACGTCTCCACATCCTCCTGTCTGTGGGAGTCAGGAGGGAGGCAGGGGAGGGGTGGGAGACTGCCTTTGGGAGGAGCCAGTTTCACAAAAGCGATGGACTCCAGCGTAGCAGGACCCTGGGAGCGAGGACATGGAGGTGCTACTCTGTTTAAGGAATGTGTATTTGCTTTTCACACATTGAGAGCTTCTTTCAGAGACTCCACTATATGCAAAAAAAAAAAAAAAAAAAAAAAAAAGCCAAAAAGAAAAAAAAAAAGAAAGAAACAGGAAATGAAAAAGTCAGCAGAAAGAGGGTCAGACCAAGTTCCAAAGGCTTCCAACATCAACATTTTTTTTAAGGAGCGGAAAAAAGCCAATTTTTTTTTAAGGAAAAGAAAACCCTGTTTTATTGACTGATGATAGCTTTATGACAGCTGTGTGATCTGGTCTGTAATTTCTGCGTCGCTCTTGAACTTGCTCCTCTGAAGTCCCCCTTAGAGTTGCTGGGGAACTGAAGCTCCACGCTCGATCTCGGTGCCGAGGCCGGCCAGCAGGGCTGCAGCGCCGTTGCGTTCACACGGCCGAGCACATGTGAAATGTGTGTCCGCGGCCATTCCCAGACCTGCCGTCACAGCCTTCCAGGGAGCCATATAACACCAGGGCACAAAAACAAACTACAGCAATTTGGGTCCCACCACATAAATAATGTCTTAATACAGCCGAGAGGAGTCGCTTCTCTCTTCTTTCTCCTGGGTCTTTAATGAGCTCCCCTTCTCCATAGTAACCACTGGACCAAGCCCTAGATAGTCTCAAAATAGAACATGGAAATCATGAATTTGAAAAACAACAGTGTAATCCTGGCAGGTTGTGATTTCCCTAAACACAGGCGCATATGGAGGAGGGAGTCCTCTGTGGGTAAGGAGCCATTTCTTAGGGCAGACGAGCGCTCCCAAGGGAAGGGACAAAGATCCTACTCACAGGAAAATAACTGTGGACTTTAAAGTCTTGTAAGTAAAGGTGAAACACACACCAGCCTTTTACTCTCACTTCTGAAAATATTTCCAGTGCCAATGAATTCAAAAGATGGAAAAGCTTCATGCACAGAGCCCAGTGTAATTTTACACGAAGAAACAAGACAATCTGATGTCATTAGCTAAGCAATTTGTTTTACTGCCCTGTTATGCAAGATAAGACACACAGGTGCCCTCTGTGCTCCTCATCTGCCCCTGTCCTCTGAGTTTGTGGGACACAGCTGGCCCGGAAAGTGATTGCCTGAGACCGCTCTCCTACCCACTCACCACCGTTGCCTGCTGTGTCCCTCCAACCACAGCCCCGATAGTTCGGAAAACACCCCAGGAAAACAGGCTCATAATGCAAGCATATCCATCCCAGTGTGCCTGCCGTTCCTGTGGGAACAAGCAGGATCCTCAGAACAAGGAACACGGAAGGCTGCGACGGGCCAAGGTGCAGCAGGTGTCGGGGAAGCCTGTAGAAGCGAGAGATCTGGCAAACGGGATTGGCACTTAGGGGTTCAGCAACAACCAGGGATGGGGTGAGGGAGGCTTTGACGTGGCCACGAGAGCCACTGTCAAGCCAGATGTGGGGTCTGTTTGAGACCCTCTGGGGGCACAGCCCTCCCGCGGCTGACTGGGAAGTGCTGCTTGTTAAGCTCAGTGGCTGCCTGCGTTCTTTCATCCATGATGCTCCTGAGATGACGGACCGGAGGGCATCTCGGTACCGGTACTTAGACACCCACCACGATTACCAATGATGTCCAACCCACCTGAGCCACTAGCGCCCTTGTAGCACTAAGAGCGCTCTCTGCACTCCACCTGACACCCCAGGTGCTCGTGCCAGGGGCCACGTCTTGCTTCTTTCTAGAAAGAGAAACAGTAACTTCTGTGAATTAGGCTGCAGCTGCTTCGTTGCTAACGTGTCCTGCCCGTCACCTGTCAGCTGCAGGGATCCAGGTGAGCCCCCACCCTAGAGCGATCCTCTTTAGCACGCTTCATTTGGCCCAGTTCAGAGGTGGGCTTCCAGTTCATAGAATGTGCTTGGCCAGGAAGGCCCAGGACCCTGCAGCTGTGCCAGTTACGGTTCTGTGCTTCATGTCAGTGACCTTGAAGTTCCTGTGTCTTTAGAGCCATGTAATGCGTGTTGCCAAAGATAAGTGTATCTACCTCGGACTAGATGTGGGATTTTCTGTTTGATTGGATACTGGTATTTGTCATCCTCACAAAAAGTGTATTTTTTTTTAAAAAAAAAAAGGAAGTGTATTTGTAAATAAAGTCAGATGGGAAAAATAAAATAGGGTTTATAAAAAATGCATAAAGGCATGGGAATTAGCCATGTTGTAATGGTAAATGATAGCGTAAACATTTTGATATATTAAGGTGTTTCAAAAATTCATGGGAAATGAATTAAAGGACACATTTTTTGATGCACAAATTGCTTGAAATCAATCCATACAAGGTGTATTCAAAAATTTATGAAAAATGTGTTATGAAATAACAATGCACCATTTTCAAAATAATTGATCTTTTAATTCAATTTTCCCATAAACTTTTTGAAGGCCCTCATAGTTCGCTTACAGACCAATACTTGAATACAGAAACAAGCAGGTACAAATTCGCCAACAGTGTAGCTGTGCTGCTCCGTGGGTGCTTGAGTTATGGACAGTATCTACTTCTACTTGCCTGTGGTGTTGATAGTGAAAGGCACACATGTTTATTTTTCAACAAAGGATCATCCTAGTCTCATCTTTTCCTGCACTGACTCATGGAAGGTACCTGACTGCTTAATATTAGATGAATGATTTTGACTACTCATCTGCCATGAACCATTACTCAGTTATAAAGACTATAAAAAATCAATGATATAGAAACAATAAAAGACCTACTTTTTCTGTGCCTACTGCTCTGCATGAAATATCTTTTATTTTCCAACAGGAGAAAAATGTCCTTGGTCGCCTAAATCTGAAGTGACAGATCTGAGTTGCTCACTCACCAGAGGACAGCTTCCTATTTGAGTTACTTTATTTAATGGCAATTCACAAACTGAAGAAGGCAGCTCGGCCAGAATAATTCCAATACAGGCCCAAAGATCACAACCGTAATGTCAACAAAAGCCCAAGTGCTCCTTTATTGTTAACTAAATAATCTCCAAGTAATTCCAACTCCTCACTTAATGTTGCTAACTCTTTGGAAGTGTTCCCACTTCATAGGCAGAACGATGGAATTACAGGGTGGAGGTCATCAGGTTTCTGGAAGAGTTCCATTTATAATAGCACTGTCCAGTGTTTTCTGAATAAAACATATGAATGTGACCCAGACATAAGCTGTTAGCACATTATAGAAGCAGAACATATGTGTCTCCAGTCAGTGCCCACATTAGAAAGGAACTGTGCATCTCTGATTATGATGTAGAGGCACACGTGAAGGCTGCGAGTGTCCAGCGAAATTTCAAGCAATCCATCCGTGTGAGAAGTGAGTCCTCTGCAAACGCTGACTGCTCCTCTGATAGAATTTGTCTTCCTGCAGCTCAGATGTTTTCTTTCAAACTTGGCTGCTTTGTATGTGAAGTTGTGAAATCCTTTGGACGAAGGCATCATTTGCCTTTCACTTCAGAAAAAAAAAATGAGCTGAGAATAGCTTCCTCTTGATAGAAAAAATCAGTGTGTGATTGTGTGTTGTCGTTTCGGATCACCAGGCGCAGAGGAAATGGTAGGATAGAACCAAGTAGGACTTGGGCTCAGAGTGATGTTCCCTCTCTGAAGATGATGGCAGGGTACAGTGGAGGAATAGGCAGGTGCCCACTGGAATGCGTAGCCCCCAGCCAACAGGTAGCACAGAGCAGCCGCCAGCGGTAGGGGAGGCCCAGTAAGGAGAGGTGTCCACTATCAGGATAGAAGACTCAGTTTCCTTTCTTTTTTGAAAAACTTTGAGAGGCAAAAAGATAGAGACAGGGGTAGGGAGGGTGGAGAGAGAATGAATGAAAGCTGCTACCTGTTCATTCACTCCCCAAGCCAGCAGCAGAGACTGGAGCCGGAATCTGATCTTGAGTTCCCTAAGTGGGAGGCAGGAATCCGGTTAGTTGAGCCATTACTGATGCCTCCCAGGGTCTGCATCGGTGGGGAGCTGGGAATCAAACCCAGACACTCTATTACTTTCTGCCTAAGCATCAACCATCTTGGCTTTGTGGGTGCATGCTCCCCAGAGTCAAGGCAGGGGCTGGACTGTTTGGCTTGCTGAGGTCCCCCTCATATCTAAACTGCCAGAGGCTGGCACAGGTTCTTTTCCTGTGCGTGACATTGGTTGACCAGATGTCCCTACAAAGTCTTTGTGGGCCCTCAAGATGGAAGAACATGATCCTGTGGACTTAACGGTGTGAGTGTACCTTGTTTTCTGTCACCTGACCATGCTCTGGGGTGGCAAGTAGGGCTGGCTTCTTCCTAAAATCGGCAGTGCCAGGGCATGGCTGACGTCTGGGCTCGGGCCAGGTGTGGAGCCTCCCCTTGGAGGAGCAGGGGCGATGAGCCATAGCAGCTGTGAGACAGAGTGGAGGGCAGCTCCTAGCACCAAGAGGAACACGTTCCCAACTCTGCTTCCAACCTAGAGCACACGGCATTACTGTAGGTCAAACAGGCACCACGTAGGGAAAATTATCCAAAAGCCTCACAGGCGAACCCAACATCTCCTCTGGCTCTTCCAGGATCCATCCAAAGTTTGGAATGCCTGCTGCTGGTCTTTGCCCACCTGGGTCTCCTGTGACTTCCAAACTCAAGACGCCCCCCTTTGTGAGCCTCCCCTGTCCCCACCTGTCAGGCGGTGGAGTTTTCCTTCTGTGTGCTCTGTTCCATGTCCTGCACTGTGTACTTGCACGTGTGTCCGGGAGGCTGCGTTTCACTTGCTGACCTCCACTGTAGCCCAGGTGACCGGGTGCACCTCACCCCTACGACATGCGCCTTTGTTACCTGCATGATGCACCTTGGTTACCTGTATGGAGCCCTGTGTATTTTTTTTTCTTTTTTAAAGATTCATTTATTTATTTGAAAGTCACAATTATGAAGAGAGAAGGAGAGATGGAGACAGAAAGAGAGAGGAGAGATCTTCAGTCTGCTGCTTCCCTCCCCAGGTTGCCACGATGGCTGGGGCTGGGCTGGCTCCAGTCAGGAGCCAGGAGCTTCTTCCGGATCTCCCACATAGATGCAGGGGCCCAGGTACTTAGGCCACCTTCAGCTGCTTTTGCCAGGCTATTAGCAGGGATCTGGATCAGAAGTGGAGCATCCAGGACACAAACGGGCTCGGGCCCCAGGCCCAGTGGATCTTGTGGAAGGGAAGTGGCTAAGTTTGTGGAGGTTCTGACATTGGGGCTCTGTGAGCACAGGGCTTTGGCCTTTCGGGTGACCTTGGAAGTGAGCTGAGCCTGAGACTGGACCTAGAAGGCCAAACAGAGGAGCTGCTGCAGAGGAGAAGAGCCAGCTCTGGTGTGGATGGGCACCTCTCTTAGGGGCAGCCTCCCAGGGCCTGTCGGTTGGTGAAAACCCCCACAGGGCACAGACCATGCCACTCTGACCACTGGCATGGGCCAGGCTGCGCACGCTGAGCTCTTGAATACATATCATGTGACCATATGGCTCTGGGGCCTAGTGGTTAAATTGCCCTGGGAATACTCCCGTCTTGTATAAAAATGCCTGGGTTTGACACCCAGCTCCGCTGTCAACTGGAGCTCCTGCTAATGTGCAGCCTGGGAGACAGCTGGTGGTAGCTCACGCAGCTGGGTCCCAGCATCCTGTATGGGAGACCAGGAATGAGCTCCTGGCTCCCAGCTTGGGTATTTGGGGAGTGAACCAGCAGATGGGAGGTGTCTCTCTCTCGCTCTCGCTCTCACTCTCACTCTCTCTCCCCCTCCTCAGGTGTATATAAATCACATTGAAGCACACAAAAAATCACCATGCAATGATCGCTCCCCCAGCACCCAGGGCGGGGTGAGCAGTGGTGCAGGCTGCCCCAGGGAGCCGTGAGCTGGCCGTGGCGGGGCTGACCCAGCACATGCACTGCCTGGAGCAGTGATCCTTGCTGTTCTTTCCTTCTGGGCACCCGGACCCTGCACCAGCTCCCTCACGCGTGCTGGTAGTCTAATGTCAGTCTTGGTCCCAGATTTGTAGAAAATAAGGGCGGAGTTGAACACATGCATCTAGGCAGGAAGAACGTTAATAAGAATTGCAGAAATCCTCGTGATTGGTCTCTGTGTCTCTCCTAGTCATTTGCGTGTGCTGTAGGAGAGCATTTGAAGAATGACAAGTCGCCAGTGGGTGTGTAGTTAACTTATTTGTAGGAAGAACAGCATTCTGGGGAGAAATGTCCTTTTCTGTGAATTCAATTCTAAAAAAAAATAGCCATTACAGGAATTTCTGGGTTTTCTTCTAAAAAGTTCTCTATAAAACTCTTAGAAGTTCTGTTACCAAAAGACAACTGGTGGGTTTGAAAAGAACATTTATTTCTGTGCTCAGAAAGGTCAGGTCCTCCTGTACACAAGCCTGCGAGCAGTGGGGCAGGGTCGCTCTCTGCTGGCTGTCACAGGTGAGTCTCCTCCAACAGGGTCCCTTCCCCTGGTCGTCCACGTTGTGCAAGGTCCTCGTGTGGGAATGTAGAACGATCCCCAGGAACAGGTCCAGGAGCTCTTCTAACAGGTCCATTGGCTTCCTGGGCAGAATACACTCTGTGCTGTTTCCAGCACTGTTCCCACATTTGACCTCTGTGCTCTGGCATCGACCTCGCAGCTGGGCTCTGCAACCCTACACAGTGGCCCTGTGCTGGGTGATCTCATTTGCTTACACGGTTATCCATGGGACAGGTGCAGGAGACGTGTTTGTGGCCGATCAGCGTCTGCACTTCCTTCTCCCGAGACAGCTTCCCCAGCCACGGTCTAGGTGGAGGCAGAAGCCACTGCCTCACTTGCCGAAGCTGAGAACGTCTTTCCCAGCCTCCTCTCGGCAAGGATGTGGACAAGAGATCTAATGATGAGTTCTTCCAAAAACTTCATGGGAAATAGATATTATGAACAAACTATGCATGGATTTCAAAATTTGGGGACCAAAATGGACTTACCTTCTAAGTGCATTTTCCACAAACTTTCTGAAGTCCCCTCATGGGCGCCATCAGTTAGACCTAGCGCCAAGAGCTGATGGCACACATATGCAGGGAGGCCACCCAGGTCCAGCAGTGGAAGTGGTTCCGACGTCAGTACCACAAGCTCCTCTCTCAGCAGTGACATCCCCAGGGCACAGGTTGGAGCGAGGCTTTGGGTATAGCTCCTGACTGTGCAACCCTGGGACCTGTGGCTGCTCAACACCCTCGACACAGCTCTGCCTGCACGCATTAGCCAGACGTGGTGTGTGTTGCTGGGACTTAGCCATGGGCACGATTATTAACCCTGCTTACAGATGTAAATACTGAGCCTAGATAACTGGGAAACTTTTCCAAAGACCACCAGCTAATAGGAGTTAAAACCTAGGATTTAAGCATCCGTTGTCCAACTTCTGAACCTTGTGCACTGTTGGGAAAGGGTGTGGGGCACTAGGGCAGGTGCCTTTAGGGCACCCTGGACCTTACGTGATGGAGCAAATGATTAGCATCTTCTAGGCTCTTGATGTACTTGATCCATTTCAATTCCACGAGTATCTTGAAAGTGAGGCCTTATTATCACGATTTCATAGCCGAGGAAACCAAGACGGAGTGAATAGCTGAGGTTAGTTCTTGTTCAAGGTCACACCCAGTTCCAGGAGATTCCAAGCCAGCACACATTCCTCTCCCGTTGCTGTCTGCAGTCCCAGGTCCACAGTGGCCTATAAATTATGGCCCTTTTATCGCTGTGCTTAATCACACACAATAATGTGGGAAATAAGGATGTAATCATTGAAGAGTTTGGGCTAGAGGCTGTTTCTGTTGGCCTGATTTTAATATTCTTAACCCATAATTTAAGTGGCTTGACAGGATTGTCCCATTTTCCAAGTGGAAAGATTTCATATTGTCTGATGAAAACTTTTATTCTGTGTACGGTATGAAACAGGACGCTGATTGCGTCTTTCTCCGTGTGAAACGCCGATGGCCCAGCACCGGTTAGTGAACAAGCCATTCTTTTCCCATTAACTTGAAACATGGTCTTTGTCCTGTGCTGATTTCCCAGACAAGTCATTGTCTACCTCTGGATATTTAAAGTGGTGCCTTTTGTCGCCCCAATCTTGAAATCTTCATTTTCATTTTTGTTGAGGTTTCATAATTTCCATTTGATTTCTTCTTTGACCATGAATTATTTAGAAGTAGGTTTCTAAAATTTCCCAACTGTCTAGGTTTGCATTTCTTTAACTTTATAATTGCAGTTCCAAACATCAGAATCTGTAATTGTTTACTTTTTTAACTTTTAATTGTGTTGCGTTGAGGTGCAAGACTGTTGTATGTCCCCATGATATGGTACAGACTTTAGCAAGATGTGGCTATTAAGCACTTAAAATGGAGCTAGTTTAGTCCCAAAAGAGATGTGCTACATTTTTAAGACTAAGTATGAAAAGGAAATAGTGTGTAGACATGTTGATAAAATAAATATGTTCTTAAAATTAATTTTAGTGGTTTCTTTTTATATTTTTTAAAGTGGCTACTAGAAACCCTAAAATTACATATAGGGCTCATGATATATTTCTATCAGACAGCACAGATATTGAGCATTTGTGTTTTTTTTTTAAGTTTTTTTAATTTATTTATGTGAAAGGCAGAGTTACAGAAAGACAAGGAGAGGCAGAGAGAGATCTTCCATCTGCTGATTCACTCTCCAAATGGCTGTAAGGCTGAGGCTGGGCCAACTCAGAGCCAGGAGCCTGGAACTCCATCTGATCTCTCATGTGGGTGGCAGGGGCCCAGACATTTGGGCCATTTCTGTGGTTCCCCAGGCATATTAGCAGGGAGCTGAATTGGCACTGGAGCCATTGTGGTTCAAACTGTTGCCCATTTGGGATGCTGGCGGTATAAACTACTATGCTACATGCTGCTTCCTTTTGCCTCAGTGTATGGTCAGTTTTTGTTTTTGTTTTTTTGACAGGCAGAGTGGACAGTGAGAGAAAGAGAGACAGAGAGAAAGGTCTTCCTTTTCCGTTGGTTCACCCCCCAATGGCCGCTGTGGCTGGCACACTGCGACTGGCGCACCGTGCTGATCCCAAGGCAGGAGCCAGGTGCTTCTGGTCTCCCATGCAGGTACAGGGCCCAAGCACCTGAGCCATCCTCCACCACACTCCCGGGCCACAGCAGAGAGCTGGACTGGAAGAGGAGCAACCGGGACAGAATCCGGTGCCCCAACCGGGACTAGAACCCAGGGTGCCAGTGCCACAGGTGGAGGATTAGCCTAGTGAGCTGCGGCGCCGGCTGTAGGGTCAGTTTTTATAAATGTCCCTGTGTACTTGAGAAGGAACATGGACTCCATTGGGAATGCAGGCCTCTAGCCATGCTCATTAGACCAAGGGTAGCCAGTGCTGTTATCCTTTGTTCCTTACTAATTTTTTGTATCAATTGTCTATCTGATTCTGAGTGCTACACACCCCCTTCTAGAAGTGTGCATTTATTAATTGCTTTTTGAAATGGTGTCCATTTTTGTTTTATATATTCTGAGGCTGGGTGAGTTATTAGATGCAACTGCTGCGTTTTGAATCTGAGAGCTGGTGTGGCTCTCGGGGGACTTTGTTCCACTGTGCATTCCTACATGTTTCTGTTCGTGTAGAGCCCGCTCTCTGATGTCAATCCATGTCCTACCTTCCCTCCAAGAACCATGGTGGCCGTGGCCTTGCAGTCGTGACTATCCCAGCCACGCCAGCCTGACCTTTTTATTGCTTTTATTGATTTCCTTTGTTTTTGCACATTTTATTTCTACAATGTGGAGAATTAAGAGTTTCTATAACTGTTTTCCATATAGTTAATTGTGGGGAGCAACTCGGACTAGACTGTTACTGGAATTAAGACTTATTCTATGCATCTGCTCTCCCACAATATGGCGCTGAGAAGGGAGTAACAACTTCTACACAGCTGCCTCTCGCCAACTTGAGTGATGACCTGCAGGAGCTGATCCTGCTCCTGATTGGAGGAGAGCAGCGTGCTCGGCGTGTGGGTAGCAGAGTTGGGATTGGTGGAAGAGGACTATAAAGGAGGAGAGAGATAACACGCACCAGGAACACCTGAGGAACATCTGAGCAGCCCCCGAGAGAGCCAGCTGGCGGTGGACCACTCCCCCGCGGAAGTGGGGAAAGTGGCAGGGGGAACCGCCCTTCCACGGAGGTGGAAGGGTCGGTAGCCAACCCGGGAAGAACCAGCAGCAAACCCGGGGAGGGCCGAGCAGACAAAAGAACAGCGCAGGGTCCTGTGTCGTTCCTCCATGAAGAGGGGGAGCGACATAATGGTGCCGTGACTCAGATAGGAAGCCTAGGCAGGGTTTAGTGTTGTTCCTCCACGAAGAGGGGGAGCGACAGTTAATGCATATATGAAGGAAATGTGAAAGATTAGTGGAAAATAGAATTAAAAGATACACTTATTTTGGTGCCAAAAAATTTTAGAAAATCACATACAGTTTTTCATCATCCACGTTTTCCATAAATGTTTATTTTGCTTTGTTTTATTTTTGCAACCTTCTTCCCAATTTTTCCTTTTGCACTCAATTTTCTTCTTACCAAGGAAAGCCTTTCCTGTGTCTCTAAGCAAGTCTCCTGAACTCTCAATCTTGGCCAAACTCTGAGTCTTTGTCTAAAATACGATTTTCCTCTCCCACTTTCTCCACCAGTGGGTTAATTTAGCTAGGTCCGGCGTTTCAGGGTGAAGATCATGTACAGGTGAAATAAGTACTCTTATACAGGAGAGGTGGCTATGTCCACCTCCTAACCCTTGGAACCTGGGAACGTGTCCGAGTCCGGCGAGGCACACTTTGACCTATGACTCTGTTAAAGACCTTGAGAGGGGAGAGTGGTTCTGGGTTATCCAGTGGCCCCAGTGGACTCACAGGTGTGCTTGGGAAAGGAGGGGGTAGGGAGGTGAGGGTGAGAGGAGGGAAGGAGAGATGTTGAAGCAGGCAGAGCCTGAGAGAAGAGAAGGGAGGGAAGTCGGGAGGGGCCGAGTGAGGAAGGGCCTTGAGCTGAGGATCATGGGACGCCTCCAGATGCTGGGAGAGGCAAGGCCGCAGGTCTCCTCCTTGAGCCCCCTAGGACACAGCCTTGCTGAGGCCTTGGCTTTAGCCCAAGAGGATGGTTTTGAACTTGGGACCCACAGGACTGAAAGGCAATGGTGTGTGTTGTATTGAGCCACAATTTTGTGGCAATTTGTTACAGAAGCACTAGGAAACTCATCCAACTTTTCAGGACTTTATTTTAGTAAAAAGAAAAATAGGCAGACTGAGTTTACTAGAACAGGGTCGCTGGTGATTGATTATTGAGTTGACCAAGACCAGATATTTCAGTTTAAAGATGTCCTACCACGTTCAAAGCTTTTCTGTTTCCATTCTTTTTCCTTTTCTCTTCTTGCATCTATTCTATTTACAGATTTATCCCAGGCACCTCATGCAGTGTCTGGCATAAAGAGGTTTGAGAAATATTCGAAGAATGTGTTGAAATACATGGATGAATGCATAAGTTTTATGTCATTCTAATTGTTATCCTTCAGTCACTAGTTTCTTCCTGGTGATCTTTAAGACTTTGTTTCTTTGCTGTCTGGTTAGATACCATGGTGTACCTAGGTGTACGTTATTTCTTATTTATTGTACTGGATTCATTCGCTTTGTAACATAGGGATTCTTGTCTCTCCTCAGCTTCAGAGAATTCTCCAGCTCTTACCCATGTCCGCTGGGAAAGAACGAGACACTTTTTCATATTTCAAAATAATCTTTACAATAACTGAATTTTCTTACTTAGAAAAAAGTGTTCACTTTCAAATGTAACAAGAAAATGGAAAATATCCGGGTCTCTGAAGCTGTGGGCTCAGCTTCCTCTGACATAGTATCCCACTGAAGTAAACACACTCCTCTATGACAAACAGTCCAACACATGTAGCTCCCTAAAACATACATTCATGGTCTCAAGTTTACCTTTGAAATACTAATAGAAACTTCTGAATATTACAGGAAGGTTTCTCCTTCTTCTTAGTCAACTGAGTTGCAGGAAACTCAGCCTGTAACCTTTCATTCAACTAAATGACAACCGGTGGTTAACCTGCTGGCCTGCATTCCTAAAACCTCTTCTGATGGTAGCCGTTCTCTGAGAATAAGACTCCTGTCCTCTAGGTTTCAACTATGGCTGTAGCAAACTCTCCTTTAAGATTACTTAGGATTTACACGACACTTTACTGCCACACCTGCTTTTTTTTTTTTTTTAATTTTCTATTTCTGGAAATTCTATGTAAGCTGGATTTGAGCTTTCTATTCTGCATGCTCCTTCAGTTCCTCTCCTATTTTCAGTCTCCCTCTGCTATTCTCTAGGTAATTTCCCCAAATCCATTTCCAAATTCATCAGTGCTCTCTGTAGCGCTGGCTGGCTTGCGTTGATGCAGCCATGACGTTTTCAATGCACTGCCCACAGTTTTATTGGTTTAGTTTAGCTTCTTTCAGTGGACTTCATAGTATTCTACTTTTCATTATGATTTCTATGGCTTCCTTTATTTCTGTAACCACTTTAAAATATACTTATTTCATGGTTCATTTAACATTATTGAATTCTCTGCAGTTAAGTATTTATGTCTGTTGCCTCTAGTTGTCCCTCATTGTTTTATTTTTTTTCTCACGGGAGACTCATCATCATTAGTATTTTTCATCACTGAAAAGACAGCAGGAGGCGGGGAGGGAAAGAGGCTCTTCCAACACGGATTCACTCCCTAGGTGGCCACAACCGCCAAGGCTGGGCAGGCTAAAGCCAGAAGCCAGGAACTCCATCCAGGTCTTCCACGTGGTGGCAAGGTCCCAAATACTCGGGCCATCATCTGCTGCCCCCCGCTTGGATTAACAGGAAGCTGGATTAGAAGCACGGAGTAGCCAGGACGCGAATCAGGCACTCTGCTGTGGGTGCAGGCATCCAAGCGGTAGCTTAGCCTCCTGTGCCATGAGGCCTGTCCCCGAAGCTTTCCTTTTCTTGTTTATGTAGAGGGCCAGTACTTGTGAGGGGCCCTAGTTTATGAAAGATTTTCACTAGCCGCTTTTCGATTCATGCAGGCCCAGGTGCTAAAGTACTTCAGAAAATTCATGGAAAATAGAATCAACAGACAGTTAAATCTAGTTTCAGGGTTTTTTGAAATCCATGCATACAATAAGTCTTCAAAAATGAAATGAGGATGTATATTATGAAAAAACTATACATTGATTTGAAAATATTTTTGCACCAAAATAAACTCCTTTTAAATCCATCTTCCATAAAAGAACCATTCTTTTTTAAAAAGATTCATTTATTTATTTGAAAGTCAGAGTTACACAGGGTGGGAAAGAGGGAGAGAGAGAGAGATCTTCCATTCGCTGGTTCACTCCCCAAACTGTTGTAATGGCTGGGGCTGGGCCAGTCCGAAGCCAGGAGTCAGAAGTGGGTTCAAGCCTTGGCCTGCAGCGCCGGCATCCCATATGGGCGCTAGTTCTAGTCCCAGCTGCTCCTCTTCCCATCCAGCTCTCTGCTACAGCCTGGGAAAGCAGCAGAAGATGGCCCAAGTCCTTGGGCCCCTGCACCCATGTGGGAGACCCGGAAGAAGCTCCTGACTCCTGGCTTCAGATCAGCACAACTTCGACCGTTGCGGCCAATTGGGGAGTGAACCAGCAGATGGGAGACCTCTCTCTCTCCCTCTCTCTCTCTCTCTCTCTCTGTAACTCTGACTTTCAAATAAAATAAATAAATAAATCTAAAAGAAAAATCTTCTTTTGGACCTCCCACATGGGTGCAGGGGCCCAACCACTCCAACCAGTGCCCCTGTGGGAAGCTGGCATCGCAGGCAGTAGCTTTACTTGCTATGCCACAGTGCCGGTCCCTGAACTATTCTTAGATGAGCTTTACAAGCTCATTTTGGGATGGGTTTGTGGAGCAGTGGATGAAGCCTCTGCATGAGATGCCCACAATCTATGTTGGAGTCCCCGGGATCAAGTCCCTGCTCTGCTTCTGATCCAGCTTCCTGCTGCTGTCTGAGGGATAGCAAATAATGGCCTAGGCACTTGAGTTGCTGTCACCCACATAGGAGACCCTGCTGGAGTACTAGCTCCTGGCTGCAACCTAGCCTTGTCCAGCTGTTGTGGGCATTTGGGGAGTGAACCAGCAGATGGAAGATCTCTTCTCTCTCGTTTCCCTTTCTCTCTGCTTTTCAGTGTATCAGCTGAAGCACAACAGGCTAGCACCCATCTGGGATGAAAGGACATTCTCTTGTGAAGTTGGAGATGAAAGGAGTTGGCCTCTCTCCAGTGTTCCTACTAAATCCTGGGGAGTTTTTTATGATTGGGATTATTTATGGATCCTACATTACATTGCTAAAACCAATCCATTAAACAACAGAGAAAAGGGCATTCCGTATTTGAGCTTTTGGTTAGAATCTGAAGATGTTCGTGACACGAAGCAGTGATACATGATTGCCGTGACGGAGATGTTGACCGGCGCCCTGATCTGACTGTTACACACTACATACATGTATTGAAATGTTCCTCTGTACCCTATAAATATTTATATTGAGTATGTGGCAGTTACAATTAGAAGATAGGGTGTTGAATGTTTTCACCATAAAGAAATGTTTAATGTTGGAAGAGATAGATGTATTTACTCTGATTGGACATTACACACATAGTACCCCATACATATACACAATTTTTTATTTGTCTGTGAAATTAAACAAAAACCAAAAAGGACGCTATAGAACACCCCCCTCCCCAAACAAAAAATATGCTTTAAAAGAAAGGACTCTTAGAGTCATGAGCCAGTGACTCGACTCAACAGCATAGAGCCTTAGAGGAGACCAAGAGCCAACATCAGGCCGGAAGCCTCACAAGGCCCGGGGAAAGAGCTGTGCCACTCAAATCCCGAAGCTGGGCTGTTCCTCTCCGTGTTCAAGGGCGTGGAAGGATAGACGTTGAAGACTCTCAAGTTCCTTTGCCATTTTCCCCACTGTGCACTCTCCCAAGCTGTGAGTGGCTTACATAAAGCCAAGTCTCTCTTTTTCTACCTCTTCCTCCTCTTCCTCCTTTTTTTAACCTCTTTTCCTCCCTCCCTCCTTCCCTTCCTTCCTTCCTGCATATTTCCTTGTTTCTTTTTAAAGGTTTATGACTTTTTTGAACTCACCATTTAAAAGATCAAAATTTTTTTTTGTTTCTGTTTTTCTCTTTCTTCTGTTTTTCCTTCTTTTTTTCTTTCAAATATTTATTTATTTATTTGAGAAGCAGAGTTACAGAGAGGGAGATATCATTCATCCACTGTTCACTCCCCAAATGGCTGCAAAGACCATGGATGGACCAGGCCAAAGTGAGGAGCCAGGGGCTTCCTCCAGGTCTGGTACGTGGGTACAGGGACTTGGGCCATCCTCTGCTGCTTTCCCAGAAGCATTAGCAGGGAGCTGGATCAGAAGAGGAGCAGCTGGGACTCGAACTGGCACCCCTAGGAGATGCTGGTGCTGTAGGCCTCAGCTTTAACCTGCTGAGCCATAGTGCTGGTGCTCCCTCCTTCCTTCTCTGCTTAGTTCCTTCCTTCTTGCTCCAGAGAGATTCTAACGCAGTGTCTGACTGTAACTAAACTACTGGTTGCAAATTAGAAAAGAAAAAATTCATTGGTGATCCCTCCCTAAATCATCAGACACACCTTACCCTTGAGTGCACAGATTTCATATTTTATAGAGTTGTTTTTTTTACTGAACATTGTTATTTGGCCATGCTAATACCTGTCTACATTATCCGTCCTCAGAAAATGAAAGAGACCATGAGAGGGCCAGTGAGCAGCGCCTTTACAATTCCAGGTATTTGTTTCAAAGCTCAAGGGTTTAACAAAATAGAGATACGAGAAACCAAGTCCATTACTGTTCACTTTCCCTAGCTGCATGTGAGTTACTAATTATAACAGAGAGGTCATTCTGAAGGAATTACCAACCTTCAAATGATATGAGATAATTATTCCCAAGAGAATCAAACACATTTGTAAGACAAATACACTTGAAATTTCAGACATCAATCTCTCTCTCTCGCTTTTTTTACCATAGCCTGGGAACAAGGGAACTATGAAATATAATTTTACCCCAAGGTCCAGCAAATGACTACGAAAATAATTTCCCGCCTGCCAAAAAAAGAAAAAAGAAACCAACATTATTTCGGTACATAGCCTGATGCTTGCAGAGGGTGTTGTTTTGTTTAAATAATAAAAGTTCCCTGGAGGAGAAAAATAATTCTCTTCCAAATGAGGAGTTTTAAAAATAAATTCAGTATGTATTTCAGAAAGCCATTTGCATGGTGTTAGTCAATAATTCAGACTCAGTGTTGAGTTACGTCAGTGTATTGCCCAGAGACTGTTGGGGCAGGCTCGTTGCTTAGAGCAGCATCTGACGCTTGGTGTCTCCCAGCTTCCCACAGACACACGCAGAGGCACTCGAAGTAGCGGAAGGAACTGCGCAGATCCCTGAAGCAGGAGTCAGGTGCCACCCCAGACCAAGTCAGAGAGAACATTCCTCTAGAATTAAGACCAGTTATTCCAGGGCTGTGCTGTAGTGCAGTGGGGTAAGGCACAGCTGGCAACGCTGGCATCCCATATGAGCAGTGGTTCAAGTCCCAGCTCCTCCACTCCCAATACACCTCCCCGCTTTGCTCCTGGGAAGGTAGCAGAGAACAGGCCCAAAAGGAGTTCCTGGCTCCTGGTTTGGGCCTGGCCCTACTGCAGCCATTTGGGAGTTCACCAGCGAGTGGAAGATCTCTCTCTCTTTCTCTAAGTGCCTTTCAAGTGAAAAATAAAAATTAAATAAATAAAATGAGTTCTCTCTGTAACTGACTTGCAAGTAAAGTAAAGAAATCTTAAATGAAAATATTGGTCTGAATCAGCAGGAAAATTAGATTCAGCCTTTTTTTAAAAAAAAAAAAAAGACCTGATATTACATATTTCAAAATGAATATTCCACCTCTCGGAAGAGTGCTGTGGAGAGCAAAAGAAACATTCTCCCTTGGTGTTGAAAGTGTTCTAGAGGGGGCCACCTCTGTGGCGCAGCAGGTTAAAGCCCTGGCCTGAAGCGCCGGCATCCCATATGGGCGTCGGTTCTAGTCCCGGCTGCTCCACTTCCAATCCAATCCAGCTTTCTGCTGTGGCCTGGGAAAGAGGTAGAAGATGAACCAAGTCCTTGGGCCCCAGCACTCACGTGGGAGACCTGAAAGAAGCTCCTGGCTCCTGGCTTCGGATCGGCGCAGCTCCAGCCATTGCGGCCAATTGGAGAGTGAACCAGCGGATAGAAGACCCCTCTCTTTGTCTCTACCTCTCTCTGTGTAACTCTGTCTTTCAAATAAATAATCTTTAAAAAAAAAAAAAAAAAGAAATTGTTCTAGAAAAGTTCACAGAGTCCCAAGGTAGGGCACTTCTGAGTTATTCCTCTCTGTTTGGAGTTTCAGAGAAAGAGTCAGTGATAGGAACGTTTCTCAGAGTTCTTACACAGCAGAGTTTATTTCATTTCATTCAGCTTGTAATTTCTACAATGTATAAGCGATTTTCAAAAAGGTCATGGAAATACATGTTATAAAAAATTATGCATGGATTTAAAGAAATATTTTTGCACCCCCCAGATAGTCTTAACTCTTATTATGATACTCATGGCATAGTTGCCCGTGGGCTAGTTTCTGAAAAGCCATATATAGTTCCCTTTTCCCTCCTCTCTGTTTACATCAAGTTTCCAGCAAACTCTTTAAAAATAACCTGGTATCAGAGTGGGGAGCTATTGTGGTAAGAAAAACAGTCTCTAGGATAGCTGTAGACCAAGATAAAAATGAAGCGGCATATAATGAACGATTAAGAGCAGTGAGGTATAAAACATTTGTTAGCAAATGGAACTAAAAGGTAAACATTAAAAACCATATTTTAGGGGCAGGCCTTGTGGGGCAGCAGGTTAAGCCACTGCCTAACTCCACGTCCAGTTGTGGAATGCCCATCATATCTTGCCTCCACATCCAATCCAGCTTCCTGCCATTGTACCTGGGAGGCAGCAGATAATGGCGCAAGTACTTGGGTTCCTGCCACCTGTGTGGGAAACCCAGATGGATTTCTTAGCTCCTGGCTTCAGGCTGGCCCAGCTCCACCTGTTAATGGGCATTTTGGGGAGTGAGCCAGTGCATGGAAGATTTCTCTCTCTCCTTCTGCCACTCAGCCTTTCAAATAAAGACAAATAAATTAATCTTAAAAATAATTTATTTTTAACCAAGCAGGTCACTGTGAAGTTCATGTGGAAAAATGGGCTAGAAAGCATAGCCCATAGGGAAATCTGGAACAAGCAACGTAACAGGAAATTAGCCCAACCATCTTGGTGTAACCACGACGTGTAGAGTAAGGTAGTTCTGGCAGATGGACAGACACACTGCTCTCAGTGGGAGAGAAGAGACAGTCCTGAACTAGAGGGAAATACCTAAGGGATTTGGTGTTTGACAAGGGCGCCTCTCCCATGAGTGAGAGAAAGGACGCCCAGAGGAGTTACGTGTTCCCTGTGTGCCAGGGCCGTCTGAGCACACTGCACCCACGAACTGTTTCATCTCCCAGTTACCCTCCCCAGAGAGCAATACCACGAACCCCCGTTGACAGAGGAGGGACCTGGGGTAGTTAGTGAGCAGAGCTTGCATTCACACCCAGGCTGCAGATCTGCGCTTTCAACTGTTAAATAAAAATATCCAGCAAATCTGCAAATAGTTACCGTTAAATTAAAAAAAAAAAAAAAAGCAAGCAGGACATAGTCCCAAACTGATACAGGTTGACTTCATAGTATATGTAGATACTTACATCAATATGTATTCATATTATATCTGTATGCCTGTATGAAAATAGAAAATTATCAACAATTGTTAGTAGGTTGGGAATGAAAAGAGAGTTTAATTTTTTAATTTATAACTTGATACAGCTTTCTAACTTTCTATAATGACATTGCTTTTATGAGTAGAAAAATAAGAATATTAATCAAGAAAACAAGACCTGGAGACAGAATAATCTTCTATAGGAGTCCCCTCTTAGCCATGGTTTGGCTTCACATAGCTTCAGTTACCAATAGTCAACCGCTGGTGGAAAATATTAAGTGGAAAATTCCAGAAATAAATAATTTACAAGTTTTGGGTAACAATTATTACAATAAATTATCATTGTTCTATTTTATTATTAATTGTTATTAATCTCTTACTGTTCCTAACTGTGGGGAGCAACTTGGACTAGACTGTTACTCGAATTAAGACTTATTCTATGCATCTGCTCTCCCACAATATGGCGCTGAGAAGGGAGTAAACAACTTCTACACAGCTGCCTCCAGTTCGACTGATAAGCTGCAGGAGCTGATCCTGCTCCTAATTGGAGGAGAGCAGCGTACTCGGCATGTGGGTAGCAGAGTTGGGATTGGTGGAAGAGGACTATAAAGGAGGAGAGAGACAACACGCACCAGGAACATCCGGATAACATCGAGCAGCCCCTGAGAGAGCCGGCTGGTGGTGTGCCGCTCCCCCGCGGAAGTGGGGAAAGTGGCAGGGGGAACCGCCCCTCCACGGAGGTGGAGGGGTTGCCGGCCAACCCGGGAAGGACCAGCAGCAAACCCGGGAAGGGCCGAGCAGACGAAAGAACAGCGCAGGGTCTAGTGTCGTTCCTCCACGAAATGGGGGAGCGACACCTAACTTACAAATTCAACTTTATCATAGGTATGTATGTGTACAGAAAAACAGTATCTATGAGGGTAGGTACTCCAAAAAGTTTGTGGAAAATGGAATTAAAATGTAAGCTTGTTTGGGTACAAAAAAAGAAAAATCCATGCAGAGGTTTTTTTCATAATATGCATATTCCATGCACATTTTCAAGACCGCTGGTATAGAGGTCAGTAGTCCATAATTTCAGGTCTTGGAACATATCCCCTATGGATTGTCGAGAGGAGGGGGAGGATGTTGTATTATTATATAGTATAAGACGAGAAATAATCTGACATATTAAAATAAGTATGTTTGATTTATGGGTTAGACTGCAAACTTCACATTATTATTTTTTTTTTTGACAGGCAGAGTGGACAATGAGAGAGAGAGACAGAGAGAAAGGTCTTCCTTTGCCATTGGTTCACCCTCCAATGGCCGCCACGGCTGGCGCGCTGCACTGATCCGATGGCAGGAGCCAGGTGCTTCTCCTGGTCTCCCATGGGGTGCAGGGCCCAAGCACTTGGGCCATCCTCCACTGCACTCCCTGGCCACAGCAGAGAGCTGGCCTGGAAGAGGGGCAACTGGGACAGACTCCGGCGCCCCGACTGGGACTAGAACCCGGTGTGCTGGTGCTGCAAGGCGGAGGATTAGCCTAGTGAGCCACGGTGCCGGCCAAACTTCACATTAATTTTTAAGTTAAAATAAACTTCAAAGAGTACTGTGCTTGTGCAGGGACCCAGACAATGTCCAGGCCCTGGGAGGGCCCCTGGCTCCTTATGTTGGCTCCTGGTGGTGCTGTAGAGAGGGTCTAAGGGGCCGGGGCAATGCTTGACGTGGTGGGGTTAGACATCAAGGATGTTAAAAACAGAATTAGAAAGCTAACTGATGCAGGCGTGGCCTCATTCCTGGCAAACACCTTGCCCACAGAGGTTGTTGGTGGATTCTGTGGTTCTTGGTAACCTTTGGGCCCAACCCTCATGCAATATGAAGAAGTTAGAAGGAGAAATGACTTGACAGGGCTGTGTTCATTCTTCCCCTGGTTCAGTCAGCCACCAGGAGACCTCTGAGATGGGTGTACATTCCCATCTTTTAAGCTGATACCTAGACAAGGGGAGATGACTACCTGGACCATGAGTTGTTTGGGGCCACGGAGATGCTGAAATGTTACCTGGTGCGGAGGCCTCTCACGGTCCCTCTGTCCACTGCACATTGGGTCAGCAGCTCTCCTCTGGACACGCTGATATTGGTTTCTTGCCTGTCTCTGCTTTGGGGCTGCAAACTACAAGAACCTGTTTTCCTCCACATCCCACCTTTTGGCCTAATGGAGGTAGTTAGTATTTGTTGAGAGAATGAATTGAGGAATCAACACCTTTTCATTCCACATGAAAATAGTCAGTTGGACATTCAGGAGTGAGTGTGTGTGTGGATCTCAGCAGATTGGTCAGTGCTGGGCCAAACTCAGAAGTCACAAAAAATATATATAAAATATATTGAATTTCTTTAGACCCTATACTGACAATCCCTGATTTAAAATGATTCAAGGCCGGCGCCGCGGCTCAGTAGGCTAATCCTCCATCTTGCGGTGCCAGCACACCGGGTTCTAGTCCTGGTCAGGGTGCCGGATTCTGTCCCGGTTGCTCCTCTTCCAGTCCAGCTCTCTGCTGTGGCCCAAGAAGGCAGTGGAGGATGGCCCAAGTGCTTGGGCCCTGCACCCCATGGGAGACCGGGAGAAGCACCTGGCTCCTGGCTTCGGATCAGCGCAATGCGCCGGCCGCAGCGCACCAGCTGCAGTGGCCATTGGAGGGTGAACCAACGGCAAAGGAAGACCTTTCTCTCTGTCTCTCTCTCTCACTGTCCACTCTGCTTGTCAAAAAAAAAAAAAAAAAAGAAAGAAAAGAAAAGAAAAGAAAAGAAAATGATTCAAGAACCACCACTTAATGGAGCACAGACTTCTGTTGTAGGCACTGCCCTAAGCAGATTATGTACATGAAGTGCCTTAATCCACTCCTGAGTCACTGAGGTTTTATTCCCACTAAAGCTCATGATGAACGGGAGGGGAAGGCTGGCCGAGTAGCTTGGCACAGGGCGCAGAATGGGCGAGTGGGTGGGCTTCAAGGAGCAGCCGGCTGGCTCTTGGCGTCTGTAGTTCCCTGTAAACCGTGCTCGCGTCAGAGCTGGGCTTTCCACCAGCTTCTAAGCGCAGTGCTGTCTCTAATGCAGCTTGCCTTGCCTGTGCTACCAGCAAGATCAGACATCTTCCTCTGCGAAGAAGGTCAGTCCTAAGAGATAATGGCTTTATCAGAGTTTTGAACAATGCCAAGAAATTGTTTGATCAAGGTTATTTTTGTGTGAAATTAGAGTGGATGTGAAAACCATTGTTGCCTATATATTACAAGGTCTACTTACCAATTTTTTTAGTTGTTGATTTGATGGATATAGACCTGTTCAACAAATTTCTTTTAAGTGAATTTTTTTCTTTCCTTGTCTTGATTAATTTAAAGATTTGTTTGAAAAAGTTACAGAGTTGGGGGTGGGGTGTCCCCAAAGGGCCACAGTGGCCAGGATGGAGCTGGGAGTCAGGAGCTTCTTGTGGGTCTCCTGCGTGGGTGCAAGGGCGCAGGGGCCTAAGCATTTAAGCCATCCTGCAAGGCTTTCCCAGGCTATTAGCAGGAATTCCGATCAGAAGTGGGGCAGCAAGAACTTGAACCAGCACCCATATGGCATTGGTGTTGCAGGCGACAGCTTAACTTGCTACACCACAATGCCACCCCTTAAGTGAATTCTTTCCCACCTAAACAAGAGTGATGATAGCTTTCAAGTAGGCATACAAGAAAGTCAGTGATGGAGGTTTAGTTTTAAATTAAAAAAATTTTTGACACATATACATTTATAGGGTACAATGTGATGATTTACTATATGTATATATTGTGTAATGGTCAAATCAATGTAAACGCATATCTTAAACATTATTTCTTTGTGGCTTAAACACTAAAAAAATAAACCTAGTGCCATTTCCACTAAAGTACAGTTTTTCTCATCTGTCGCTTCTCTGCCATTCCAAGGCATATCTCACAGGCATCGGGAAAGAACAGTTGATGCATCCATGTAAAATATTAAGCTGAATGCCTTGCAGGTGCCAAACTCTCAAAGGCATTAGCTCTTCTCCCTGCTGTGTTTGTCATAGGAATCGGTGAACTCGACAGGGCCTTTGTCATTCGGAATTCAGTGGAGAATGCCTTGGATGACCTTAATTCTATGTTTCTGTTTTTCAGTCTATTTTTAAATTAATCAGAATAGAAAGTCCTCTGTTTCCTGTTATGGGTTTCTGGATGGGTAAAACAAGATGTTGACTTGGCAGCACTTTGCAAAACTGAGACCGGGATGCACATGTAAGATAGGACTCAGCGACGTCTTAGGTGCAACCCGAATTTTCATATGGAGATGTTTGCCTTCAGCTCTCGCTCCCTCCAGTACAGAGCAGACTGATGATCCGCTGCCGTTGGCAGTCCTGCCCACCGCTCCACCTGGTCACGGGTGCACGGAAGGGAATGTGTGAGGACGGGCCACTTAGAGTCGCTTCCTCTCCTGCTACTCTGTGCTTTGTTCTCAATGCATGGGAAGGCAGCTTTAAGAGGTCAGGTGACACAGAGGGCCTGGAAGAGGGTCCCCTGCGTCATTCTACGGTGCATACAATGGCTGAGTCATAGCTTTCCCCGCAGTGCTGTCAGAGGCACACTTCCATGGGGGCTGATCCCATGCTGGGTGAAGACAGGAGACGGGTGCTGTCTGGTGCCCGCAGGTGAGACTCCCGTGACGTTTTCATCACAGCTCCCACCCGTGATGGAGGGGACAGAGCCCTGACCACTTCACTCTGGAGCGACAGAGTGCAGAATGTGTGGCTTGACGATGAAAGGAAATTGATTTCATAACCCTAAGGGCTCAGTCCCATTAATCCTCGGGCAAGTCCTCCTCCAGGAGATATTATTAGGTCTGAGATGGAAAGACATGGCCCTGTACACAGCCAGGGAAACAGACATTGTCTCATGCAAGCCCCGGAGGCTTGAATGCCAGTGATCTTACGTGACTCACTTCCTGTAGCAGTGGGCCTGCAGAGATCCTACGTGGAGCAGCGATGTGCCCGTGCCGCAGCGCAGTTAGGAACCATCGCTGCAATGCAGTATTCTGTGGCCAATAAGGAAAATGGCACTGCATGCCTGGTGTCGGGGAACTTCAGGTCCCCCGAGGGTTTTCCCGGAAAGTCGCCTCCATCAGTCTTGCTTTTTAACTAACGTTTCTCTATGGGAATTGTAGGTTGAGTCCCATGTCAGTAAATGGTCCCCTAATAGCCTCCAAGGCAAAGTTATGACTTATCCCCAAAGAAAAATGCTGCCTGTGAGCGTGTTTTATCGAGGCTAAGAGTCAAGTCATAAAACATCAGCCTTCACCTCGGAGTGCCTGTTCGCTAAAACACTATTTATTTGTACATAAATATTTGTCTTTTCTATGCAAGGACGTATTTGCTTGCAGATTCAAGTAGACCATATGTGTAAATTTAAAATGTCTACAGTGTTATAATGGGAATGTAGATTAGGAGCTGATTATGTTGGCTGCTAGTTTTTCAAGTATATTAAACAGCTCTTTGCTTTATCTAAAGAGTACATGCAAATACAGTTCTCATATTGAAGGGTGGAAATCCTGTGAAGGTACAAGTATTAAATTAAAAAATGACAGATCACACAGCTTTTTTTTTTACTGTTTTTGGCATCTTTTACTGTAAAATAATTTTTATATTAGGCTTGTTTCTGAGCAGAGAAAGTGGTTAGTTTCTGTTTGGTATCGTGAAAGTATTATGAGAAATTGCAACCTCTGTGGGAGTATGTACATGAAGCACTTTCAGACCACGCATGTGTCCGTGTGTTACTTCTCTGTGTTACCTATGTGCTGCGTCTTACGGGACCTGAATCGCTGGGTTTTTCGTTTTCTGTTTTACCTCCCCATAATGCATGCTATAAAATTGCCTTTTCTTTAAATTATTCAAGAGACTTCTCATGCTTGCTCCCTGTCTGCCACTGATGGAGTACATGCACGTGCAAGTAGAAACACCAGGGTACTTTAACAAGTTCAAGGAGAAGCAGAATCAAAAGATATGCTTATTTTGATGCGACAGAAATTTTGAAGCCCATGCATAGAGTTTTCCTAATGCACTTTTCCATGAACTTTTTGAAGACCCCTCGCACATGCTCAAATTGCTTTGGGCAGAAGCTCCAAGGGACTTGTTGGAGGCCAAGTGGTTGCCTCCACTTCTCGTTCGATTTTTTTTTCCTCTCTCCTTGGTGTCTGTGGAGGGAAGCTGAATTGCTCAGAAATTCTTCATCTTGCTGGGACACCAGGGTGGGAGAAAATGAAATGCACACAACGCAGGCAGAGATCATCCACTGTGCTTTCTTAAGAGGAGGCGGAAGCCGGCTTGTCAAGGAGCATTCGAATATGTTCATTCATTATTGCTGTTTTGCTGTCAGGTGTTGATAACAGCCTCCTTAGGCTTAAGTTTGAGCTTGAACTTGGAATGTCGTATTTGAAAAGAAGGTGCTGAAAGCGAGTTTAAAACTCCTTTATGTCAGTGTTAAAAATAACTAACTAGAAGAGAAGAAGGAGAGCGAGGCTGTCAGCTCTCTGTGAAGCAGCCCGCTATGGGGTCTGACACAGAATGGAAACCGGAAAGCCAGGGCCGTGGAGCCCTTGAGAGGGAAACGCACTCGGGCTCTGTTCATTCCGCACCCTGCCCAAGGGTGTTGACAGCCATTGCCTGTGAGAGCCTAACGGCTCCACACGAGCCGTGTGAAAGCCACTCGCACGGAAAGATCGGGGAACTCCAAGTCAGTTTCAGTGGATTTGATATGGGCGGGTCTGAAGAATCCAGTGAGCTCTCTGAGACCAGAAGCTAAGTGTTACTTATTACCCCCAACCAGTTTGGAAGATAGAAAGTAATAGGCAGCGTCTGCTGAACCCTCTTACAATTAGGACCCAGGAAATTGAATTCATCTGAAAATAAAGGTTATATCTAAGGAAGCGACTATATGTCAACAAATAATGTTTTGGAAAAGACAAGGCCACAGAGCAGACACAGATTGGGGTCCCAGGGAATAAGGTGAGAGGTGGAGTTGACTGTGAGAGGTGATGGAGCTGTCTTGTGTCCTGTGATGTCAGCACACTGTGCATTTGGCAAAACTCCTCTCTCTTTTTAAATCTCTCCTTGTAAGTTTATTCACTAATTTTCATTTTTATTTGAAAGACAGCATAAGAGAGAGAGAGAGAAAGAGGGAAATTTTCTGTTGGTTCACATGCTCAATGCTTGCAACAGCCAGGGCTAGGCCAGGTGTGAGGCAGGAGCCCAGAACTCCATCCAGGTCTCCTAAGTGGGTGGCAGAGAGCCAAGCACTTGAGCCATCCCTGTGCCTCGCGGGGTGTGCAGTGGCAGGAAGCTGGATCAGAAGCAGAGTGGCCAGGACTTGCAACAGTCACACTGATACAGAATACGGGGCCCTCAGCAGTGCCGTAACAGCGGGGCTCAACACCTGCCCCCCAATTTCCATCTCTTGACATGGTTTCTGGCTCAAGGCAAGTAGAGGAAAGAAAGACACAGAGGGAAACTGCTCTGTGTCCCAAGGCTTATATACTCTGTTTGTTCTGAAAATAAATTTCTAATGTAAAAAAATAAAAAAACACACTTTCCTGGCATGGTCTCCTACCTTGAAAAAATGAAGAGTAGAGTGACAGTTGCGGGCCAGACTGTGAATGCACTCTGGTGAGTGGGATGAATTTATCGTTATTTCTCACATAGTCACTGGGTGCTCTTGGGAAGGCTGGATGAACACACACGTGTTACTGTGGAGACACCTGGAGTGCCAGGTGACTCACTGGTTACACAGAGCGGAATGCAATCCTGGGGGCTTGTGCACTTGGTTAAGTGAGCAGAGGAGATGTGGTTGGTCCGTCCTGGGTGCCGGTTACCAACATGTACGTGTTCCAACTTCCTCATCCATGTCCCTGAGGAACTCCTGAAGTGGATCAGTCCAGGTGAGGGGAAAAACGAGACACAACAGGTCTGCACTTACCAGGGTTAATGAAGTCTTGAGCTCGAAAGACGATCAAAGCAAAAAGACCATGAGAGAGAACACAGTTGGTGCTAACGCTGAATCCGCATGCTAACGTAAAAGAAAATAACTGCAGGTGGTTTTTCAAGTTGCAGAAACTGCCTGACCCGTCCAAGTTTCCCCACTCCCTTTCTGCTGCATACCTGTCTCTGACAAGAAAATTGCTAGACTTAATCCGAAATAAAGCAATTACCAGGCGCTGGTGTGTCATATTTATAGTCTGCTCTCAGTAACAGGAATGAGTGGCTAGCCGCCTTGAGAATCCACTCAAAATTGCTCCCTTAAATGTTGTAAGAAATTGCCAGGGCCCCAGAGTAACACATGGGCCTCTCTTGTCTTAAATGACTCCATTTGTCCAAGCAGCGAGTGAGTGTGGATGCTGATGTCATCTTGCCATCAGCCACGTCACCCTGAGACTCCCACAAGACCATCAGGTACAGGAATTGTTTCTGCAGGTCCGAATTCTTTCAAGTGGCCTCGGAGTCCCTCTGCGGCTGTGTCCAGCGTGGCCTCCAGCGGGAGCCTTTTGGCCCAGGTGGATTTGGTTGCATGAGATGCAGTATCTGTGTCTGTGGTTTTGGTCCCCCTCTCCCCCTCCTTCTCCTGGCGACTTCAGCCAGGCCAGTGGCGGTAGCTGTCATCTAACTCCCCGGGTTACGTCTAGGAGGGGACGTCCAAAAATGGAAAGTGGAATGAAAAGGTGCTCGTTTTAGTGCAAAAAAAGTTGAAATTCATACATAGGAAGGGCCTTCAAAATGTCCATGGAAATATGTATTTTAAATAAAATTTATATAAAATATTTAAATAAAGTATTTAATTTTTTTTTTAATTTTTGCATCAAGGGCAGTTGTGTGGTGCAATGGTTAAGTCTCCACTTGGGACACATGCATCCCCTAAGGGAGGTCTGGGCTCTTGGCTTTGGCCTGGCCCAGCCCTGGCTGTTGCAGTCATTTGGAAAGTGAATGAGCAGATTAAATATTTCTGTTTCTCTCACTGTCTCTCTCTTTTCCTCTCTGTCTCTGCTTTTCAAATAAAATGAAAATAGGGAATTTTTAAATTTCACCAAAATAAATCTTCTATTTCCATTTTTCGTGAACTTTTTAAAAAAGATTTACTTATTGACTTAAAAGGCAGATTGGAGAAAGAGAGAGACATACAGAGATCTTCCATCTGCTGGTTCACTCCCCCAGTGGCTGCAAAGGCAAGGGCTTACTAATCCGAAGCCTGGAGTCAGGAGTTTCTTCCAGGTCTCCTTTGTGGTTAGAACGCCCCACACACTTGGGCCATCTTCTGCTGCTTTCCCAGGTGCATTAGCTGGGACCTGCTTCAGAAGTAGAACAGCTAGGTCTCAAACCAGTTCCTTTATGAGATGCCAGCATCGCAGGTAGAGGCTTTAACCTGCTATGCCACGGTGCCAGCCCCCATGAACTTTCCCAAGTACCCTTGTCTACTTCTCTCCTGAATTCCAAATGCATGTTCCTAGTTTCCTACTTGACACCTCCCTGAGATGTCCGGTGCCTTGCTGTTCAAGGTGTGGTCCTCAGATTGGCATCGCATCACCTGGAAGCTTGTTAGAAATGCCTGGACTCTGACTTAGACCAGCTGAACCAGAATCTGCAGCTTAACAAGATCCCCAGATTCCTATGCACATTAAAGTTTGAGGAGCACCGGCTGTCTCGCGATTGGGGATTTAGCCTACTCAGCCCTTACGATGTTATTTATTTTGCGCCATGGTTCTGTCTGATTATAAACCCTGCATGATCAAACCCATGGCTCATTCCACTTTATACTTCTAGCAGCTGGCAGAGGCGATGGCAACAGAGTAAATATACACAATGTGTCCAATTATGCCAAATGCGAATGAGCAGTTCTGCAGGCAGACCTCGGCCTTTGGGGCTCAGAGGGGGAAAGGTGCCTGACTCGTGTTGGCGGCCTTCATGGCAGAGGCATCTCTGGGAACCCTTGTGGCCTGGGGAGCCTGCAGGTAGTGCTTGGTGCCTGGTTCTGGGAGGAACCGGGTGCTGTCTTAGGGCGTCAGTAAAGTGACGCTTCTGGAAGAAGGTAACCACTCAGTGATGCTGCAACAGTGTCGCCTGTCTCTGCTCCTTCCAAGTTTGAATTCGTCCCAGGAGTCAATTATAGTTGCTGCCCCATTTGTCCTGCTGCACCCTGGACATCTCTGTGATAACTGGAGCATGTCTGGAGGCTTTCCCTTCAAATGTGTGTTTACCAGCATCAGCCCGGGCTTGTGCCAGACCACGCTGGGTCTGGACGGCAACAGATGAACATTTGTGGCATTTCCTATTTCATTTCCCAGTTTTTTTCTTGTATCTGATCTTCATGTAAGAGGATTGCACAGGACCCGCCGGATTTCTGGAAATCAGTGGGCAGTAAAGTGGCCTCACAGACAATCTCAGAATGGTCCACATTTACATCAGGAGTTGAACGGGAAAGGGAGGGTTGTGCATAGGGCCTGCCGTGGTCCAACAAGGTCCAAAGGTGGGGTTTCAGGCCTTGGTGCCCTGGGGCAGAGACCCAGTCGCTGGATGATCTGCTGCTGCTGCGGGCCTGTGTTCCCGTGGAAGTGGCATTGGCGAGATTTTAAGAGTGTGTGCCTCACCTGTGCTCATTGGCCATACAACTAAGCCTCCCCCCAAAACATCATCATCCCTCTTTACTTCCCAGTTTATCCTCTGTGGCTAGTATTTCACGTCAGAGCAGTCTCCCAACCGTGCCTGGTGACCAGAGTGCCTTGGGGAGCAGGCTCAACAGCTATGTTCCCGAGACCCACCCCGAGCCTGGTTGGGATTTCCAGGGGTCTACTGGGGAGGGATGGCTTGAAATCTGCTTTCCCACTGGTTCTTCACCATGTCGCCTCCTACTGAGTGTTTGTTTCTGTGTTTTGCATGAGGCAAAGCAGCAAAGCTCCTCTGTTCCGGTTCATTCATCCACTCCAGACCTGCTGGGCACTGAGTCCTGTGCTGTGCAGAAAGACAAAGAGGAGTCCGGCCAAGTGCCTGCCTCCAGGCCCTCCCTGGGTGGGGGGATCACGCAGAGTGCAATCACAGGGCGAGGCCTGGGCAGGAATGACTCGAAGCTCCAACCCCACACTGCCATCTGCTTGGACGAAATGCAAGTCCTCCACAGTTAAAAATACTCTCTCCCGGCCCCACCAAATACTCATTCCATATGAAAATGAGATTGTGTGTGTGTGTGTGTGTGTGTGTATTTAAGATACAAGCAGAAGGCCAGCGCCGCGGCTCACTAGGCTAATCCTCCACCTTGCGGCGCCGGCACACCGGGTTCTAGTCCCACTCGGGGCACCGGATTCTGTCCCGGTTGCCCCTCTTCCAGGCCAGCTCTCTGCTGTGGCCAGGGAGTGCAGTGGAGGATGGCCCAAGTCCTTGGGCCCTGCACCCCATGGGAGACCAGGATAAGTACCTGGCTCCTGCCATCGGATCAGCGGGGTGCGCCAGCTGCAGCGCGCCCGCCGCGGCGGCCATTGGAGGGTGAACCAACGGCAAAAGGAAGACCTTTCTCTCTGTCTCTCTCTCTCACTGTCCACTCTGCCTGTCAAAAAAAAAAAAAAAAAAAAGATACAAGCAGAAGAAGACTGACGTTTGCACAGGACCTAGGAAAAAGTTGGTGCTAAATAAATATTTGCTGACCACATTACTGCATAGGAATTCCCACAAGCTGCGTTACCCAAGAGCATCTGCCTCTGTCGCCTCCCTGAGACCCGAGCTGCAGTGCAGTGAGCTGTGACGCACTGGGACTTTCCCATGAGCCACTTTGTCATTGTACCTTCACGGCAGCAGTGGGGAGCTGCCCTTACTCAGGACCTCTGCTCCTTTTGCTGGGTCCTTGCTCTCCCTTCTTCCCTTCCCAAAACAAGCTCTGTAATATGAATGTTATTTTGTTCCGAACAGGACGGAGCGGCTGCACCAGGCTTCCACCAGGGCAATTGACCTTGACTCCACAGAGCTTGATGCTGCATCTTTTTTAGGCACAGTTTTAATTTTCCTGGAAAGAGTTTCTAATTTGCTCTGGAGGGACTGTGGGTTGGAAGCCTTCTTGACAAAAATAAATATGTAAATAGTAACCCAGCCTGATGCTGGTTTCTCTACTATCTGCACTACCATATAAAGAACCCCAAGTGAACCGGAAGTGGACACAACAGTGCTATTTGTGTCCTGTCTTGTTCTCCCAATTTTTCTACACGAGTGTTTTCAAATGTCATGATTGTAGATCAGAGAAGTTAAAAAGGGGCATGCATGACCCCATGGTCAGTCTTCTAGAAGGTGATTTGTAGGTAAGGCTGTTTTCTCATCAAAGGCTTCTCTATACCGCTCAAAGAATCTGGCCGTGTGACTTCTGAGTTTCATGAACCGGTGTGTCTGCAGCATGAATCACCACTTCATCCTGGTGACCTGGCTGTGTAGGAGCTCGTGAGAAAGTTGCCTTCGTCTGGGAGCTCTCACGATGACCATCAGAGTGGCAGCCACACTGCCATCAGGTTTCTCACCCAGCTGCTGCTGATGTCTTAGGGTTCCCCCAAAGAAACTGGACCTTCCAACAAGACTAACAGCTATGGGGCCACCATATTTAGCCCCGTGTTTTTGAATCGCATCAACAACACAAAACTTCGAACAAAAATCAGTTGTGGTGGATGAAATGTTAATGATGAGATGGTAGCAGCTGACGGTGGTTAAATGTGGCCAGCACCGTGCTAACTGCTGTAGGTGCAGTATAACATGACATCTCGCAGAGATGACATTGTCCAGAGGAAACCAGACTCACCGGAGCGTGGGTCCACAGGCATAAAATTCCAGAACAAGCAAAATTACCCTGCCCTGATAAAAGTTGGCTACAGATGGTTCTGCAAAGCTCCCAGAATTCTCTAGAATTATTCGGAGCGCCCAAGAATGGCAGGTGGCTGCTGATTGCATTTGAAGGAAAGGTTTGATCTGAAACAAGACAAAAGGAGTACACCAACAGGCGGCAGGGCAGCCGGTACCTCCACAGAGCCTGCTGCCACTTCCTTTTCTCATCTGTTCCCTTTTCTTGCCCCGGCGGTGCTATCGTGTACCTGGGGCAACTGGTTTTTAATTGATTTTTTAATAAAGGTCTTTCTTGCTCTCTTTCACTCTGATTAAGAACCACAGCATGATCTCATCAGGCCTGGACAGGTATTGATGGGCTGGCGTGCCATGGGGCCAATAAAGAGTGGGACCCAGGGTTTCTTCGTGAGACATAAAAACTCCCTGGTGAAAGAGGCAGGAGGTAGAGCGCCGTATAAACATCACGGTAGAAACAGTGGTGTTTGCTGTGCATGGCTGATGTCAGGGATTTCATTAACACTCAAAAACAGGCAATGGGGAGGTCAGGAGGAAGGCACGGGGGCGGCCGCTGCTAACCAGAGTGCTGTAGGGCTCCAGATCTTTCTAGAAATGTGGCCAAAATCCAATCAAATGCTCCTGATGAGTAGGAACGGGAGAACTCAATTCAGTTCATTTACGCGTCTTTCCCCTTGCCTTTCCCCCAGTCGCTACTTACAATGTTTCAGAAGGGCTGAGATACTGAAAGGCAGAAGGACGTTGGGATTTGTTTTGTTTTACTCGTGACATCTTTAAATTCAGTGCGATCCTCTCCACTTGGTGGATTAGTGAAGGGAAGAGGGATCCGGGTTCTCGGAGAGAAATGGTTTGAGCCTTTGCAGCTGCAGACACTGATGGCATTCCACGTAGGTTCGGTGGCGAGCAGGAAAAAACCTGTCCCCGAGTAGCAGAAAGGCTGCAGCCTGGCCATGGGTTGACCGTCTGACTTTGGAGTCCAGAAAACCAGCAGGCCAAGGGCAGTAGAGATTTTGAATTTTTTTTCTCTCTCTCTCTCAGATTAAATACGTGGTTGCTGTGGGATAGGACGTGTCTAGTCCTATCTTAGAGCAGTAGGAGACAGAAAACATTGATAACCACCATTGCCTTCCGGGAAGACTATGATGCCCATGACACAAACTGTACAGGGAATCAAACACCCCATTCTCACCAGCCCTCGGCCTTCAGAGAAGCAAATTGGCAGTTGCACTTCCAAAGAGAACTTTCGAAAGGACTAAACGTGCTTTACATGTTAGCAATCAGCTGAGAAAATCCCTTGAGAGACAACAGAATGCTGTTTCCTTGCTAAGTTTGTCTCTGCCTTCTCGCTCTCCATTGACTGCATTGCCTTTAGGGGATTGTGTGTTAAGCAGGTAGAAACAAGTGCCTGTGGAATTTGAATTATTGCCGTTCACGTAACTCCATTTGGACCTCCAGGCCAGGCTGATAAGGCATGGGAAGCTCAGGATTGGTGTGTGTGTGTGTGTGTGTGTGCACCTGCGAAATTGCAGCTGTGCTGTGTGTTCACCTTGAGGAGTGTGGGTGTTAGGCACAATCGGTTGTCATGGTGGAGAGAGTCTATGTACAGTATCGTCTCATTCATTCATTTTGCAAGTGGTCATTATCTTTCACCCTCCTGAGGTTTGTTTCCCACTGACGTTTCACTCCTTCAAGGTTTGATTGTGTTTTGCAACTAGAAGGCCAGATGAGCTGTGAGAATATCTTCCAAGTGGAAGGACCTAGAATGGCTCAGGCTCCCAGAGGCATCATGATCTGTAATAGAGAGAAGCCAGCGACCGAAATCTGATCTAAGTCTTTCTCCTCTGATGTTAACATTTAATATGTGTTTCCTGAATACATTCAGAGAGGACTAATGTGCAAATAAGAAATAAAATAAAAACACCATCACTCCTCCCAGATCAGTGACTGCCCACGGGCATCTGTGTGCCCACTTCGCTGTACACCTGCTAAGGGTTTGTACTGAATTGTAAGTGAGATGCAGGTGAATGAGCAGTTTTGGGCCCTGCGTATTTATTTCTTACAACCTGAGCACCAATTCCTTGGATAGCATTTGGATACAGGTGACAGTGAGGAGCTGCTTTCCTTTTCTCTAGGTCAGCGAACACAGGCCTTTGGGTGTCTGTGGTCTGTTGTCCTTTCTGGGCATAGTTAGCAATAGCCATTAATATGTGCTAGCCATTGTTATGTGCTAGGCATTTCAATAGAATACCCCCCCACCCTGTACTCTTTGACAAAAACAGCCCTGTGAGGCCCATTTCATAGACCAGGAGGGTAAGAGCAAAGAGCTAGTGTGTAGAAACCCCAGGCTGGACTCCAGGCATGCTAACTGTGTGACCATAAGCATTGCACCCCCACCGCTACTTGGAAACGTGTCCAGATGTGTCAGAGGCAGACAGGACCCCCTGGCCTCGAACCCAGGTGCAGAGAGGGCAGACAGCTTGGCTATCAGCGGGGCCGGTCCTTTCGATTTTGGGCGAGGAAGGTGGGGCGGGGCTCCCGAGTCACTGAGGGTGCTCCTTCCACTCGGCCACACGGCCTCCCTGCCTTCCCACTGTATTTTTCCTTTTCGAAGCCCTGTGACTTGAGTGTTTGGGGACATGAAAGATTAATAGCCTCAGTCTGGAAGGCTGACTGTGGGCAGGCCTTGTGAGAGCGTTTCCCACACTTCGGTGCCAACAGGTCTCGGGCCTGCGCTGCACACCCCTGTTACCCCTGTTATTCTTTCTGGCTGTGCGCCTCCCTGGAGTCACAAGAGCCACCGTGACAAACGGAGCCGTGGTTTGGAGAGAAAGACCCACGGGACGCCGCTCCCTGCACGTCAAGGAGCCGGCTCCGCATGTCTTTACCTTCCCTCTAAAAGTCGTGTCAAAGCGGAGACATGCTGGAAACCTACCAAGCTGACACTTTAATCTCTGTAACTAAATCCATCAGTGAAATAGTAATGCTGCCCACATTATTTTTCCTTTCGTAGTCAGTGATTAGCAGCTAGAAGGTTTGTCTCCAGGAATTAACTTCCCTGAGGACCTAATTCAAGTGCCCCGGAGTTCACGGAGAAAGGCAGGGGAGGCCTGTCCCTGGATCCAGGAGCGGGGCCTGCTGGTGGGTGGCACAGTGAGCCTGAACATGTGGCTTCTCCCGTCCGAACCCATCCTGGAGCAACCAAAAAGGAGGCTCAGCCTACAGAGACTCCACCTCACTTCCAAACGCTTCCAAGGTCATTGTCCGCCTCGGTCAAACAGAGCCCAGGCTTGCCTAGTTTTCGTTGAATTTGCACATTGATCCATTTACTTAAGAATCCTTTGAAAGTGTCCGGCCAGTGCCCATTCCTGGGGAGAGAGAGGCTGACAAATGGACGCGTCGCCAATTCAGTCCTGGGGTACTAAGGGCCACCAAGGGAAAACCGAGGGAGATGTGAGAGCGTGTGCTGGCCACTGGGAGGAAGCAGCACGTAGCTGGGATCTAGAGAATGTATCAGCAGCAGTCAGGTGCTGGGAGAAGCGAGTTTTCCAGGCAGAGAGAACAGAGTGGATGACCCTGGGCTGGGCAGGGTGCTGAGCCATCCAACACAATGAAAGAGGCCCCATCAGGGAAGGGAAGTGTTCTCCTCCTGTCACTAGAAAAAAAAATACACACTCCTTCCCTGATCATGGCACGAGCCCCACCTAAATCAGCATCCTCGCGTGACTCCATCTGCCCTGCCCTCTGTCTCTGGCTCCAGCATGCCACTTCCTTTAGCCTCAAGGACTTGCAGGTGCTAAAACTCTTCCTTTCGCTGTCACAGCACTGGATACCTCCTCACACTGGAGTTGGCTTTGCTGTGCCTCTCCGCCAAGACCTTTCCTGTGACCCCGTCTCAGGGTCAGCTCTTCCCAGCCGGTGAGTGAGTGTCTCTCGCCAAGCCTCTTCATTTCCACCCTAGCACTTGTCACGGGCATGGGTATTCTGTTTACTTGTTTGTTCCCCTAGGGCAGGTGCCATACCTGTCTCAGTCTCCTTTCTAACCATCTGGGGTGTGTAGGAGGCTGGAGTAGACAAAAAAGATGAGGAGCTGTGCAGAGCTGCCTGGGAGGAAGCTCAGGAGCAGGGAATCTTATCTCCATGTGATGCATGTGGGACATCCACGGGAAGGGGAACAGGTGGGAAATGAGATGACGTGGGGAAGCCACTAGGGGGCGACTGCAGTGGTCCACTTGGGAGACAGGAGTGGCCTGGACTGCGACCATAGAGGAAAGACGCACACGGGGATTGGACTCATGGGGTATTTAGGTGGGGAAGGTCCATCAGACCTGGTGATGGGTTGGAAGCAGGAGAGATGTGGAAGGAGGTGTCAGAGGACGCTAGGTTTCTGCATGAATGGATCCCTTTCCCACGGTGGAAAGCACTAGAGAGAAGTGAGTTTGTAGAAAGAAGAGGGGGTTTAGTCTAGGATATTTTGAGTTGCAGGTGCTTATGGGATTTTTCCAGGAGGACACATGGGTCTGGGTTCAGAAGGGAAGACAGGGCTGGAAGGCATGCATTAGTGGGCATGTCAGGAGGCAGAGGTAGGCCTGTCTCCAAGGATCCAAGAGGACCAACAACCTCCCCGTGAGATCCTGACAGGGAGGCCTGGCGGGTGAGTGAGGGGAGGGGGTGGGGTTCATGACAAGGGACTTGAGGATGAAGGAGCTGGTTGGGGCTGAGCGGGACGGTTCTGGGAGGTCCTGGTCCGGTTGAGAGGGGGATCCAGGGTGTGGAGCAGACTGGGGAACAATGCTGGCCGCGGCTTGCAAGCTAACCCGAGCGATCACGGAGGGAAGGGGAATTTGAGACAAGGGCAAATAGATGGCTTTCAGAAGTGTCAGGGTTCAAAGCTGGTTTCCTGGATGTCCACTGGAGGCGTCCCCGGGAAGCTGGACAGCCACGGTGTGGGTGTGCGAGTCTGGCTTCCCTGCACACTGCGACAGCTTTGGACCCACAGTCGTGCGCTCTGGGCCAGGGGGGCTTCACCTCACTCGGATCTGCTCTTCACGGACCCACTGCTGGCTGGGTTTTGATTTTTAGCTGAAGTCACTGCACAGGATCCGCACACTTCATTGTGTTTCAATCGTTTTAAAATGGTGAGAACCATGCGAACGGGTTACAGAAAATTTAGGTCACTGCGAAGAAAAATGTCCCCAAATTCCATCACCAGGTCACAAAGTACTGACATTCAACAGTGCTCTGTTCCTTCCACTTGTTACAGGGATTTCTCCATTTTACCAGCTGAGTTTTATCTCCTAGGTAGCATGTCACATTCCAAGCATTTCCCAGGAACCTCTAAAGTGTTCCTGCCACTTTGAGGTTTTCTGTTTTGCAAGCAATACATACTTGAGTGGATTCATTAGGGAATACAATTACAGGAGTCACAAGGTCATCTTCCTCTGACACTCTGCCACCACACCCCGGTCCCCAGACATCCAGTGCCCGTGGCCCAGCATGCATCTGTCCACACATCTGAGCATTTGCAAGCACAAGGGAACAGATATACACAGACCTTTTTGTTACGCAAAAGACACCCAAAGCTTTTGCTCTTGATTGGCTGCTTCCCAGGCATGACCTCAAGCCAGCAAACATGAAGCTGTTTCGCCTTTGTTCAAGACTGCATAGTACTCCACTCCGTAGACATGACCTGGTGCATCCAGCCAGACCCCAGTCATACCTCTTCCTATAGAAAGGCTGTGGGAGCGGTTCAGCCACACACACAGCATTCTGCACCTGTCAAAGCATTGCTCTAGATTACAGGCATTAGAACTCCTGGGTGAGAGGGGATGTGCATGTTAAAATTTGATAGATTCAAGGGGACTTGGAAAAGTTCATGGCAAATGTGCATCTTTTCATTCTATTTTTGAAGCCCCTTTGATGATCAAATTCCTATCAATACCCATTGACACCTGACTGACAGTTCTGCTTTCTTCACACCCCTGTCTGGTCCTCGGATGTTGGTCCCCAGGTGACTGTCATTCAAATGGGTGTTTCTTCCACAGTGAGCTAAGTGCACATGACACTCGTAGGCTTACCAGAGATACTGCATTTTCTGTGAACGGCTTTTCCTCAGCGGTTCTTCCTTTATGGTATTTGCTGTTGTTGATTTGTAAGTGTTTGGTGTTTACTAAAGGAATTAACTCAGGGCCAGCTCTGATGTGGCAGGTTGGGCCACTGCTTGTGGTGCCGGCATCCCATTGGAGTGCTGGTTTGAATCCTGGCTGCTCTACTTCTGATCCAGCTCCCTGCTAGTGCGCTTGGGATAGCAACAGGATAGCCCAAGTGCCTGGGCCCCTGCACCCACGTGGGAGACCCAGGGGAGCCTCTTGGATTTGGCTTGGTCCCTTCCTTGCTGTTGAGGCCACTTGGAGAGTGAGGCAGGGGAAGCAAGCTCGCTCGCTCTCTCTCTCCCCCTCTCTCCTCTCCCTCTCTTTCTCCTCTCTCTCTGTAACTCTCACTTTGAAATGAATGAATTTTTTTAAAAAAACGGAAAAGAAATTAACTCTTTGTGTATGTGTCATAAAGATTTTGTCCAGATCTGTTTCCAGAGTCTGTTTATGCCTTTCACCTCTCTTCCGGAAATTAAAATATTCTCGCCAAAAAATTTTACATGTTTTTTCTTTATAGTCTTTTCTCAAAGTTTGTAGAATATTTTTAGCACTTGGATATGCTATGATTTGTTTTACCATTTCTAAAGATAGATACAAATATTACTGGAGTGAAAAACGTTGTCCATATTTTTTTCCCCATATTTTGGGTCAGAATACATTCTTTAAGTGGGGGTACTGGATCACGCCTTTAGAAAGTAGACTGGCAAGTAATTTTACCAAAGGAAACCTGCTAGCAAATGGTGAGAATACCAAAAAAACATCTTTCTGCATTTCCAAAAAACTGATACCTTCACATTGGAAATTATCTTTGGCATCAACAGATGGTCTTTGAATTTATTGGGTAAGTAGGGGAGAGACAAAAACAGCGGAAGGAAGACAGAGTGGGTGGTGCAGGCATCAGGTGCCATTAAGTGTAAGAAAACACAGGAGCTGAGTGGCCTTTGGTTGGTGCAGTCCCACCCCCGCCCTGCCCCCACTCCCTCCAGCCTCCCCCGCCCCCACCTCAGCCAGCCCCTGCGGAACAGGTGGGCTCCTCTCCTCCTGCGTCCAAGAGATCTTTTCACGTCCTGAAATATAAAATCCTCCTAAAACGGGGTCTTAGGGTTGGGGGCTTGTTGCAGTTGTGAAATAGTGGAAACAAATTAATGGGCTCCTCCCAGCCGGGGCCGGTGGGGTCTTGGGGTGGAGCGGGAGATCGCACTCACCTGACAGTGTTTTGTGCGCTGGCTTACCGGTTGCTCCCGATGAACTCAATCCACACAAGCAGACGGTCTCTGCTGCAGGCTAAAGTGTGTCCCTTTGAGTTTGTATGTTAAAGTCTTAGTCCCCAGTACCTGAGAAAGGGTCTGTATTAGGAGATAGGGTTTAAGGGGCTGCTGATGGTTCAATGGGGTTGCCGGGTGGGTCCTCATCTCGACTGACTGGTGTGTGTGTGAGAAGAGGGGAGTGGGCTGCAAACATGGCCCCCCACCCCCACCCCGGGGAAATTGTGGCGATGGAGAAGGCGGTCATCTGCTGGCCGCGGAGGGTGACCTCAGATGAAACCAACCCTGACCCTGGGCTTCTGTCTGCAGCGAGGGGAGGAAATCAGGGTCTGTATTGAAGCCATGCAGCGTGCGGGACTTTGTTAGGGTGGAGAGAACACCCCACAATGAAAGAGTAGCGTAAGGAACCCCATGTGTCCGTCACCCAGATTCAACATGTCTCAATAACTTGCTCAGAGGTCATTTATAACCTCTGACTCTTCTAAAACAAACTCCATTTTGCTGACTCATGTTTGAGTAGGCACCTACCTCGATTTGAGAACAGTTTCTAGAAGACTCCGTGGGCCATTCTCTTACCTAACAAAACTAAAAATAATTCCTTTAAAATTTTGTTTTGTTTTTCTTTTGATCTGATGCATGGAGATTGTACCTCCTTCTGCTATGGATCAGCCAGGCCATTGCAATGCTGCAGTCATCTCACAGGTGGTGTTTGTTTACAGATAGTCTGAATCCAAATCCAGTTTGTGTTTGATTATTCTTAACAAGTGTCGTTTGTTCCAAAACAGGCCTTGTTCTCTGCTCTTTTTTGTGGTATTCGCTCATGGGGGGAGGTGGGAAGAATGGATTGTCTGTGCTGCAGAACATCTCTCGTTCTGATTCACTTCATTATTTCTCCATGGCGTGGCTTCACTTGTTCTTCTCTCCCCTTTATTTTCATAATTTGGTCCTTACCATTAGACGCTCAGTTAGATTCAGGTTCAGTATTTTACACGCGAATATTTCATTTGGGATTTGCATTTCAAAATGCTGAAATAACAAAGAATTTTCTATTTAAAATGCACTAAACCATGTACAACGTGCCCTGGATAACTAGTGGAGACAGTCAGATGTTGCTTATCAAATACCCAAAGAAGAGAAATGGAAGAAACATGAGAAGTATGCAAAGGTTACTACACTGACTACAGATCTGTCCCACAGTGGAACTTCCTGACCTAGGGTGTAACAGCAGGGTGGTGGGCAGCTCTGCAGAGCCCACTCTGCTAGATCTCTCTGGGGTTCCCTTTGCGGCAGCCCTGGGCTGTTGGGAGTGGCTGCTTCCCCGCAGTCTCAGGGCTTCCAGAGTGCTCCCCAGCCTCTGCCCTGTGCATCTGGGCTTTTTTGAAACATTGTTTATAAAAAGCAGAAGACTGCAGCCCTCTGTCAGCTCCTGCGACACCATCTTAGAGCAAGATACAAAAAGGATGTGTTGAGTAGCCGCCCTATGATGGGTGAGTAGCGTGCCCTATGATGCTTACTACGCACTTGCATTGATGGGAAGCCATGAACTTGGGAGAGGAAATGGGAGGACTGCTGTGGAGAAGAGACTTGCTTCTCCTTGTAGACTTCTCCTGTGCTGTTTGCATCTTCAGCTGTGTGTAAATTATTTCCTCAGAAATTTAATTGTTAACTTCGTGAATGCTTTGGGGCTTGGGAGGGTGAGTGGCCGTCATGGGTACACTGGAGCTGAGCCAGTCATCCCTGGTGCTGCCTGTGTTTGTCCAGCCCAGGAGGTGACAGCCAGCAGCGGAATTTTGCCTTGAGACCGTGTTCAGCTTGCATTTGACTCCTTTGAAGAGGGAAACCAAACAGACTTGCGGAACACTTGTCACTGATCCGGTGTGTTCTGTGTTTCAAAAGATTTTAACTCACAAATGAACCATTCTCTGGCCTGACAGTCTCCACTTTGAGAAACTAAAACAAGTAGCTTGTACTAGGGGAGAAAAAAAAAAGGTATAAATTATGCTTACTTCTGATCAAACATGTAGTGCCAAGTCTGGAAGAGAGAAAAAAAAGAAGCTTCCAAAATAGAGTGTGTGAGTGTTTGCACAGGACATGCCATGTCCTGTACCCTGCAGGGCACAAGGGAAGGAGGCCTATTAATAGATTGAGAAAACAGTACCAGGGGCCGCAAGAGCCTGGTCATTTGCAGATATGAGAATGAGCTGTTGCCTTTATCATTTTAGAGCTGTTAAAATACCTGCCAGCAAGACTTCTTTTGTGTGTGTGTGTGTGTGTGTGTTTCCATGACACTGTGTGTGGAAAACATTTTCAAACAAAATGTAAAAACCATTGAAAAAAACCTGAAGCCCGAGCTATGAGGTTTGATGGAGCCACTGGGTGCTCGATGGACGCCCAAGCTCCCAGGCTGGGAGGAAGCCCAGCTACAGAGGTAACCTCACTGGGGGCAAGCTTTCCGTCAGCCCAGCTCATGGATAGCAGGAGGAACATGCAGCAGGTAGGCCCCAAATACCGTCGGCCGTCTGCAGCCATAGAGTGAATCAACCATGGACAAAGGGTATCACGAGGAGAAAGTGCACCTGCGCTGAGTGTGTACAGACTTCTCTCTCCCATCACTGTTTCCTGAATGGTACAATATACCAACTATTGGCCTAGCATTTATGATGTGCTAGGTATTATTAGTAATGCAGAGATGATTGTAAATATACCACCAGATGTGTGTGGGTTGTATGTATCTGCCAGTTTATGGGAGGGAGTTGAGCATCTGTGGAGTTTTGTAGCCATGGCGAACCTGGAGCCAATCCCCCGTGGATCCTGCAGGGCTGGTGTGGTTGTCATAGAGTTCATCCACCAGGGCCCCGAATCCCACCCACCAGGGCCCCGAATCCCACCCATCCGGGTCACAGGAACATGCAGCCTCCGCAGGAGATGCTCCTGCTTCTGGAATCCGTGTGGTTCCAGGTACCGCAGCTTCCCTTACCCTGGGGGGCTGAGCGCCTCCTAGTCTGGCTCTTTCTTCCCACCCCTGAGCCCATCCTGTACTTAGCCTAAGCAGGTGAATGCTATTGTGGAACTGGGCAACCTTCTGCCAAGTGTTTGTCCCCCTAGCCAATCAGTTCCCTCATATGGCCCTCTAGATTAAAGAACTGACAGCAGGTGTGGCAGAATGCTGTGAGATAAGCATAGTCCTAGCTGAAGCCTCTTGGGATGGCAAGCAGAGTGGGTGTGAGTCTCCCTGCTGTCCTCTGGGAGCTGTGAACTGGGCTAAAGGCAGAACAGGCCTCCCCCCAGGGCCCCGGCATCCAGCATGAAAACTAGCACATAGAGCAGTAAGTGCGTGGGCGATTGGAGCCTGAGCCGAGGTCTGCAGCCCAAGTGGCTCACCTGGGGAGGTGAGGGCAGCGCCTCGGGAAGACGCATCTTTCTGAACACAAGCTTAAAATTAAGCTTCCTGGTAGGCAGTAAGGGAAGAGCATTTGGGCAAAGTCACATTAGCAGCTGGTGGGCAGTCCCGGCACACTGGCAGCGCTGGCATCATCTTGATGCGTTTGCTACCTTTGAGAACCTAGGGCAACCGCAGGAGAGCTCTGGTCTGTGCACAGTGTGTTCCGTCACCAGGGCTGCCCCCGCAGTTGGAGAGGGAGCAGAGATCCTGGGCCCTCCCCCTTTGTTCTGGCATGGCCGACGCTCCTTTTTTTCTCTACCGTCTCCTGCTTCATTTCTTCCTGAGAGTAACCGGACACATTGTGGGGTGTTGGTTAGGGCAGAGGTGCTAGGAGACAGCACCTCTGTGCATGAAATAATTCTCATCTCTTTCCTGACCCTCAGACATGCCAGCCATCCCCTGCCCAGGTGCTCCCAAGTACAGAGTGCTGTGCAGGGACCATGCCACGTGATTGGAAGGTGCTCCCAGCTAAGCCCTCTCCAAGCCCCTGGTTCTACAACAGGAGCCAGACCGCCAAGGTGCAGCCCATTAAATGATGTCTGGATGCTTGATGTTCTGGACAAGAGAAACTCTACCCTCTTGCTTGAAAGATGCCTACATTTGGCATCATGATACATGATGACATTGGTTTTACTTATTATTTTTTATTTATTTGTGACTGAGACAGTTAAGTTTTATTGGAAGTCATTGCTGGCATTGAAGTTGGATTGCAGAAAATTGGACTGCATTGTTTTTATCACGGTGGGATGATTTGCCGTGATTGACATGCGTCAGTCAATCATTTTTTCCCAGATGTCTGTCTGGAGGCGTTTCAGCACTCTGAACACCTGCTGGACGGGATGCAGGCTGCCTGGGACTCAGAAGGAGCCAGGGGATTCTTGACTGAAGTCAGGGGGACAGTCCTGCCGTCGAGGGGTGGGCCCCAGCGGTGGCAGGGCCCCTGGCGCAGAGCAGCCGTGCGTGTTCCGGGGCAGACGTCCGCAGGTGCGGAGGGTCCACAGCAGGATCCCGCTTCCTGTGCGGCTTCCTCCTGCCACCGCCAGCTGCGGCTCCGCAGCGTGACGTGGGGCTCAGTCCTGGAAACTCAGCCGGACGTGCTCTCCTCTGCCCTCCCAGGTAGACCATCGTCTCAGGTAGACCCAAGACCCCAGCCGAGGCCTGAGACCGTGGGTGGTACATTCCCTTTTCTCCAGTGCATAGTATCCGTGCTAAAGTGTAATCTGTAAATTAGGCACAATACGAGAGTAGCAACAACTTAGTACAGTTCTTCCTGAATTCCTCATTTCATTTTCTTGCCTTAAGTCAAGAACTTTTTCTTTTCCACATAAAGGAAGCACTTGACGCCTTCTCTTTGGAACATCTCAGCTGTCAGGAGCCCTACTCTTAGATTCTGGAAGCATTTTTAAGAAAGATAAGGGCTGTGACAGTCGTTCTGATAACTGTGATGGCTGTTGGGTGGCTAACGGGCAGGTAGTGCACAGAGCGTGGGTAAGCCGGACAGAGAGCTGTTCTTGTCTGGGCAGGACTGGGTGGTACCTCACAGCACTTCCCCTAGCTACTCAGAACCTCACACACTTTAAAACTTAGGAGTTATTTCTGAAAATTTCTACTTAGTGTTTTCAGATCACAGTTGACTTTGGGTAGCTGAAATTTGGGAAAGTGAAACTGTGGATTGGGGCCGGCACTGTGCATAGAGGGTAAAGCTGCAGCCTGCAGCGCCGGCATCCCATAGGGGCACTGGTTCAAGTCTCTGCTGCTGCACTGCTGATCCAGCTCCCTGCTGATGTGCCTGGGAAAAGCAGCGGAGGATATCCCAAGTCCTTGGGCCCCTGCACTCAAGTGGGAGACCTGGAAGAAGCTCCTGACTCCAGCCAGGCCCAGCCCTAGCCATTGTGGCCCTTTGGGGAGTGAACAAATGAATGGAAGATTCTCGCTCGCTCTCTCCTTCTCTCCCTCTCCCCCTCCCTCTCTCTCACTCTCTGCCTCTGCCTCTCCCTCTCTGTAATTCTGACTTACTAATAAATAAGTAAATCATTAAAAAAAAAAAAAAACATGCATTGACTTGAGGCAGGGGAACCTAGGAGGCGAAGGAGCAGTGAAGAGAAGAGACAGCACCCAAAGTCACAAACCACTCAGACGAAATCCTCGCAAGCAAGAAGCAAACTCCAGGGCTCCTTGACTCGCTCCCTGGGATGCTGACCTCAGCCCCTTCGGCTTCCATCCGGACGTCCACCTGGCTCCTCCCTCCCCCGTGGCCAATTCCTGCCGAAATGTCGGAGGCCTGCCCTTCTCTTCCCAGCAAGTCCTTTTCTCCCCCCAACTCCTGCTTCAGTTTTCTTCATAGCGTTTACGACCTCTGATGCACGTTGGCTCATCCGTCGTCCAGGGGATCCCCCTGGAGCACAGTGTTCCTGCAGAGACAAAGGAAGGCCGGTGAGCAAACCTACAGGCCTTCAGCTGTGCAAGGCACCGGACCTGGCTCCCTTCATCAGCCCTCGGGAAGCAGCCCTCATCCAAAAGTCTGAAATGCCCTGAAGTCCAAGACTTAAAAAAATTTAAATTTATGTTTATTTTATTTGAAAGGCAGAGTGGCAGAGAGAGAGAGATGCAGAGGGCAGAGATCACCCCAAATGCCTGGCTGGGCCAGGCCAAAGCCAGGAGTCAGGAACTTCATCCGGGTCCTCCAGGTGGGTGGCATGGATCCAAGTACTTGAGCCATCGTCTGCTGCCTGTGGGGCAGGAAGCTGGATCAGCAGCCAGCGTCAGGGCTCAGACCGGGCACTCAGGCGTCCCAAGCAGGGACTTCCCTGCTACAGCACAACCCATGCTTCCACAAGTGGAAGATTCTACACCATGAAACTTTGTTTTGTGAACAGACTGTTAAATATATTGTATAAAATTACCTTTAGGCGATGTGCATAATGTGTGTATAGGAAACATAAGTGAATATCATGTTTAGACTTGGGTCCCATCCCAAAGTGTTTTCTTATGTGTGTGCTGATATTCCAAAATGCAGAATTCTTCTGGTCTCTACGGTGTAGGATGAGAGATATCCAAGCTGTACCCATCTAATGAGAGGGATGCTGTCATTATCCGTGTTTAACATGTGAGAAAGTTGAGGTTGGTTGAGGTTGAAAAATTTGCCCAAAGACCAGGGCTCTGCTGTCCACCCCACCCTGCCTTTTGCAGTGTTACCCTCTGCTCTCTTGCTCAGCATTCTAGCCAAGGTAACTCCAGCACCCTTATATTGAGAACATATTTGGTTATAAAACACCCTGTGTGTTTCTATCCTGGATTCTAAACCTCAGAAAGGTAGGGGCTGGGCAGCTTCACTTCTCCAGTGTGTTTGATACAAAGGAAAATGCTGGTTGGATTGCTTAGTGTATTTGTAGTTCTGAGAACGGATCCTTGGGAGGAAAATAGAAATGAAGAATATATAATGCAATCTCCAAAAATCCTAACGCCTTGCTGTTTGTAAGAATGTTGGTAAAAATTCCAACTTAACCCCCAGGCAAAGCGCTGTCTTTCTTCCTGCCCTCCAATGCAGCTCCCCTAAATCAGAAAGCGGGAGGCTGCCTGAACTCAAGTCTACAGCGTTACAACTGGGGACTTCTCTTAGTTTTCCCAAGTCATGGGGTATGTGTGTGTGTGCACTGCTTGCCCAGATAAGTGAGAACTGCCAAACATTTTAAAACCAGCCCTGTAACTCGGCTGAGATCAGTGTGTTATTCATGATAAGCAGACTGATACAACCCAGCACTTCCAAACCCTGCTGTTGAGACACGCTGAAGTAGGAAGATAAAGCGCTCCGGGTCTTGGTTTTTCCATTTGCCTTTAGTTTGCTCGCACGCTAAGGAGAAGCTTTCCTACGTTCTTTTTCTAAGCATGGTTCCTTAGAATTTCTCCACATGCCTCTGAAATGTGTGAGGACAGGCAGCAAACTCTGGATCAACATCTGCATAATAAAATTAACCTCCACCAGTGCCACCTCCTCTGTGTGGCTATTACAAGGTTGAAAGTTCACGAGAGCGTCCCTCCCCTTCTCCACAATCAGATAAATCAATGAGGACAAAATAAAGTAGAAGCTGCCACCACGCCAGCCGTCAGTAGGATGCTATGAACGTTGGTGTAGCTCTTGGGATACTGCTGCGGCTCAAACCTTGACCTTGAAGGCACTGCTGTGCTGTTGGCAGCACGGGGTCTTAACAAAGCCAAGGCTAATGTGTGGGGGCACTTGTGCCCCAGTCACAGCAGGCCACAGCATATCAGGGACGTGCATGGTGGCCTCACTGGTTCCATGGTGTCCTAGGTAAGAGAGAAGGATGCCCACCTCAAAACATGGTGTGACCATGGAAAATACAAATTTCTCCTGGCTCCTTAGACCCTGGCCTGGAGACACTATGGGAACAGAACTGTATTTGTGCCTCACATCAGAATCAAGCTGAGAACAACTGTACTCACTCTCTCCAGGAGGAGAGGGTACAGGGTACCAGAGGGGGCGAGCTCTCTGGTCATCAGTTTGCACCCACCACCCCATTTTAGAGAAGCTACTGGTGAGGATTCCTTCAAGCTGTGCCCAGACATAAGGAGTGTCTCGCCCTCAAAACTGCCAATGTGCAGTCACTGGGTGCCAGGCATCATTTCAGCATGGTCCATACAGAAGGACTTGAAAGAGTTTTTGGAAAATGAATGTAACAAGTAGATTTACTTTGCTGTAAAATATGTTTGGGGTGAGTGTTATGGTACAGTGGGTAAAGCCACTGCTCGGGACACGAGCATCCTGTATGGGAGTAGCTGGGATCGTGTCCTCCTCTGATTCTGATCCAGCTTCTCGCTGGTGTGTCCGGGAGACAGCAGGTGATAGTTCAAGTACTTGGGTTCCTTCCCCCACGTGCGGGAGATCAGGATTGAGTTTCTGGCTCCTGGCTGCAACCTGACCCAGTCCTGGCTCCATCTCTCTCTCTCTCTCTCCCTCTCCCTCCCTCTCTCTTTTTCTCTCTCTCTCTGCTTTTCAAATAGACAAATCTCTTTCTAAAAGTTTGAAACGCATACTTCATTTTTTCATCATAAACATTTTCTTTAGAATGCGCACACGCACACACACACACACACACACACACACACCTTGGTATGTTAACCCTTCGAGTAACTCTGGGACACTGGCACTTTTATGGTCAGCCGCTTGACAGATGAGGAGTCTGAGGGACGAGAGGTCCTGCACAGGCTGTTAAGCTGAGAACTAACAGTCAGGATTCAAATCCCGGCACCCTGAAGCCAGAGCCTGCCGCCGTCCCCAGCCTGCAGGCAACACATCCTCTACCTTAACCCTAACTAGCGCCTCTGTCCCCGCCCACGTCGCACTGGGGCCATTAGTCTTCCTAATTCCTTTTCTTGGGGGCCACCTTAAAGATGATATTGATGTGGACTCTTCCCTTCGACTCAGACCAGGAGAAATCCCATCTTTTTAAAACCACATCAATTTTATGTCTCCCAGTACCTTCAGCATGAATCATTAGAAGATGCTCAAAACTTGGTGTCTCTGTTCTGTCCCCCCCACCCCACTTCTGTCCCCCTTGAGAGAGAGCTGAGCCTCCTCCCCACAGCTGGTTTGGGAGGAGACAGTGTCTTCTGGCTCCAGAACGCCACTCACCTCCGAGCCTCTGGATGGCCAGCTCACTTTCTGAAGCCAGGCTCAGCTGGAGACAAATGATTGCATGAAGTTTTAAATAAACATACAACATTTACGTTGTGCTGTTTCTTGAAATGATGGATGATCATGTTCTTCTTTCAGTCCTGCTCTCGGGACATAAAAGACACGGGCTTTTGCGGTTTATACAAACCAAATCCTCTGTTTGCACTGATTAAGCATTCATGGGTCTTTAATACAGTACAGGCTTTAGATTTGGGATTATTCCTCTTGGGAGTGGTGGAATTAAACACATTAGCTCACAGAGATAAGAAAGGGCACCAGAGTTTAGTTGCCATTAAAGTAGATATGGTGGGTAACAAAAATAGAAGGCAGGGGAGCCGTCTGTACTCTCACTTTCATGGATGAAGTTTTGTGAGTGTGAGGCGTGTAGGCTCCCGAGGGAACAGCCTGGGAGATGTAGGAGACGGAGGAAGCGGAAGCGGTGCTGGTCGGTCCCCGAGTTCCGGAGGAGACATCATGGTGGAGACAGAGAACCTCAGAGCTGCCCACCTTGAAGAGCCTTCCGCTCTGCCCCAAGCAGACACAGCTTTCAGTCAGTGCAGCCCCTCATGCCACCCAGCAAAGCCACCTTCCTCTGGGGCACTCACCACCGAGTGGGCAGGGAAGAGCTGCACGGGTGATTCCAACTGACAGCCCCTCGCTTGTCACTATTCGCGATTGGCACACCTGTCTGCATTTTCTTTTCTGTTCTGTTTGTGGATGTTGAGAATGGATCTGGTCATGCAGTCCCAGAAGCCGAGAGGCTGGACCACGTGTCCACCTAACTCACACGGACAAGGTGGGACGCAAGGGCTCTTCAAAAGCTCCATGTGGGTTGCACACACCTTCACTTCAATTCAGAGGTCTTTAAGTTTTCTGGTTTTCTTTAGTGTGCAGCCAGATGTGGGGGAAAATCAAACCCCATCAAGTCCTGCGCTTTGGAGCAATGAGAATCAAGAAGCACATGTCAAAAAACAGAAGTTTATCAGCATGAGGGAGTCCCTGAATTAAAAATATATCAGCTGACTCCACGTATTTAGAATTCTGGAGATGCAAAGCTAATCTATAGTGACAGAAAGCAGATCAGAGTGTCTGGGGCCAGGGGTGTGGGGGAAGGGCCCGTCGACAGGAAAGCACGGGGACCTTTTGGGGTGTTAGAAATGGCCCGTGTCGGTTCTAGTCCCGGTCGGGGCGCCGGATTCTGTCCCGGTTGCCCCTCTTCCAGGCCAGCCCTCTGCTGTGGCCAGGGAGTGCAGTGGAGGATGGCCCAGGTGCTTGGGCCCTGCACCCCATGGGAGACCAGGAAAAGCACCTGGCTCCTGGCTCCTGCTATCGGATCAGCGCGGTGCGCCGGCTGCAGCGCGCCGACCGCAGCGGCCATTGGAGGGTGAACCAACGGCAAAGGAAGACCTTTCTCTCTGTCTCTCTCTCTCACTGTCCACTCTGCCTGTAAAAAAAAAAAAAAAAAAAAAAAAAAAAAGAAATGGCCCGTGTCCTAACTGTGGTCGTCACACACATTAAACTCATCCACCCCTATACCTAAAGTGAGAGCATTTTATTGTATGTAAATTATACTTCCACAAAGTTGATTTTTCAAATATTCTGCCATAATCACCAAGGAGCCATGGGAAACCTTTCTAACTCATCTTTTATTTTAGTATAAAGGAAAATAGTTGAGCTAATACTCCAGGAGTCATTAGCGCTAGAATAGATTTTTTTTCCAAACAAAAATAATATATATCCATCAGCTTTAAGTGCTAAGGCTGACAGGTCGGCCGCTCTTGCCAGCTGCTACGTGAGAGCCGCACAGCTTGGACGGCTGCGTGTGGTGGCTTCATTCTCAGGAACGAACGGGAGGTAGCTAGGACAGGCTGTCACCTCCCACGTGGACATGGAAATGAGCACCCAGCACCCTTGAGTCCAGAGCCTCTCTATTTTCTTGTCCCCATCCCTTCCCCAGGTGTCAGTTTGGGAGCACTACCTGGGTTTCCACTCCTGAAGGCATTTGGACCCAGGAGCGGGAAGGTGTGCACGGCCAGCCCTAGTACCAAACCCGAAGTGTCACCTGTAGGGTGATGGCGAGGCCACAGGGCATGTGCAAGGTGGGGTTTTGGGGTGTGTGTGGTGGGGGGTGGGGAGCATCTTCAGAAAGTTCATGGAAATGCATGCTAAGAAAAACCAGGTGTGGACTTCAACTTTTTTTTTTTTTTTTTTTTTTTGCATCAAAATGAATTTCACATTTCCATGAACTTTTGGAAGTCGTCCTGCCGCAGACGTGAGGTCCCTGCTGGATGCGGAGAGCTGGGCTCTGGGCCTCGCGTTGACAGTGAGCATGTCCCAGCCGGGCCTTTGGTTCTCTGTCTGTGGTCCCCAGGCTCTTGGAGTGTTTATACTGCGCTCCAGGCCCGAGGAGAATTTACAGCCTTATCACTGGAATTAAAGGCGATGTCGGCAGGGGGATGTGCGTCTGGCTCGTGCATTTTCCAAGAGAGACTTTCAGCTCCGTGTACGCTCTCCTCTGCCTGCAGTTCCTCTTTGAAGATTTTCTGTCATGTTTATTGGGATAATGAGGATTTATTTTTTGCTTCTATTCCAATATTAATGCCAGGAAATGATTTCTATAGGAAACTATTCTCTTAAAACCACAAATTAGGTGTAATCGATATAAAGATGCTGCAGGTCAGTATTTCTCTTTTTAAAAACTCATCGACCATTAAGTTGATGCAAAAGAATATTTTAAATATATGAAAAGTTTACAGAGTATTGATACAATGCATGCAGAGCCTAGGGGAGGAATATTATTATTTTCTTATGAGACCCTTGAACTCCTTCCGGATCCCCCTCCCCTCCCATCCGAAATTTCCCACTATCAGTCTTTACTGTTTGTTTGTTTTTAATATTTATCATATATTTGTTTGAAAGAATGACAGAGACAGAGGGAGAGATATCTTCCACCTGCTGAGTCATTCCCTAAATGCCCACAACAGTCAGGGCTGGGCCAGGCAGAAGCCAGGAGCCAGGAGCTCCGGCTGGGTTTTCTCCATGGGTGGCAGGGACCCAAGAACTTGGATCATCATCTGCTGCCTTCCCAGGAGCTTTAGCAGGGAACTGGACCAGAAGCGGAGGAGTCGGGACTCAAACCAGAATCCAGTCTGAGACTTGGGCGTCTTAGGTGGCAGCTTAATTTGCTGTTGCTCACGCCCTGCCCCGCCCTTAATTCTGTTAATGTGAAATTTTACTGTATGTTTCCATTGTGAAATTACATAATTTTGGCTGGTGCTGCAGCTCACTAGGCTAATCCTCCACCTTGTGGCGCCGGCACACCGGGTTCTAGTCCTGGTTGCCCCTCTTCCAGGTCAGCTCTCTGCTGTGGCCAGGGAGTGCAGTGGAGGATGGCCCAAGTCCTTGGGCCCTGCACCCCATGGGAGACCAGGAGAAGCACCTGGCTCCTGCCATCAGATCAGCGTGGTGTGCCGGCCGTGGCCATTGGAGGGTGAACCAACGGCAAAGGAAGACCTTTCTATCTGTCTCTCTCTCTCACTGTCCACTCTGCCTGTCAAAAAAAAAAAAAAAAAAAAAAAAAAAAAAAGAAAGAAAGAAAGAAAAGAAAAGAAATTACATAATTTTAAATTTTGGCATTTTTTGGACTTTATGTACATAGACTATTTTATACATATTCTTTTTGGTTGGTTTGTTTCAAGCGACATTATATTGCTGAGTCATCCATTCTGCTGTGCGTAACTATAATTCACTCAAGTTCACGGCTGTACTCATCCTTTTTGCTGGTGGACATTTGAGTTATTTCTAATTTTCTAATTTTTCTGTTCATATGATGCTATTGTCTCCCTACAGGGCTTCTGGTAGACAGTCTGATTTTCTGAAGCCCTTGGCAGGAATGCAATGACTGGGCCAGGGTGTGGGGATCTTCACCAACAATGCCGAGTTGTTTTCTATTCTGCATGTGTGGACACACCCCCTTACTAGCGGTGTATGTGTAGAAATCGTCCACACCTTCCCCAGGGTTCAACATTGTGAGATTATTGTTTGCAAATGTAGTGACCACCAAACAGATCCTTATATGATTTCACTTGAATTTCTGCAATTACAGTACTGAAGAGTGTGCACATCTCTCATCTGCTTATTGGCTATTTATGGGTTTTCTCTTCCATGAAGGCCTGTTTTCCATTACCCATGGCTGTTTCTTAGTTACGTATATTGTAAATATCTTCTCTTGATTTATGGTTTGTCCTTCTGCTATCTTTATGGAAAATTTTTGATGAACTGCAAGTCTCACATTTAATGTAGCTTAATTTATCAGTCTTTGTCCACTTGCTCTGTGTTTTCCATGTGTCTTATTTACGAGACCTTTGCCTCATCCCAGGTTGTAAATATAGTCTCCTCTGTGGTCCACGAGTTTTGTGATTTTCCTGGTGCCTTCCAGTCTTTAATCTACCATCATCGATTTTCACACTTGGCACGAAGTGCAGTCTCGAATGTGCTTTTTACCCTATAGGTACCCGATGGTTCCAGCCCTGTTGAGTGAAAGGGCCCTGGGACTTTACAGCAATGGTCGTAAACTGGGTGTCCACTTTCTGTGGCCTGCGTGGGCTCCCTACGCGAGTTGCGGTTGAAGCCCTCCCAGCCTCCCACGGCGGTGGTGTTTTCTGGGCGGTAATGCGGCTTGTGGGGGTTTGCCAGGAGAGGAGGAGGGAGACTGCGTGAGGACACAGTGAGAAGGCAGCCGTCTCCAAGCCCGGAACGGGCCGCCCTCCAGGAGCCAGATGAGCTGCCCAGACTCCCTCACCTTCAGGACTGGGGAACGAGGGTTACTCAGGCCACCCGGTCCCTGGTGTTGGGGACGCCGGCCGCAGCCGACTAATGCACCACAGATGGCATTCGCTCCCCCCCCATTCTGTTTTTTTTTATTATTATTATTAACTTGTCTATCCCTAAGATGATAAGATATTGAATCAATTATTCATTGTAAATGGTGATATATGTTACATTGCATTCCCCCTTAGGACTTTAATTTTTCAAATAAATACCAGAATCAGCTTGTCACAGAAAAAAAAAAAAAACATTGGGTGTTTTATTGGAATCATATTGAGTTTCAATATCCACTGGGGCACATGACCTTAGTGGTATTGAACTTTCCAGTCTTTGAGCATGGCATGTGCTGGGACTGAAGGTTTCTCTAGCGCATAAGCCGACTTCAAAAAGCTCGTGGAGAAACGGATTTAGAAGATAATGAATACTTGTCATAACTTTTTATAACTCTCTCTCCATAAATCTCTGTTCATTCTTTTCTTTAATGATTTATTCATTTGTTTCTCTGAAAGGCGGAGTGTCAGAGAGAGAGAGGGAGAAGGAGAGAGACAGAGAGACAGACTTTCCACCACTGGTTTATTCCCAAATGGCCACCACAGCCAGGGCTCGACCAAGCTGTGGCCAGAAGCCAGGGACTCCATTTGGCTCTCCCACACCACAGGAGAGTCGGCCACCTTCTGCCTTTCCTAGATTGGAAGCAGAGCAGTAAAGACTCAAATGAGCACTTGATATGGGATGCTTACATTGCAAATGGCAACTTAACCCACTGTGTCTTAAGATGGCTCCTGTCCTTATTAAATTTGTCCTTAGAACTTTGGTGTATAATATATATATAATGCACACACACACACACACACATTTAAAGACAGGCACAGTTAAAGACAGAGAGAGAGATTGATCTTCTGTCTGCTGGAAGACACCCCAAATGGCCACAATGGCTGAGGCAGGACTAGGCCAAAGGCAGGAGCCTGGATCCCCATCCTGGTCTCCCATATGGGTGGCAGAGGCCCAAGTTCTGGATTCACTTTCCAGTACTTTCCAGACACGATAGCAGGAAGCTGGATTGGAAGCTGGGTCTCAAAGCTGCACTCTGGTGGGGGATCCTGGCGTCGCAGGCAGTAGATCAGCCTCCTGCACCACAACAGCGGCCCCAGAACCTTTATATTTTTGATGATATGCCTAAGGCATTTTCTAAAAACCACATTCCTCAACTATTTAGTGAAGGAGAATAGAAATGCAATTGATTTTTATACATTGATGCTTATATATAGCAACTTGTAATTCTTAATCAGTTAATTTCTTCAATGCAATAATTTTATCTGGGAATAAAGATAGTTTTGTTAGTATGCAATCCTTATACATTTTAAGTGTTTACTTATTTATTTTTGCCATAATTGCACTGAGGAGGACCACTGCTGTATGGCTGGATAGATTCAATCATAGTAGGCAATCTTGTCTTATTTATAACTCCACCAGGGAAACTATCAACATGTTACCATTGTGATGTTAATGTGGATGCCCTTGATTGAGTTCAGTAAGTTAGTTCTATTCTTTGATGAGAGGTTTCTATTATGAACGTCTGTTCAATTTGTCCAGTGCTTTTTTATTATCTTGATGATCACATTTATTTTCTCTATTACTGTGATATGTTTCTGTAATTGATTTTCTAGTGTGAAATTAGTTTTGCCATCTAGGAAAACTTGATCATGATGCATGAGTATTTTATATTATGGGGTTTGGCTTGCTAATATTCTGCTTAGGAGTTTTTCATCTAATAGTCCAAGCTTTTACTTCTTAGAAGCCAAATAATTTAATCACCGTGGTCCAGAACCCCTGACTCTGAATCTTAAGAGAGTTAGTGAAAATATTTTCCATCTTGTGACCCTAAAATATGTGCAGCCAAAAAAAATCATTTTTTAAAGATTTTGTTATTTATTTGAAAGTCAAAAGTTAAGAACGGCAGGGAGGAAGATGGAGGTCTTCCATCTGCAGGTTCACTCCGCAAATAGCCGCAACAGCCAGAGCTGGGCCAGGCTGAAGCCAGGAGCCAGGAGCTGCTTCTGGGTCTCCTTTGCGGGCACAGGGGCCCGAGGACTTCGGCCATCCTCCGCTGCTTTTCCAGGCATGTTGACGGGAGCTGGACTGGAACTGGACAGTCCCACTGGAACTGGTGCCTATGGGATGCTGGCACTGCAGGCGGCAGCTTTACCCTGTATGCCACAGCACCAGCCCCCAAAAGAAAAATCTTTCACAGGCATCCAGAGAGCATAAAATAAGGCTGGCTTTTCAGTCCCAAGTAGCTTCTGCATCCATTGAATTTTCAGCCTTGAATTTCTTTTTTGAGCAATTTCACCAACAGCGTGAGAAACACCTATGTTTGCTGGACTGTGCTAAGCTGGTCATATCCATGTGTAACTCACCCTCCATATGTCTCAGTGCTTTGTAGCCACTCTTCTCACTGGCTTGCCTACTCGCGTGGCTTGGCCTCGCCGTGGAGCCTTGTGCTTTTCGGGACAGGCCTGAGGCCTGGCTTTCTGCAGCGCGTGTGTGCTAGGCTGCCTCGCCGCGCTGTGTTTCTCAGTTGTCACCTAAGAGCTCAGAGATGCTTGTCAAGTGGTGTGGTCAGCTTTCCCTGGGGAGAAAGCAAGACTGAGTGAGAGACGCACCCCCTGGAAACCGGCTAAGTGGCAGATCCTTCGTCTGAGCTCAGATGTGCCCAAACTGAACTTTGCCCAGGTCTGTCTGTCTATACCTCCCCCGATGACTTCTAAGAGGAATCAAACCTTTCATTTTGTTAGTGATCGCTCCTGGCCTGGAATCCCTTTTATGGCAGGAGGGCCGAGACCTCCCGTTTTATTAGACGTGTCAACGGACATGGCTGTTGGGAAATGAAAATGATTGAGCAGGGCCATTATGGGGAAGAATTTTTGAAAAGTGAGGGCAGAGCAAAAACAAACACCATTTTTAAGTCTGGATCTACCGGCCTTGGGAACTGAAAAAAAAAAATCATCATTTACCAAATTGGGCTTTGCTGCTTTGTTGCTTCATCTGACCTGAGCTCACAATTACCCTTTGTTACTCTCAACAGATCTTTGGGAAGAACTAACTCTGAGTCAGGCCTTGTCCTTGGCCTTGAAAGGCAAGGCGTGGTCCCTGGGCAGCTGCTGGGCTGCTGGGGGCTGCAGACGGAGCAGTGGCTCTTGCACGGTGGCGGCAGCCCTCCCTGAGCGCTGACTGTGAGCCTGGCACCGTGCAGGCGGCTGACCAGTTCTCCCTCATCTCCCTCTCAGGCCAGCCTATGGGGTAGGCACTGCGGTCGTCTGTGTGTTGGAGGCTCCGGAAGGAAGGTGGGAGGCATTCATTACAGTGCCCAGAGCCTAAGTTCTGGCCACAGCTCCCCTTCAAGTCCAGGTTCCTGCAGTTGCTCCCCGTTCCTGGGAGGCCACAAGTGATGGCTCCAGTACTTAGGTCACTGCCAACCACGTGGGAGAACCAGCGTGAGTTCCTGGCTGCTGGCTTTGGCCTAGCCAAGCCCTGGCTGTTGTGGGCATTTGTGGAGTGAGCCAAGGGATGAAAGATCTCTCTGTGTGTCTTTGTCTTTCTCTCTCCTGGTTTCTCTGCCTTTCAACTGAAATTAAAATACAAAATCAAAAATAACAGCAAGAACAGAAGAAGCACCTTCCTCTTTCTGATCTGAGCTGGGAAACAGTTTCGTATGTGCTCTCATGGTGCTCACAAGTGTGCAGTGTGGGGTTAGAGACTGAAGCCGGTTTTACACCAGGGCCACAGAGTCAGAAGCTGCAAGGCTGGCACCGGAGCCCTGAGCCCCTGCCTTCAATTCCACTGAACCATAGCAGCTCAGCTGCCTGGGGCAGACAGGACAGGGCGCGAGCAACTCGAAGGTGCATGGGTATCAGAAGGACCTCCAGTACACTGGTGCCTAAAGAAATGTATTATCAGGATGCAAAAAATGGAAGCACAATTTGACATCAAAGGCAAGGATTCCAATGAATTAGAAAGATGCCAAAAAATAAAATAAAGCTGCAGGCAATGCATCAGGGGGATGCTGTGTGCTGAGTGTTTATGTCCCTCATCTCACACTGAAATCTAGCCCCCTCTTGGGTGCTGGTGCTAAGAATCGAGGCCCTGGGAAGCATCGTGGCACAGCAGGTGAAGCCCCCTTTTGTGATGCCGGTATCCCCTATGAGCACCGTTTCAAGTCCCGGCTGCTCCACTTCTGCTCCAGCTCCCTGCTAGTGCACCTGGGAAAGCAGCAGAAGATGGCCCAAGTGCTTGGGACCCAGAACCCACGTGGGAGACCAGGATTAAGCTCCTGGCTCCTGACTTGAGCCCACACAGCCGCAGCTGTTATGGCCATCTGCAGAGTGAACCAGTGATTGGAAGAGTTCTCTGTCTCCATCTCTCTCTGTTACTCTGCCTTTCAAATAAATAGATCATTAAAGACAGTGAGAGAGGGAGAGAGAGAGAGAATGTTGCCAGTATGAGGGACCGGTCATTGGGGCTGTGTGGCAGTGAACGGGACAGCACCCTTGGTAAAGAGGCCACAGGGAGCTTGCTGCCCCATCCACTGTGAATACGGAGTGAGAAGACCCCCCACCCCACCCCCGTGTTCCTCAGCAGGGAGCAGCCCTCAGCAGGTGCTGAATCTGCTTGCATCCTGATCTTGGGCTTCGCCTGTGCGCGAAGATGCCTTGAAGCAAATAGAGCACCCTGCACCGGGGGCGGGGGCACCCACATCCACAGATGGTTGTAACTTGTAGTGGGGCTGCTTCCTTCTTTCCCACTCTCTTTCTGACCTTTCTTCTCAACGTAAAAAAATTCTCCCCCCCTCCCCCGCTCCTTTTCCTTGTCTTGAATGCATGCCTTAGTTAATCCTGACAATGGGCCCACAGGCACTGCCGACCCTTGCTAGTGGCAAGCAGAACTAATTCTTTTTTTTTTTTAAAGATTTTTTATTTATTTATTCAAAAATCAGAGAGTTCACAGAGAGAAGAGAGGCAGACAGAGAGAGAGGTCTTCCATCTGATGGTTCACTCCCCAATTGGCTGCAACGGCTGGAGCTGTGCCGATCCAAGGACAGGAGCCAGGAGCTTCTTCCGGGTCTCCCACATGGGTGTAGGGGCCCAAGGACCTGGGCCATCTTGTACTGCTTTCCCAGGCCACAGCAGAGAGCTGGATCAGAAATGGAGCAGCCGGGACTAGAACTGGTGCCCATATGGGATGCCGGCGCTTCAGGCCAGGGTTCTAACCCTCTGCGCCACAGCACAGGCCCCAACAGTCTATCTTATGAATGAGTATAATTTTACTTAACTGTTTGGTTCAACATTTATATCAATTTCACTTGTTTTTTTCTGTGGCATATATTCTTAAATAAAATATTTGTGTCATTTCTGTTCAAGTCATGCAATTAACAGGATTAAACTAAGATTTAGCTCAGAAAAGATGAAGCAGCAAGATACGAATGCTAACTCTTAGGTACAGGTATTGAAATATTTCCCGACTCCTTTTTATCTGTTTATAGTGCTTTCAAACCACATGTTAGGGTATGGGTTATAAACTAATTGCTCACTACTGAAATTTTAGGAAATAGAAAAACATAAGGCCGGTGCCACGGCTCACTAGGCTAATCCTCCACCTTGCGGCACCGGCACACCGGGTTCTAGTCCCGGTCGGGGCGCTGGATTCTGTCCCAGTTGCCCCTCTTCCAGGCCAGCTCTCTGCTGTGGCCAGGGAGTGCAGTGGAGGATGGCCCGAGTACTTGGGCCCTGCACCCCATGGGAGACCAGGAGAAGCACCTGGCTCCTGCCATCGGATCAGCGCGGTGCGCCGGCTGCAGCGCGCCAGCCGTGGCGGCCATTGGAGGGTGACCCAACGGCAAAGGAAGACCTTTCTCCCTCTGTCTCTCTCTCTCTCTCACTATCCACTCTGCCTGTAAAAAAAAAAAAAAAAAAAAAAAAGAAAATTATAGATTAAACTAACTTGTAATGCATAAATAAAAAATCTAAAAATAGAATGGGGAAAACACCCCCACAACATTTACAGTAGAAATGGACCACACTCAATAGCAAGTTGGGTTGACACAAGAATTCAAGAATAACTTCACATTAAAAAAAAAGAAAAACATAAAATTTAAAATGCCCATAATTATAACTCCCAGGATTAATCATATTTTATGCAGTTTTGTTAGCATATACACTTTAAAACTGACATCATTTTAGATACACCACTATAATTTTCATTTTACTAGATGTGCAAACTTTCTAAATATTTAAATATTTTATTGATAAATAAGTATAATCATAGATAAGTACATATAAATATATACATATACAAACATGTACATGTTAAGTGTGTGATGTTCTAAGTGTTTTTTAAAACTCAGTTTGCAGTAAGTATATCACTTTTGGCTGTTTCATAAACAATCTGCATTTTGTAAACTACTTAATCACTGTTACAGGGTCCTTTCACATTCACCCCGCACTCTTTATTATTTACTTATGTAAAAAGACACGAGTCTGTCACACGCTAAGATATTTCCCCTGGCTTGTTGTTTTCATGCTATTTTATTCATGTTGCTCTTTACCGTAAAGACCTTTATCAATCCTTTCCTTAACATATCATTCCTTTGCTTTTCTATCGTAAGAACTTTAGCACCTGGAAGTGGGTTTGCTTCGCTTTGTTGAACTCTTTTCCCCGGTGGGATTTATTCTGGCCTAAAGCGTGCCGATTCGTGAGCCCAGTTCGGAGTGGTTATGGGTTGGATGGCCTCCGATAGGCCTTCCTTTTCTTTATTTTGTGATTCTGCAGGTCAGGAATGTTCTGGCTCCCGCTTGCTGCATGTGTCACCGTGAAGGCGGCTCTGCCGTTGGCTTTGACCGATGCTCCGTCTCTCAGAAAGCAAATAGATTGAAAAAGAGTTGTTTGAAGGAGAAGCCATAAGTACATAGAATTAGGGCATTTTAGGAAAGAATCTAAATGTCTAATTCCAGGAACAAATTCTGCAGATATAACTTGGAACCTCGCAACACCTTTTCATGGCTCTGTAAAAGGGCGAACGGAGGAGGCTCATTACAATTTGGAACGTTTGATTTGAGCCCACAGCGATTCATGCATCGGACAGCACCAGATCACTAGCAGTTTGAGTTGTGCTGGAAAAAAACGTTAAGGCAGAGTTCTTACGGGGTGAATACAGACGTGGAGCAAAGCAAGGGATGGGTGAAGGTTTAGCAACTGTCTTGTTTGCACTTTTGCAGGGAACGGAAGGACAGTATGACTCATGCCCAGCTGGCTGATGGGATTGAGGGGAATTAAGCTTCACTCTCTTGTGAATTACCCACTCCCAGGGAATGAGTTGGACACAAATTCTAGTTGACTCACAAAGGAACCTCCTGGAGGTGGGGCCACTTGGGCCTAATGGCCGCCCATTCAATTATTTTAACAGTTCCTCGGGCATTGTGCAAACTAGACTCACACTGTGCAGCGTTGGTGTTGCGTTTAGAGTTTACCTAATGTGCTAAGGAGTGCTGTGGTTGCTCTGAGGGTATGAGGGGTATGGTAGTGACTGCACGCACACCACATGCCGTGCTCTTCAACCCTCAGAACATTCTAGAAGGGAAATCCTGTGTCCCTCCTTTACAGAGGCTCAGTGAGTAGAAGGAAATTTCACCACTGCAAGAGGGGACTCCCCTGCTTGTCTTTAAAGTTGTGCGCATTATTTGAAAGGCAGATTCGTCCATCCATTGGTTACCTCTCAGATGTCTGCAGCAGCCAGGTCTGGGCCTAGCCAAAGCTGGGGTCTCCCACACAGGTGGCAGGGGGTCCAACTATTTGGGTCATTTCTCAGGACCTTTGCAGTTGCATTAGCAGGGAACTGGATCAGAAGCGGAGCAGCCAGGACTCACACTGCTGCTCTGATTTGGGATGCCGTCCTCATAGGTGGTGGCTTAACCCATTGTGCCACAACACCAGCCCTTCCCCCTTTTATTTGCTCCATGAAATTTAATCAATGCAATAATAAAAATAATACTAGGAAAAGTTCCAATGGGATACGACTTTGTTTTTCTAGGAATATTCTTGGAAAACTTGAACTAGTTTAAATCATAACTGAAGTTGTTAATAATATAGATGCTTTAAAATTTGAATTGACACGTTTGTATACTTTATGGTATGCAAGATGGCATTTCCATATATGTATGCAGTGTGAAGTGATGAGATCCATGTCACCGGCATACCCCTCCCTCAACTTGAGTCATCTCTCTGTGTTGAGAGTGATTTCTGTTTTACAAAGCAGGCTCTGTACGTGGCTGGTACTTCCAGCCTAAGCTTTGTGGAGGCACAGAGTGGGCCCTTCGTGCTCGGGCAGACAAGGAAGCTGAGGTGCTCAGAGGCCACGTGCAGAGCTGAGGCTTCAGACCATGACTTTGAACTCCACCCTCTGTGCTTCCCCTGCCTCTCGCTGCTGTTGCTGCTGTTCTCCAACCTGCTCCGACCTTTCCAGCAACCCGCATGCTGCATTCTAAGTTCTCATCGCTGCGGTGCCCTCAGCCGTCTGACTCAGGTATGCGCTCTGACACAGAGTGCTGTGGACTTCTTTCATCGAGTCAGACTTTCAGTGAATGAGTTACATGGTTTTCTGTCCAATGCGTCTCTTAAGAGTATGGAAGGTGATTTTTTATGAGGTTAATAAATATTTAATCACAGACATGATTCCTTAACACTTCATGATAACTGCCTTCATTTTTTGGTGGTACATAAATTTTGAAAAAAAAAAAGCTTTTATGTATGTAGGAAAGTATGAATTTTTCAGTAACTGTATTAAAATAATAACTCCTGGCCATTTCCCAGGGAAGAGGCAGTCATTAATAAAGCGGCAGTCTTGTTTTTCATCCTTGTAGCTTTCATCCTTGTTGAGATGCTACCACTTCTGTGACTTCACTCTGCAATATTTCTCTCCCTTGAGCACCATTATAATAGTTTCTAACACTGCTTTATAGTACCAGTCCCTCACCCTACTTGGAGTGCTTGGAGTATCAGCGTATCTAGGTGATTGGCTTACACAAAATGTAAAATTGAGAGGTAACTAATCAGGATATAAATAGTGAATGAACAGTAGAGACACTCATGTGTCTCACGTGTTATTGTATGGAAAATGCCAGCCCCGAATGAAAGACTACATTAAAGCTCGTTCTAAAGTAGAAAACACAACTTCAGTATTTTAAAATATAGCTAGAAACAGAGCATTGGATATGTTATATTAGGACCAGGATGTGTGTTAAAACTTAGGATGTGGCCGGCGCCGTGGCTCACTAGGCTAATCCTCTGCCTTGCAATGCCGGCACACTGGGTTCTAATCCCGGTCGGGGCACCGGATTCTGTCCTGGTTGCCCCTCTTCCAGGCCAGCTCTCTGCTGTGGCCAGGGAGTGCAGTGGAGGATGGCCCAAGTGCTTGGGCCCTGCACCCCATGGGAGACCAGGAGAAGTACCCGGCTCCTGCCATCGGATCAGTGCGGTGCGCCGGCCGCAGCGCGCCGGCCGAGGCGGCCATTGGAGGGTGAACCAACGGCAAAGGAAGACCTCTCTCTCTGTCTCTCTCTCTCTGTCCACTCTGCCTGTCAAAAAAAAAAAAAAAAAAAAACTTAGGATGTGGCCGGCACCATGGCTCACTAGGCTAATCCTCCGCCTGTAGCACCAGCACCCCAGGTTCTAGTCCCATGTGGGCGCCAGGTTCTAGTCCCGGTTGCTCCTCTTCCAGTCCAGCTCTCTGCTATGGCCCGGGAGTGCAGTGGAGGATGGCCCAAGTCCTTGGGCCCCTGCACCCAAATGGGAGACCAGGAGAAGCACCTGGCACCTGGCTTCAGATCGGTGCAGCACCGGCCATAGTGGCCTTTGGGGGGTGAACCAACAGAAGGAAGACCTTTCTCTCTGTCTCTCTCTCTCACTGTCTAACTCTGCTTGTCCAAAAAAAAATCTATTTTATAATTTGAAGATTCTCTGATAATTTGAAGATTCTCAATAGCTTTCTGCAGAAGCATTCAGGGTGATTGCAACATAATGCACGTGAACTTACATTCAGTAGCTTTACAGTTGATTAGTGCTACAGGCAACATTGATTCAAGAAAGAAGTACAATTATCAACATGCTTGCTCCTTTTGATACTTTAATACAATAATACAACTCGAGATACGTGTAGTCTCAAAACTAGTCTTTACATTCTAGAATAAAGTTCTTTCTAGAAAGTTGTGTGATTATACCATAGCATTTTTAAAACCTGTAAATACTTTTAAGATCGTATGGTCTGAACTACTTATTTACATGATTTATCAAGAAGTAATATGGAAAGGTGATATCAAATATTAGTAGAGGCTGTTCAGTGAAGTGAGGGTGTTTTCCAACCCAGAGCGAAGGCTGTTCTGTGGGTGTCCTTTGAGAATACACATGTCACCTGTTGGACAAAACTAATACGAGCAAGCTGTAAAACTGTGATGACTTCCGGTAAATCTTGGAGATAATTTTTCTGTTATCAAAAGATCTGATTTTGATTAAAATAATATGAAATATTTTAGTCACTGTCCAAGGTAAAATTTCAGAATGACTCTCACAGACCCTTGGACATCACCCTACGACCCCGCTAACTTCCTCCCTTTGCGTTCTGTGCATTTCTCCTGAGTGTCTGCATGACTGTTCACTGTCTTGTTCCTCTAAAGAGTGTGATTAACTCGTCTGTTTCATAAGCATTGTACAGCCTTGCCGCATGTGTAACCGAATGTTTTGTCATGGAATTGTAACTGGTTTGTTGAGCAGTCTATCCAGTGAGACACAAGCATCAATCCAGCTAATCCTTCCCACTTCTTGCATTGTGCTGTTCTCTCTCTCATGTACTGTGCTGCCTCCTGGACAGATGTCAAACTTCCTGCCATTTCACGTCATTAAAATTTCAGCCTAGAATTCACTTTCACCCTGTGTCAATCTGAGCTTAAGTGTGAGTATGTAGATAGGAAGATAGATAGATGTACTCTACTTTATTTTATTACATTTTGACACAGAGAGAGGGGGAATCTTCCATCTGCCGGCTCACCACTCACACTGTTGAGTGGTCTCCCACTTAGATGGCAGGGGCCCATCTTCCACTGCTTTCCCAGGCATACTAGCAGGAGCTGGATCAGAAGTGGAGCAGCCAGGATTCGAACTGGGGCTCATATGGGATGTCAGCATTGCAGGCAGCATCTACCAGCATCTACCAGCATCACTGTAGAAATTCATACATGTCAGTGCATGTAGCAGAAGTTCATTGTCTTGTTATTGTTCAGTGATACCCTGTGGTATGAATATCCACAATTTCTCCATTCTCCTGTCAATGGGTTTGTGTTATTTCTAATTTTTCCAAGCTATTGTCAGTACTGCTGCCATGAGCATCCTGTACAAGGCTCTTTGTGTACATCTGCATTCGATTTTGAGTAGGCGTCAACAGGTGAAACTGCCGAGCCATGCGACAGTGTGTGTGTGTGACTTTGTTGTCAACTGCCATACTCTCTTTGAGAGTAGTTGTCACATTTTTACACTTTGACACTTTCAGCCAGTAATATAAGGATTTCCTTTATCATATCCATGTCCACACTTAGTAGAGCCAATCTTTTTTATTTATATCCGTTCAATTGTATCTCTTGTGGTGGCTTCCTATGCCTTTAAGTAAAAAAAAAAAAAAAGTGACTAGTGGTGGTTTTGCTGCAGAGTGTCTCTAGAAGACTGCATGAGCATGGGAACATGCCGGGTTTCCTTTGAAGATTGCGATTCCCTCTTTGGGACACAGACGTGGCAGGGAGACTTTTCAGCCTGCAATCCTGAGTTACTATTGACTATGAGCTATGGAAATGTACTGCCTGTTAAAGAACTAACAACTGGATCATGATCCTGCCCTTGGCTCTGGGCTTAGACAGAGCTTGTGAGTTGGGGGACTGGCTGCTGTCACTAAACACCATAAACCGAGCGGCTTAGAAACAAACTTCTTTCTCCCAGCTGTGGAAGCTGGAAAACCCAAGACGAAGGCGCCGGCACTTTTGCTGTCTGGGGTCAGTCCGTGTCTGGTTCACACACAGCACAGTCCTGCTGCATCCTTACGTGGTGGAAGGGGCGAGGGGGCCCTCTCGGGGTCTCTGATGAGCATCCTAATCCCCTTCATGCCCCACGCTCATGACCTGGTCACTCCCGAGGGTCTCAGCTCCTGCTGCCATGGCGTTGGCAATGGACTTTACCCCTCGATGACAGGGACAGGGAGGGCAGAGGGGGGGGAGGGGGACTTAAACATTCCAGGCAGGCAGCGCCTTCTCTGGCTTCCTCCCCCCCCTCCTCCCGCCAGCACTTTGGGGTTGGGCAGGTTAGTTTTAGGAGCCTCCACCTCCTCCTTGTCCTGGTTCAAGCCCTTCTCTGAGGCTGGAAGGAGAAGGGGCAGGTGTGCCTGTCCGACTGTGACCGTCAGGCTGCTGCGATTTTTCTCACACAGCCTCCGTGGACTCTCTCTGGGATCCCACGGGTGAGGTTTTGTGGGAATGGAGGGAGAGCACCATGGGGGCCTCCCTCTGGCCCCTTCTGTGGTGTGGGGCAACCAGCCCCAGTACCACCTCTTCCAACCCTCTCCCTGGGGCTGTTGGGGGCACACCGCAAGCCCCTCCCTCAGGGACCTCCCTGTGGGTTCCAGGCAGCTGGCTCAGGCCTGGCTTCTCCCACAGCCCCTCACCTGGCCCCCAGGACCCTCACACATCGAGGGGGTGGTGGGCCGCTCCCCTCCCACCTGCTCAGGGAGCTGCAGTCCAGTAAAGCCCAAGCCTTCACAGCTGTTCCACGGGGGGACGAGATGCCCCTCCCTGCAGGAAGGAGAAAACATGAACAATTCCCTTCTTCACCCCGTGGCCGGGAGCAAGGCGGCGTCGGGGAAGGGGAAGAGGGGAGAGTAACAGCAGCTCCCCCTCACCCGGTTTCATGGCTCAGAGCCCAGCAGTGTCTGCCTCCCACCTTCCAGTCTCCTGCTCACACTCACTAACCCTGGGTGTGTGCAGGTAGGTGTGGCGTGTGTGTGTGTGTGTGTGTGTGTGTGTGTGTTGGGGCTGTGGGGGTAGCTGGAATGGGGTAGCTTCCCTTCCAGTACTTCTCACACTTTAATCTACCTACAGAACATCTAGGGATCTTGTAAAAACCCAAATGCAAACATAGAAGTCCAGGTGGGATCTGAATTCCTGCATTTAAAAAGGTGTTTTAAGTGTATGAAATACACGTATCGCAGCCACGTGCACCGTCTTTAAGTGCACCGTTCAGTGCCGTGAAAGGCATTCACGCTGTTGTGCAAACGTCACTCCCATCCAGCCCCAGAACCCCAAACTCTGCACCCACGTGGTGCTCAGCCCCACCCCCCTCCCATCAGCTCCTGGAAAGAGCATCTGACTTCTCTGGGGCATTTGCACTGGTTGGATCACAGAGCGCTTGTGACGCATTTCGCGCTGTGCCGAGCGCTTAGGGCTCGCCTGCCCTGTGACATGGGCCCGCGTGTCCCTGGCGCCCGCCCGTGGCGGAGGCGCCCAGGTGGTGCTGACGCGGGGCTCCTGGGCGGGGCTTTGAAGAGAGAGCCATTTAAGAAGGCGCACGTGGTGGGGCTCAGCTGGGCCAAGACTTCACCTGCAGGCAGTGAGAAGCGGCTGCTCTGCCTGCTGCCCAGGACTGATTCTGTCCGTCAGGGCACAAAGGCCACGCAGCCAGTAGGTGCACCGAGGCCAGGTCGCTGGCGCTGTGAAGGCGCATTCTCCATGACACTAATGCCGGACCCGCGGGTTTAGCATAGAGCAGATGACGCTGCCTCGTGTGGGCAGGCCTCCTCCGCCAGCCGGAGACTTTGAGAGAAAAGCCCCGAGGCCCTCACAGAGGAGGAGGTTCTGCCTCCCGCCGCCCTCAGACTCGTTTCTCCGCTGGGTGTCCAGATGGCCCACGGCCCTGTCTGCAGCGTCGCACCTGCCAGTCTCCGTGACCGCGTGAGTCAGTTCCTTGAATTCAGTGCTGTTGTCTCTCTGTACACAGCCTAGGGGCTCTGCTGCCCTGCAGAGCGTGGACAGAACAGTGCACGCTCCTGTTTCAGGGCTCTGGCGGGCAGCCCCTGATGTCTGGTATCACACTGGGTGCCGTGTTTGGCCTCTTGTTTGTTCACGGCCGCCATGAGTCCAGTTCTAAGACTTCGCCGTGATGATAGATCAAGCTCTGGTCAGTAACTCCCAAACTTCAGTGTAAACGAACCTCACCTGGAGGCCTTGTGCGCCCACCCCAGGGCAGGACTGGGCTCACCTGAGGCCGTGGCTCAGCCCCTCTGGTTTCTCCAGGTGATGGGGAGATACTGAGAGCTGCTGGTTTCATGCGTTCACTGTAATTGCTGTGTGATGTCCCACGGTGCTGTGGGCTACACGAGAGGGTATGTAAATCAGCAGCACCGCTCTCGGGTGGATATGGGAGTCGTTTCATAGTCCAAAATAGCATAATACAGGTTCTAGTTGTTGTCTCAGGCACACAGGTGAGCTTTTCCAGGCCGTGGTCTCAGGTGCTTCAGCCCCCACACCACCTGTGTATAAGCAGTATCTTCACCCTCTTTGACTATGCTGGGAGGAAAATCACAGGTAATCACTGGTAGGCAGGAGTGCAAGTGATTTTTTTTTTTTAAATCTAAGAGGCATTTATTTCGGCAGTGCAAGGCTTTTCCATGTTTGAAAATAAATACAAACTTCCATATGGCCAGAAATATTACTAGCCATCTTAATAGAGATAGGTTTACAAACCTCAGTAGTTTGTATATATGTAAAATGTGTATTTTTTCTTACCTAGAAACCTTTTATTTAAGCAAATGATTTTTGAGCCAAAATCAAGGTTTTCACAGGTTTGGTTCCTTCTGGAGGCTCCAAAGGGGGAAAAAATCAGTCTGCTTCCTGCGGTTTCTGATTCGCTGTCATTTCTCGGTATCTGGGCTCTGAGCTCATCACTGCAGTTGCATCCTTACCTGGGTGCTTCTCCTCGGTAGGACCACTCCTGTTCCCTCTCCCTCTGCCTGTGTCTTCCAGAAAACTCAGGGACACCGCAGTGAGGTCACCCGGGTCACCTGGGGTGGTCTAACCCGTCTCAAGATGCAGAACTGTGCCTGCATAGTCTCCTGCGGCAGCAGTGGGCGTTTGCACAGGGTCTCAAGTCAGGTTGCTCCTCTGAGGTCATGGCTCAGCCTGCAGCACCCAGTGCTCTTTCCTGGTCACCACATTCAGAAATCAACACTGGGTGCTGAATATGATTGGTGTCTATTTGACTTCTGTTGACAAGATGATATCATCATGTAATTTTTCTCCTTAAGTCAGCTAAAATGGTGAAGTATAATGAATAGATTACCCAATAGTGAAAGACTCTGGCATATGGCAATGCATTTGGTGATAGTGTGTTATACTTTGGTATTCTGCTGGATTCTCGTAGCTAGTATTTTGTACATTTATGATGCTTGTGCTGATGTTCACAAATGACTGATCTCTAGCTATGTAGCACACACTCGGGTACACACATGTTCCCTCCACCCCCAGCTTTGGTAAAAATATTATGCTTATGTCAGAAAAAGTTTTAGGGGAATATATTTTTTTACTTTTCTTGAAAGTATATATATATATATATATATATTTTTTTTTTTTTTTGACAGGCAGAGTGGACAGTGAGAGAGACAGAGAGAAATGTCTTCCTTTGCCGTTGGTTCACCCTCCAGTGGCCGCCGGCCAGCGCACCGCGCTGATCCGATGGCAGGAGCCAGGTGCTTTTCCTGGTCTCCCACTCGGGTGCAGGGCCCAAGCACTTGGGCCATCCTCCACTGCACTCCCTGGCCACAGCAGAGAGCTGGCCTGAAAGGGGGGCAACCGGGACAGAATCTGGCGCCCCGACCGGGACTAGAACCCGGTGTGCCGGCGCCACTAGGCGGAGGATTAGCCTAGTGAGCCGCGGCGCCGGCCAGAAAGTATATATTTTTTAAACTTTTATTTAGTAAATATAATTTTCCAAAGTACAGTTTATGTATTACAATGGCTTTGTTCCCCCCATAACTTCCCTCCCACCCGCACCCCTCCCATCTCCCGTTCCCTCTCCCATTCCATTCACATCAAGATTCATTTTCTATTATCTTTATATACAGAGGATCGATTTAGTATATATTAAGTAAGGATTTCATCAGTTTGGACCCACACAGAACATAAAGTGTAAAGTACTGTTTGAGTACTAGTTATAGCATTAATTCACATTGGACAACACATTAAGGACAGAGATCATTTGTATACTTGGAGGTAATGTAAGTAACATTTGAATTGCCTGTTTCCCAAGACCTTGTGGAATTTTTTAGAAACCAATTTGTCCAGACCATTTTGCAAATAATTGAATATGTGCTCAGCCGGCGCCACGGCTCACTAGGCTAATCCTCCGCCTGTGGCACCAGCACACCGGGTTCTAGTCCCGGTCGGGGCGCTGGATTCTGTCCCGGTTGCCCCTCTTCCAGGCCAGCTCTCTGCTGTGGCCAGAGAGTGCAGAGGAGGATGGCCCAAGTGCTTGGGCCCTGCACCCCATGGGAGACCAGGAGAAGCACCTGGCTCTTGCCTTCAGATGAGCGCGGTGCGCCGGCCGCAGCGGCCACTGGAGGGTGAACCAACGGCAAAGGGAGACCTTTCTCTCTGTCTCTCTGACTATCCACTCTGCCTGTCCAAAAAAAAAAAAAAAAAAAAAAAAATGTGCTCAAGTTCTTAGATTAAAATTGGTTTCTTAAGTCTTTCAGGCAGGTTTTCAAATCTTTTCCATTGATTAGATTAATAGATTTGAATGCTTTTTCTACCTATAGGTTCTTCCTTTATTTTGTATATTTATACATTTTGCTTTCTTAATCAATTGTTAATAGTTTATCAGTTTTATTTCTGAAAAGCAGGTATTAGCGTGATGAGTTCTGTCAGTTTTGTTCTTTGATTTTTGCATTTACTGTCTTCTTTATTCCTTCGCCTCTTGGATTTGTGATCCTTACAGTTAGGCATCGCATAATGGTTTTTCAGCTAATGATGGGCTGCAGATAGAGCCCAAGATGTTAGTGGAGCCGAGGGGCAGGCGTTTGGCCTAGCGGTTAAACCACCTGCTAGGAACTGCTGCATCCCTAGAGCACCAGGATTCAAGTCCCAGCTATGCTTGTGATTCCTGGGAGGCAGCAGGTGTCAGGCCCAATGCTGGAGATCCTGCCGCCATGCGGGATACCAGCCTGGAGCTCCTGGCTGTTGCTTCCGCCTGGCCCAGCCTCAGTGAACTCGCCCATGGAATCTCCCTCTGTATCTCTCCAGTTTTTCAAATTAACAAAATGAAGCTGAGCTGGAAAAATTATTTTCGTGTGGTGACATTACAGTGTCACATTGCCATCAAACAACACGTTACTCAGGGTAGTGGTGATGCTGGCATAAACAGACATGTGATGCCAGTTGTATGGAGGTAAAGTATGGGACCCATGCTGTGGTGTAGCGGATAAAGCTGGCGCCTTGTTGCTCCCCCTCTTCGCGGAGGAACGACACAGGACCCTGCGCTGTTCTTTTGTCTGCTCGGCCCTTCCTGGGTTTGCTGCTGGTTCTTCCCGGGTTGGCTGCCGATCCTTCCACCTCCATGGAAGGGCGGTTCCCCCTGCCACTTTCCCCACTTCCGCGGGGGAGCGGCACACCGCCGGCCGGCTCTCTTGGGGGCTGCTCAGATGTTCCTGGTGCATGTTGTCTTTCTCCTCCTTTATAGTCTTCCACCAATCCCAACTCTGCTACCCACACGCCGAGCACACTGCTCTCCTCCAATCAGGAGCAAGATCAGCTCCTGCAGCTCAATCAAATTGGCGAGAGGCAGCTGTGTAGAAGTTGTTTACTCCTCTCCCAGCGCCATATTGTGGGAGAGCAGATGCATAGAATAAGTCTTAATTCCAGTAACTTAGTCTAGTCCGAGTTGCTCCCCACAGCGCCTACAGTTCCAGCATCCCATATGGTGTTGGTTCAAGTCCCGGCTGTTCCATTTCCAATCCAGCTCCCTGCTAATGCGCCTGGGAAAGTAGTGGAAGATGGTCCAAGCACCTGGGCCCCCGCAACCACATGGGAGCCTCGGAAAAATCTCCTGGCTTCAGATTAGCCAGCTCTGGCCATTGCGGCCATTTGGAGTTGGAACCAGTTGATGGAAGACCTTTCTCTGTATTTCCTTCTCTAAATCTGCCTTTCAAATAAATATACAAATCTTAAATAAATAAATAAATAAATAAATAAAGGGTGTTTTTAAAGGACTTATTTGAAAGAGTTACACAGAGAAGGAGAGGCAGAGAGAGAGGTCCCCCACCTGCTGGTTCATTTCCCAGTTGGCCACAACGGCTGGAGCTACCCTAGTCTGAAGCCAGGAGCCAGGAGCTTCTTCCAGGTCTCCCACACAGGTGCAGGGGCCCAAGGACGTGGGCCATCCTCCACTGCTTTCCCAGGCCAAGCTGAGAGCTGGATCAGAAGTGGAGCAGAAGTTCAAGCACAACTTGAACCGGTGCCTAAATGGGATGCCAGCACTGTAGGTGGTGACTTTACCAGCTGCACCACAGCACCAGCCTCAAGTGTTTATTTTTTAAAGAGTAAAGCCTAAGCAATCACATACAGTAAGTACTACTATACTTTTTGTCATTATTTTTCAAATGTATTCCTTCTGCTCATTAAAAACAGTTTATGTGACACTAGCAGCACCAGCCCCCTGTGATAATCTTTTAATTATGGATTCAATCTCTTTACATGTTATTGGCTATTCAGGGTTTCTAGGTTTTCACAGTTCAATTTTGTTAGGTTTATGTGTCAATGTTTCTAATTTTTCTAGATTTTCCAAACTGTTGGCTTATGCTTGTTCATAATACCTTGTGATCTTTTATATTTTTGTGGTAACCAATGTGATCTCTCCTTTTCACCTCGGATTTAATTGTTTGAGCTTTCTGTTTTTCTGACCAGATGAAGTTGTGTCAATTTTACTTTTTCCCTCGAAAACCCAAAACTTAATGTCATCTACAAAATTTCATGCTATAAAATTTCCATCTTGGTACTCCTTTTGTTGATGGGATAGGTTTTAGCATGTTTTGTTCCCATTTTCACTGGGTCAAGTCATTCTAAAATTTCTCTTGTGTTTTTTTTTACTGGCCCATTGGTCATGTAAGAGCATGTTTCATTTTCATGTATCTGACCTGTTTGTAAAATTCTTCTCTTTGATTCTTAGTATCATTCCATTGTAATCAAAGAATATACATGCCATGCTCTCAGAGTCTTAAAATTCATTGAGGCTGGTGTTGTGTCCTAACACATACTGTGTGTCCTAGATGGTGTTCTTTATGATGATGAAAAGAATGTATATTTGATAGCTGTATGGTGAAATATTCTGTAAATGTCTAGTAGGTCTATGATATAAAACTTGATTGTTGGATTTTCTTGGTAGATAATCTATTGATGAAAATTTGCATGTTGAGGTAACTCGGTAACATTGTACTGTCATTGTGTTCTTCTGTGTCTAATAATACTTGTTTTATATAATTCAGTGCTCCAGCTTTGGGTGAATTTATATTTACAACTGTTAACTATTTTTGTTCAATTGATCCATTCATAATTATGTAGTGACCTTTTCTGTCCCTCTTGTTACAGTTTTTGTCTTAAAACCCATTTTGTCTGATTTAAGTATAGCTACTCCTGCTCACTTTGGGTTTGCATGAGTCTTCTGTAACCTCTCTCTGTCTGCGTGTGTCTTTACTGGTTGAGTTTCTTGATGAGCATACTATTTGGTCTTTCTTGTTTTTATGCACTCAGACAATTTGAGTCTTTTTTTGGGGGGATTCCAATGTAGTTTAAAAATTAGAACACAAGCCGGCGCCGCGGCTCACTAGGCTAATCCTCCGCCTTGTGGCGCCGGCACACCGGGGTCTAGTCCCGGTTGGGGTGCCGGATTCTGTCCCGGTTGCCCCTCTTCCAGGCCAGCTCTCTGCTGTGGCCAGGGAGTGCAGTGGAGGATGGCCCAAGTGCTTGGGCCCTGCACCCCATGGGAGACCAGGAGAAGCACCTGGCTCCTGCCATCGGATCAGCATGGTGCGCCGGCCACTGCACACCGGCCACGGCGGCCATTGGAGGGTGAACCAATAGCAAAGGAAGACCTTTTTCTCTGTCTCTCTCTCTCTCACTGTCCACTCTGCCTATCAAAAAAAAAATTAGAACACAAATTTTTATAAAGGGAACAGATTCCGTGTGTTTCATAGGTACAGTTCTAAGAAAATACACATCCTTTGATCTCTCTTCCTCTCCCTCCCTTAGTCTCCTTTCTTCCTTTCTTGTTTTGTCTTTAATTTTTGCAAAGACATAATTTCAATCCACTCCATTATCACAGGCTTAAATCACCGCTAGCCATAATACTCAACAAGTAAAAAGTAGGAAGACTCCACTTTCACAGGAGTATAAATAGGAGCTAAAATGGCACTCAAACTGCCAGATATGTTTCATTCCTGCACATTTTTTGTATTCTATACTAACTGCCACATATCAAACTTTTTTGGACTGGCTTATTTCACTAAGCATAATGGTTTCCAGTTGCATGCATTTTGTACCAAAGAGCAAGTATTTCATTATTTTTTATGTCTGAGTAATATTCCATAGTGTATATATACACCACTTTTTTTTTTTGACAGGCAGTGTTAGACAGTGAGAGAGAGACAGAGAGAAAGGTCTTCCTTCCATTGGTTAAACCCCCAAATGGCTGCTATGGCTGGTACGCTGCGCCGATCCGAAGCCAGGAGCCAGGTGCTTCCTCCTGGTCTCCCATGCGGGTGAAGGGCCCAAGGACCTGGGCCATCCTCCACTGCACTCCCGGGCCACAGCAGAGAGCTGGACTGGAAGAGGAGCAACTGGGACAGAAACAGCGCCCCAACCAGGACTAGACCCCAGGGTGCTGGCGCCGCAGGCGGAGGATTAGCCTAGTGAGCCGTGGCATTGGCCAGTACACCACATTTTCTTTATTCAGTCACCAGTTGATAGACATCTGGGTTGATTTCATATCTTAGCTATTGTGAATTGAGGTGCAATAAACATGGGAGTAGAGATGAGTTGTTCATATGGTGACTTTGTTTTGTTTGGGTAGATTCCAGGAGTGGGGTGACTGGGTCATATCGTAGATACACTCCTCCATCATGGCTGTACTGGTTTACATTTCAACAGTAGGGCATTATTTTTTTCCCAGTGTCCTCGCCAGCATTTGTTGATTTTTGAATTTTGGGTGATAGCCATTCTAACTGGGCTGAGATGAGACCTCATTGTGGTTTTTATTTGCAGTTCCCTAATGGCTAGTTATCTGGAGCAGTTCCTCATGTGTCTATTGGCTGTTTGATCTTTGAAAATGATTGTTCGTGTCCTCTGCCCATTTCATAACTGGGTTATTTTGTTGTTGAGTTTCTGGAGCTCTTTGTAGATATTGGATATTCTTTATCATTCACTTGCATAGTTTGCAAATATTTTCTCCCGTTCTGTCAGCTGCCCTTTCACTTTACGGAGTGTTTGGTTTGCAGTGCAGATCCCATTTGTCAATTTTGGCTTTGTTGTGCTTCTGGGATCTTTTCTAAGAGTCTTTGCCTATGCAATGTGTTTCAGGGACTCTCTGATGTTTTAATCTAGTAATTTGATGGTATCAGGTTGTAGATGTAGGTTCTTGGTCCATTTTGAGTTGATTGATTTAGTTATTTTTTTAGCTTGTTTGTCCAAGGTTGGTTGGTTGCAGATATGTGGATTAGTTTTGGTCTATGTCTATTTTTGTGCCAATACCAGACTGTTTTGATCATAACTGCCCTGTAGTATATCTTGAAATCTGGTATTGAGATGCCTCTGGCTGTTGTAGTTGTCGAAGATTACTTTAGATATTCAAGATCTCTTATATTTCCCTATGAATTTTTGCATTGTTTTTTCTAGATGTGAAAAGAATGTGCTTGGTATTTTGATTGAATATTTTGTGTAGTATGGACATTTTGATTATATTAATTCTTGCAATCCATGAACATGGAAGATTTTTCTGTTTTCTTTGTTTCTTGTTTTTTCTTCTTATATTTCCTTCTTTGTTCTATAATTTCCATTATAGAAATATTTTATATCTTTTGTTATATTTATTCCAAGGTAGTTAAAGTTTTTTGTAGCTATTATGAATGGAACTGATCTTAGAAGTTCTTTCTCATCCGTGGCATTGTCTATATATACAAAGATTATTGATTTTTGTGTTGATTTTATATCCTGTAACTTTACTAAACACTCTTGCGAGTTCCAATAGTCTTAGTGGAGTCTTTTGGTTTCCCTGTATCTAAGATCATGTCATCTGCTAACAGGGTTAATAATATTAAATTATTATTATTATTAAATGTTAATTAAATATTGATATGAATAGTTATGTTAAATAATATTAGCAGTGGTGAAAGTGGACATCCTTTTCTGGTTTTAGGTCTTAGTGGACATGCTTCCAACTTTTCCCCGTGCAGTGTTGATGCTGGCTGTGTGTGTGTCCTAGATTGCCTTCATTGTGTTGAGGAATACTCCTTCAGGACCCAATGTGCTTAAGGTTTTACCATGAAAAGATGTTATATTTTATCAAATGCTTTGTGCACCTGTTGAGATAATCACATGGTCTGTAGTTTGTTAATGTGATTATATTTGTTGATTTACGTATGTTGAATCATTGCTGCATTCCAGGGCTAAATCCTAGTTGGTCTAGGAGAATGATGTTTGTGCTGTGGTGTTGGATTCATTTAGTTAGTATTTCCTTTTGTTTGTTTTGAATAGTTGGAGAAGAATTGGAATTAGTTATTTTTGAAGGGGTGGCAGAGTTCAGCACCAAAGCCTTCCAGTCCTGACTTGTCTTTGTTAGGAGGGTCTTTATTACTGATTGAATCTCTTAGTTACTGTGTAGGTTTTCTGTGTCTTCATGACTCAATTTTGGTAGATTGTACATGTCCAGACATCTGATTTTTCTATAATTTCCTATTTGTTGAGATATATCTGTACTAATTCCTGATGATTCTTTTTGTTTCTGTGGTATCCACAGTAACATTGTGCTTTTTTATCTCTGATTTTATTAATTTTGGCCTTATAACCCCTTTTTTTGAGTAGTTGAGCCAATTTTGTTTTTTCAAAACAGCTCTCAATTTCACTGATTTGATTTTTTTTGTTCCAATTTTATCTATTTCTTTCCTAATTTTAGTGATTTCTTTGTCCTAATTTTGGGTTTGGTTTGTTACTGTGTTTGTAAGCCCTGGATATTCAGATAATTTATTTCCAATTTCTTGATGTTGGCACTAATTGCTATAAACTTCCCTCTTAATACTGCTTTTGCTATATCCCAAAAACTTGGCTATGTTGTGTTTTCATCTTCATTCATTTCTTGGAACGTCTTGATTTCCTTTTGGATTTCTGTTACCCACTGTTCATTCAGGAGCTTGTTTATCTGTCTCCATGTATTTGCATATTTTCTAGAGTTTCTTAAATTATTAATTTCTACCTTTATTCCATTGGTCAGAAAAGATCTATGGTATGATTGCATTTTTTTTTAATTTGAGACTTGTTTTATGGCCTAGCAGATGGTCTATTCTGGATAAATTCTATGTCCTCATGAAAAGAATACATGTTAAGCAGCTGTGAGATAAAATGTTCTGTAGATATCAGGTCTGTTCGGTCCATGGTGTAAATTAGCTCTATTTTTTTTTTTTTGTCTAGTTGATCTTTCTATTGATGAAAGTGGGGTGTTTAAATTCCCCATTATTATTGTACTGAAGCCTATGTCTTCCCTTAGATCCATTAACATCTGTTTTACATAGCCAGGTGCCCTGCCATTGGGTTTATATACATTCACTATAGTCAAATCTTGCTGTTGATAGACCCCTTAATCATTACATAATGCCTTTCTTTGTCTCTTTTAACAGTTGTTGTATTCGTGTCTATTTTCTGATATTAAGATGGCTCACCTGTTGGTTTTTGCTTTCCCTTGGCATGGAGTATCTTTTTCTAGCCTTTCATTTTGAATCTGTGTGTCTTTGTTATTAAAGTAGCAAAGCAATGAGTTTGGGTTTTTTTAATCTATTAAGCCTGTCTAACTTTCAGTTGGGAGAATTTGGGCCATTTATATTCAAGGTTATTGTTAAGTAATGACTTGGTGCTGCCGTTTTTCCATAAATGTTGTTTGCTTTGTATTTGCCTTGTATTTTCACTAGAAGATTTTCTGCCTTCACATTCTTCACAATGATGACTATCTTTGTTTCTTCGTGTAGCACATCCTTAAGTATCATTTTTAAGGCTGGAGGAGTGTTGATAAACTCAATTTCTATTTGTTATGAAAGGTTTTTATTTCACTTTCATTCACACATAAGATCTTTGCAGGGTATAGTTTTCTGTGTTGACAGAAATGTGTTGACAGAAAATGGACTTTGTCCATTTTCTCCTAGCCTGTAGGTTTCTGATGAGAAGTCAGGTGTCCGTCCAGTAGGAGATCGTTTGAAGGTAATTTGGTATTTCTCTCTTTTTTAAAAAAGATTTACTTATTTTATTTTTAAGTCAGAGATACAGAGAGAGAGAGGTGTCTTTGATCCGCTGGCTTACTCCCCAGTTGATCGGACAGAGCTGTGCCGATCTGAAGCCAGGAGCCTGATACTTCTCACAGGTCTCCCACATGGGTGCAGGGGCCCAAGGACTTGGGCCGTCTTCTACTGCTTTCCCAGGCCATAAAAGAGACCTGGATCAGAAGCGGAACAGCCAGGACTTGAACTGGCACCCATATGGGGTGCCAGCACTGCAGGTGGTGTACAGTTAAGAATACTTCATTTATGCTTTACTTTTGAAAGTGTGACTATAATGTGTCAAGTTGAAGATCTTTTCTGATGATGTCTGTTAGGAGTTCTATGTGCTTTCTGTACTTGGATGTCCCCTTTTTAGTCCAATATAGGGAAGTTTTCTGCTGTTAGTCCAGTGAATAGGTATTCTAACCCATTTTCTATTTCCACACCTTCAGAAATTCCTCAGGCATGTATGTTAGTTCATTTGATAGTATCCTGTAAATCTTGAACACTATTTTCAGTTTTCCTAATTTTTCATATTTTTTGTCTGAGGTATTTCCAAAGATTTGTCTCCTAACTCAAATACCCTTTCTTCTGCTATGTCACAGTGCCAACCCCTTACCAGTTATTTAAAAATTAAAAATAAATATTATTCTTCATCAGAAAAACAAAGAGTAAATGGGAGGACAGGATTTCTCTATTGTGTGTGCACTGAGCCTACTTCCCCAAAGTTTGGAAGGATTTTTTTTTCCTTTTTTTAAATATTTATTTATTTATTTGAAAGAGTTACACAGAGAGGAGAGGCAGAGAGAATGGTCTTGAATCTGCCGGTTTACTCCCCAGTTGGCTGCAAGGGTTGGAGCCGTGCCAATCTGAAGCCAGGACCTTCTTCTGGGTCTCCCACGTGTGTGCAGGGGCCCAAGGACTCGAACCAGCGCCATGCCGGCACTGCAGGTGGCAGCTTTACCTGCTATGCCACGGTGCTGGCCCCTCCACTGTATTTTTGATTTAACAAATAGAATATTGCATTTCTAATATTTGAGTTTGATTTCTATTCAGTATCTCTATCTTTTGGAAACATTTTTTAGCAATGTCATGTATGGTTTTCTTAACTCCTGTATTTGCTTCTTCATGTTTTTGAGTAATTTTATCATCATTCTTTTGATGAAATGCTGAAAAGGAATTCAATCTATTTGTTTTTACATTCTAATATTGAAGTGTTAGTATGTTCCTTTTGGGGAGTCATACTGTGTTGGCTGTTGATGTTTCTTGCGTTGTTATGTTCATTTTTATGCGTTTGTGGAAATACTTGTTGGTTTTATCCTGTTGTGGCTTTCATCTTTAGATTGTCTTGCTGTGGCTTTGTGGAGTGTCTGCTCTTTTAGTGGATACCCAGAGACATGTGCAGGGTAGGACCAGGGAACTCTGGGCAGTGCTCAAGGATAGGGCAAGAGTCCAGGGTGATGCCCAAGTTGTGTGCAGTAGGTCTCTATTGTCAGGAGGAGGGAATGGTATGATCACATTGGACGATGTTATCACAGCCTCACCTCTCCTCTGCCAAAGTGATCAGTGCTTAGGATGAGCTCACAGTGGGTACACACCCCTCCATGGAGGTGCATGAACCACACAAAGAATCTGTGTGGTCCTCAGTGTGAGCATGAAATCCTCTGACCCATCCCAGGCACTCAGGGAACTCTGAGCCTCTGAAGCCAGACACAATGACTGCCCAGAGACCCAGCTACCCTCCAAGCCCTATCAAGTGGTCATAGGATTCCCACACTCAGCACACAGGGCTTCCACAGTCACAGGGAGCCGGGGATCCACTCAGCCCTGTGAGCCTTCCCTGTCCACCAAGGGAGCCAAGGCATTCTCAGAGCCAGCCTTCTGTCAATGTTCCACTTGGACAGTTTGAGTCCAGCACCTACAATAGAGTGAGAGGAGGGGAGCGCCTCACAGGCCTAAGTGGGAACCTCCATCTCCCAACCAACTCTCCAAGTCAGTAGGGACTGCAGGTTGCTCTCTCTGATAAAATCCCCAAGCAGTATCCACAAGATAGTTGTAGCACCCTGTACCCAGATTATTAAAAAGGCCTTTTTCCCTGCTGGCCACTGGGTGCTCTTCTGGGGAAATGGGAAGTCACTGTGCTCTCCCTTCACAGGGTTAGGTGGGTACCCTGCCTCCCCTCTAGCACTCCAGGCTGGACTCAAAGTCAGTGTTGTCTGCAAGGTTCCCCTCAGGCCATGTCACCAGTGACGTGCTCCAGGAGATGGTGTCTCCCCCAGCCCCTGGCTGCGGGAGTCACCAGTGTCCCTTTGTTCGCTGCTGCCTGTTTGTACTCTCCACCTGCTCCATGGTTTCTCTGTACTTTATCTAGAATTTCCACTGCAGACTTCCCTCCAGTTTTCCCCTAGGATTGTAGATACTGTTTTCCTTCTGTTGTCTTCTCATAGACAAAATTAGCATCTTTTCCCTAGTCCTCCATCTTGGATCCTCTAATCTGAGTCTTTTATTTGGGAAATGAAATCATTTTCCACTCAGTTATTAATGATAAGTAAAGACATACTACAGTCATTTTATTAAATTTTTCCGAGCTGTTTTGTCTATCTTTAGCTGCTCCTCCTCCTTCTTTTAAGCATCTTTGAGGTTTGATGGTTATCTAAATAGATAAGGTTGAGTCTCTGCTCTATGTTTTTTGTGTTTCTGCTCTACAAGGGAGTTTTGCACATTTACATGTTTGTATAATCAAGGTTACCATTCTTTTATATCCCTTGTTCTCCTTGTTTTGGAAAGAACTGATTTTTCCATATCTGAAGGATAGTTTTGCTGGGTATATTATCCTTGTTTGGCAGTTTTTTCTTTCTCAGTACTTTGAGTATAGAATCCCACTGCCTCCTGGCTTGTAAAGTTTCTTCTGAGAAATCAGATGTTAATCTATCATTATCACTTCCATGTCATTAATGAATTTCTCTTGTTTTTTTTTTTTTTAATTCTTTATGTTGTGTGTATGACAGTTTGGAGAGGAAGCTTTTGGGTCCAATCTAATTGGGGTCCTTGAGCTTCCTGGTGCTAGATGTCCACATATTTCTTATGATGTAGAAATTTTTTAGCTACTATTATATTGAATGACTTTTTAAAATTGCCTTTTCAATCTCTTATTCTGGAAACTCTAATGTAAATATTTGTTCTTTAATGTGTCCTGTATCAGTCTTTCTTAATTCCTATTTCCCCATATTTTCTTCTATCTGACCAAGGTTTTCAGTGCTATTGCTTTCAAGTGCAGAAATTCATCTTGATCTGGACTGTTGTTGGGGCACCCAGGTATTTTTATTTAATTTATTGAGTTTTTCAGCACCAAGATGTCCATTATTTTTATATTGTCCATCTCTTTGCTGAATTATAAATTTTGAATTCCTTTTCAGGCAGTTTTTAGAAAAGATTTACTTACTTGAAATGCAGAGTTGCAGAAATGGGGAGAGGGAGAGACAGACAGAAATCTTCCATACCCTAGTTCACTCTCCAAATGACTGCACCTATGCCAGTCAGGAGTCTAGAGCTTCTTCTGGATCTCCCACACAGGTGCATGAGTCCAGGTACTTGGGCCATGTTTTTGCGGTTTTTCCTGGGTGCATTAGCAGAAGCTGGATCAGAAGTGGAGCAGCTGGGACTCAAACCAGTGCCATATGGGATGTCAGCACCACAGGCAGTGACTTTACCCACTCTGCCACAGTGCAGGCCCCTTCAAGCAGTTTTTATTTCCTTTCCTTTGGGATCTGCTACTAGAGATAATATAAGGCATCATGTTACTTTGATTGTTTTTTTCATGCTTCTGGTGTCTCTATGTTGGTTTGTGTGCATCTAGAAGATGAGTTTCTTCTACCAGTTTATAGAGTGGCTTTAAAAAAAAAACTTTTATTTAATAAATATAAATTTCCAAAGTACAGCTTCAGGATTACAGTGGCTCCCCCCTCCCCATAACTTCCCTCGCACCGCAACCCTCCCATCCCCCACTCCCTTTCCCATTCCATTCACATCAAGATTCATTTTCTATTATCTTTATATACAGAATATCAATTTAGTATATATTAAGTAAAGATTTCAACAGTTTGCACCCATACAGAAACACAAAGTGTAAAGTACTGCTTCAGTACTAGTTATAGCATTAATTCACATTGTACAACACATTAAGGACAGAGATCCTACATGGGGAGTAAGTGCACAGTGACTCCTGTTGTTGACTTAACAATTGGCACTCTTGTTTATGGCATCAGTAATCACCCTAGGCTCTTGTCAATGAGCTGCCAAGGCTATGGAAGCCTTTTGAGTTCACCAACTCCAATCTTATTTAGACAAGGTCATAGTCAAAGTGGAAGTTCTCTCCTCCCTTCAGAGAAAGGTACCTCCTTTGATGGCCCGTTCTTTCTATTGGGATCTCACTGGCAGAGATCTTTGATTTAGTTGGTTTTTTTGGGGGTTTTTTTTTTTTTGTTTGTTTGTTTTTGCCACAGTGTCTTGGCTTTCCACACCTAAAATACTCTTATGGACTCTTCAGCCAGATCTGAATACCTTAAGGGCTGATTCTGAGGCCAGAGTGCTGTTTAGGGCATCTGCCATTCTACGAGTCTGCTGTGTATCCCACTTCCCATGTTGGATCGTTCTCTCCCTTTTTGATTCTATCAGTTAGTATTAGCAGACACTAGTCTTGTTTATGTGATCCCTTCGACTCTTAGTCCTATCATTATGATCAATTGTGAAATGAAACTGATCACTTGGACTAGTGAGATGGCATTGGTACATGCCACCTTGATGGGATTGAATTGGAATCCCCTGGCACGTTTCTAACTCTACCATTTGGGGCAAGTCAGCTTGAGCATGTCCTGAATTGTACATCTCCTCCCTCTCTTATTCCCACTCTTATATTTAATAGCGATCACTTTTCAGTTAAATTTCAACACCTAAGAATAATTGTGTGTTAATTAAAGAGTTCAACCAATAGTATTAAGTAGAACAAAAAAATATTAATATGGATAAAGTATTACATTGTACATCAACAGTCAAGGACAAGGGCTGATCAAGTCACTATTTCTCATAGTGTCCATTTCAATTCAACAGGTTTCCTTTTTGGTGCTCAGTTAGTTGTCACTGATCAGGGAGAACATATGATATTTGTCCCTTTGGGACTGGCTTATTTCACACAGCATGATGTTTTTCAGATTCCTCCATTTTGTTGCAAATGACCGGATTTCATTTTTTTTTTTTACTGCTGTATAGTATTTATAGAGTGGCTTTAAAATAAAAGACCTCGTCCTGGTGATACGTCCTAGTATGCTGGTTGGGTTAGAATGTGTTGACTTTGGTTCCAGGTAGATGTAGTATTATAGCTTCTTTGTAGCCTCTTCAGCTGTAATTAATGTCAGTTATACTTCAAAGTGTGTTTCAGTCACCTACAGCATAAAGTCTCTTAGAATAGCTCTGCAATTTGAGATCCATGTCTCTTAGTGAAGATGAGTTTGCTTGCATCTCTGGGCATAGTTTGAGTTGCATGAAGGGAAAACCATCCTTCTAGGCATTGCCAGGAAATGCATAGCTGTCAGAACAGAGGTGTATGGTACCTGTCAGTATCTGAAAGCATGGCCACTGCTGGGCCTGGGCAGGGCATCTGTCAGAGTCTGCAGACTGCTTTTGCAGGGCCACGGTAGCCCAAATGCCCAGAACTGACTTCCTATTTTATTTTGTTGGCTGCGTTTGTAGGTGAATGTGGCTGCCAGGCTGCTTCATGCAATTGTGGGTGGGTAGGCGCTCAAGATGGCATTGTGTAGCAGGAATCTGTGCAGGGAAGGGTATTCCATGGACTGAGTTCTTTGGATCAGTACGGTAGTGTGGATTCCCCCAGAAGCCCCCACATGGCCCAGGGACTGTAAGGGCTACAGGCTTCTCCAGCAGCCAATACTTCAGGTCCCATTGTGGTGGGAGCCTCCTGCATGCCGACTCTGCCACGTGAGGTCCTTCTTGGTTTAGGGTTGATGTTGGCCACAGAGACAGGATGACAGACACGTTACATGTTCTGGTCCCTTCCTTATAAGGCCCTCCCGGATCTCCATGCTCTATGGCATCTCTACACAGCTCTATTGTATTCCAGGAGCTCAAATACTGCTGTGGAACACTGGTTTTTAAGTTTTCCTGGTGTTGGTGTGTATGTGGAAATGTTCCAGACTTGCCATCTTGCTGGTATCGTTCTGCTGAGCATTGTTTTTGGTGGTAGTCAGAACAGAACTGTTCTCCAAAAATTTATCACGACTGTGTAGAAACAAAGCTGACTTTTTTTGCCTGTTGATGTGTTCTACAGCCGCTGTATTCACTTAATAGTTCTAACAGGTTTCTCTGGAAAGTTGAAGTTTTTCTACATAGAACGATCATGTAACCTGTGAAAGGGTAATTTAACTTCCTCGTTTCTAATAGGGATGACTCTGTTTTACCTATTTCTTACCTAATTACTCTGAGTAGTTAGAAATATGTTGAATAGAAGTAATGAAACTAGGCTCCTTGTTTTGTCCCTACTTTTAGAAGAAATATTTCACCACTGAGTATTATGTCAGCTCTAGGATTTTGTATATGTCCCTATTTATTTTGAGTTAGTTTCCTTCTATTCCTAGTTTGTTGAGGTTTTTTTTGTTTTGTTTTGTTTTGTTTTTTTGTCATCACGAAAGGGTGTGCAACTTTGTCAAAAATTTTCTATGTCAAGATGATTATGTGGAATTTTTTCTTCACTAGGTTAATGGGATGGAATACATCAATTTTTCATTGATTTTGTTTTCAATGTTGACCCATTTTTGCATTCCAGGAATAAATGTACTTGCCCATTGTGTATAATTTTTAATTATGTTGTTTATTGCTGTGCAATTGTAAGGTTTTTTATCTGTGTTTATCAGGGATATTGGTTTCTAGTCTCGTTTTCTTATAGTGTCTTTATCTGGCTCTAGCTTTGGGATTGGGTTAACTTTCCTCATATAGTCAGTTTCTAAGTTTACCCCGCTCTTCAATTTTTTGGAAGAGTTTGACAAGTATTGGTGTGACTTCTTTAAATATTTCATAGAATTTACCAGGAAAGTGATTTTGGACTGGGCTTTCCTTTGTTGGGATATATTTCATTGTCAAAATCATTATTAAATTGCTCGACTAGTTACAGATATTTCCTGTTTCTTTAAAACTCAGAAGGTTATGTGTTTCTATACATTAGTCTGTTTCATTTAGGCTATCTAATTTTGGTGTTAAAATTGCTCATAATACTCCTTAAAATTTTTTTTGTCTTTTAAAGATTTGTTTATTTAATTAAGATTTATTTACTTAAAAGGCAGAGAGAGAGACAGATCTTCCATCCACTGGTTCACTTCACAATAGTTGGGCTGTGCCAGGCTGAAGCTGGGTTTCCCAGATGAGTACAGGGGCCCAAGCATGTGGTCCATCCTCTGCTGCTCTCCCAGGAGCATTAGCAGGGAGCTGGATCAGTAGTGAAGCAGCTGGGACTTGACCTGGTGTCCATATGGGATGCTGATGCTGCAGGTGGCAATGTACCCACTATGCCACAATGCTGGCCTTGGCTTTATGTATTTGTTTATTTGAAAGTAGGAGTTACAGTGAGAGGGAAGAACCGAGAGAGGAATTTCATCAGGTGGTTCACTCCCCAGATAGCTGCAATGGCCCCTGCTAAGTCAGGAGCTTCATCTGAGTCATGCACGTGGGTGGCAAAAACCTAGACATTTGGGCCGTTTTCCTCTGCTAGTTCTGGGCCATTAGCTGGGAGCTGGATCAGAAGTAGAGCAGCCAGGACACAAAACAGTGCCCATATGGAATGCCAGCACTGTAGGCAGTGACTTTAGCCACTATGCCACAGCACCAGTCCCACATACTTTTGGTTTAGAAAAATCACTGGTAATGTCTCCTCTTTGCTTATGATGTCAGTCTTCACTCTATTTTCTTAATCTAGCTAAAGGTTTGTCAATTTTGTTTATTTTTGAAAAACCAATTTAGTTTCTCTATTTTCTGTTATTTCGGTAGTTTGTATTTGGTTTGTGCTCTGAATTTTATTTTCTTTCCTTCTGTTGTGTTTGCATTTTCATTTGTTGTAAGAACATTTTTAGTTTTTCTTGATGTCTTCATCGATCCAGTGGTTGTTTAAGAAAGTGTGGCTTGCTTTCCACACATCCGTGGATTTTCAAATTTCCCATTTCCTAAGGATTTCTAGGTTGATTTTATCTTTTTTTTTTTTTTTAAAAAAATACTATATGAGACTTCAGACTTCTTAACTTTGTTAAAATTAATTTTGGGGCCTAAGGTGTGCCCTTGGCTGGGACTGTCCCCTGTGTCCCGGAGAAAAATGGTCATTGCATTGTTGTTGGAGCGTGCTCTTCATCGTTGGGCTAGAGCCACTTGGTCTATAGCGTTGCTTGACTGAGATACTTATTGATCTTCCTTCTGGGTGATATATTCATTATTGAGAGTGGAGTGTTGAAGTCTCCTAATACTACAGTGCTGTTTATTTCTTCCTGTAATGTGTCAATGTTTGCTTCCTATATTTATGGGCTCTGGTGTTTGGTGCGTATGAGGCACTGTCGCGAAGTTCTTGGAAATGTGTGTTATAGAAAAGCTGTGCATAGATTTCAAAACAATTTTTGCACCAAAGTAAACACTTTTTATCCCTTTTCCATGAACTTTTTGAAATAGCTTCAAATATATTATAACTGTTACTTTGATCTCTTTTCTCAGTTGTACATGGTTGTAAGGTTCAACGTGATAATTTCATACATGTACTCAGCATATGATGATCAAGTCAGGTTAGTATTTTCTTGTCCTTAAACATAAAAAAACCTTGATCAACAGTTAATGATGATGCATTTTGGGGGGAGTAGTGTGATATTTCAATAAATGTGCACAGTGTTGACAAGTCAGGGTAGTGATTCCTTGTCCTTATTTCGTTGTTTGGAGAGTTCTAGCTTTTCTGTTGCTGTATTGGTGCGATATGCAGTAGGTTATTTTGAACTGCAGTCATCCCACTGTGCTGCGGAGCACTGGGATGTATTCCTGTTACCCAGCTGGTATCCGTCTTCCGTGTGTCCCCTCATGCCCCTCCCGTCCGAGCCTCAGGTAATCACTATTCTGCATTCCGACTGACTTCCTTTCAACTTCCACGTATTAGAGAGAACGCGCATACTTGTCTGTGTCTCACTTAATTCGAGTCACATGATGCCCTCAATGTCCATCCATTTAGCTGCAAACCGTGGTATAGCATTGTTTCTTTTCTTTTTTTTTTTTTTATACAGGCAGAGTGGACAGTGAGAGAGAGACAGAAAGGTCTTCCTTTGCCGTTGGTTCACCCTCCAATGGCCGCCGCGGCTGGTACGCTGCAGCCGGCGCATTGTTTCTTAAAGCTGAAAACTTCCTGTGCGTGCGTGTGTGTGTGTGTGTGTGTGTGCTTCTGTGAGTGTTCACCAAGAAGTGACTGTTCATATCATTTGGCCATTTGATGTGTACTTACACATGAACACGAACACATTTTTTTATTTGTTGTCTAATAGGATTGCAGGTTAATCCCCTATCTTGGCCAGTGTGAGCAGTGCAGTAATAAACATGAGAGTGCAGGTGGTACTGGATGTGCTAAGTGCATTTCCTGTGGCTGTATACCCAGACGGGGGCTGCTGGGCTACAGGGTGGATCTGTTCTTAGTGTCTGGAGGAACCTGCATTCTGCTCTCTGAGATGACTGCACTGGCGGGCATTCTCACTAAGAGTGTGTTGAGTTGTCACTTCTCCACACCCTCACTAGCATTTTTTTGGTCTTCTTGTTAGTAGGCATTCTAACCGGTGTAAGCTATTTCACTGTGGTTTTGATTTCCATTTCCTGATAGCTAATGATGCTGAAATTTCATAAGCTTGTTAATCATTTGAGATTCTTCTCTAGAGAGGTACCTATTCATATCATGTGCCCTTCTTAAATTGGTTTGTTTTTGCCTTTCGGTATTAAAGTTTCTTGTTCCTTTTCGATCCTGGATGTTAATCTGTCACGGGGAGTGGTCTGTGCTTGCTTCCTCACATTCTGTTAGTTGCTGTGCAGAAGTGTTCTGGTTTTCTGTAATCTGATTTGTCCATTTTTGCATTTGTTGCCTGTGATTTTCGAAGTCACTTCCTGGGGCCGGCGCCGTGGCTCACTTGGTTAATCCTCTGCCTGCAGCGCTGACATCCCATATGGGCACCAGGTTCTAGTCCCGGTTGCCCCTCTTCCATTCCAGCTCTCTGCTGTGGCCCAGGAAGGCAGTGGAGGATGGCCCAAGTGCTTGATCCGTGCACCCCATGGGAGACCAGGAGGAAGCACCTGGCTCCTGGCTTCGGATCAGTGCAGCGCCGGCCGTAGTGGCCATTTGGGGAGTGAACCAACGGAAGGAAGACCTTTCTCTCTGTCTCTCTCTCTCTCTCACTGTCCACTCTGCCTGTCAAATTAAAAAAAAAAAAAAAAGTCATTTCCTATGGCAGTGTCTTAAAGTGTTTTCCCTGTATTTTCTTCTAGTAATTCTTTTTATTTTAGAAGTCTACCATTGTATGGGATGGGAGAAATGGGGTCATTTGTATTCTCCTGCTTATGGCTACCCAGTTTTCCCAGCAGCATGTATTGAAGAGGCTGTGCTTTCCCAAGTGAATGTTTTTGCCGCCTTTGTCAAGACACAGGTGACTGTAGCTGTGCGCATTCATTTCCAGGATCCCTGTTACGGTACGGAAGTCTGAGTGTCTGTTTTTATGCCCGTGCCAAGCTGTTTGAGGTAGCATACATCTGTAGTATGAAGTAAAATTATGTTGTGACGCCTCTAGCTTGTTGGTTTTCCAATGTCTGTTTATTGTTATCTACTTGAAAGGCAGAGAGAGTGTGATTGAATGATTTTATCCAATGGTTTCTCCCCAGATCCCTGCAGCTGACAGGCCTGGGCTGAGGTGAAGCCAGGAGCCTGAACCTCGCTCTGGGTTTCCAAGTGCATGGCAGTGCCACAAACGACTAAGACGTCAACTTCAGCCTCCCAGCTCTGCGGTAGTAGGGAGTTGAACCGGAAGCAAAGTGGCTGGAACTCAAACCAGCACTCTGACATGGGATGCAGGTGTCTCAAGCATGGCTTAACCACTTTGCTAGCTTGGTTCTTTCTTTTTTTTCCAAGGTGGGTTTGGCTATTTGTGGTCTTTTGTGACTAAGTGTAAGTTTCAAGGTCATTTTTATAGTTGTGTGAAGAACGCTCCTGAGATCGTGATGGAGATCGTGCTGAGTCTGTATGCCACTTTGGGGAATATGGATTTTTTTTTTTTTTTTTGACAGGCAGAGTGGACAGTGAAAGAGAGAGAGACAGAGAGAAAGGTCTTCCTTTTTGCCATTGGTTCACCCTCCAATGGCCGCCCCGGCCGGCGCACCACGCTATTCCAAAGGCAGGAGCCAGGTGCTTCTCCTGGTCTCCCATGGGGTGCAGGGCCCAAGCACTTGGGCCATCCTCCACTGCTTTCCCTGGCCACAGCAGAGAGCTGGCCTGGAAGAGGGGCAACCGGGACAGAATCTGGTGCCCCGACTGGGACTAGAACCCGGGGTGCCGGCGCCGCAAGGCAGAGGATTAGCCTAGTGAGCCGCGGCGCCGGCCTATGGATGTTTTAATTCTTGCAATCTACAAGCATGAGAGGTCTTTGCATTCTTTGTGTGTCATCCTCTGTTTCTTTTGTAGTGTTTTTGTAATGTTCATTACAGAGGACTTTTACCTCTGGTTCAATTTATTCTTGGGTACTTGGCCTTTTTTGTGGCTATGATGAATGGATGTTTTTTCCTTTAGACTTCGTCATTGTCCCTTTATTCTTGCAGAAGTGCATTCAGTCTCCACATAATATTTTTAAAGATTTATTTATTTGAAAGTGAGAGTTAGAGAGAAGGAGAGGCAAAGAGAGAGAGAGAGAGAGAGAGAGGGGTCTTCAGTCTGCTGGTTCACTCCCCAATTGGCTGCAATGGCTGGAGCTGCGCCAGTCTCAAGCCAGGAGCCAGGAGCTTCTTCCAGGTCTCCCACGCAGGTGCAGGGGCCCAGGGACTTGGTTCATCTTCTACCTCTTTCCCAGGCCACAGCAGAGAGCTGGATCGGAAGTGGAATGCTGGCACTGTAGGCAGCGGCTTTACCTGCTGCACCACAGTCTGCCCCCAGTCTGCATATATGTGCATGAATTCTAAAGGTTCCTCTTGTTAATATTTAGTTGCAGGCTTTTGTGGTAAGAAAAGATATGTTCATGAATTCAATATTTTTTTAATTTGTTGCGGTTTGTTTTACAGAGTAATGCATGTTGTATTCCAGGAAGTTTTCTGTTTGCAGATGAAAACAGTGTATATTCTGCAGTTATTGAAGTGGTCTGTTAGTATCTCTTGAGCTCATCTGGTCTAGGTAGAGTGTAATACTATGTCCTTGATTTTTGGAGAGATGCATGATCTGTCCATTGACCAACGTGGGATATTGAAGTCACCAACTAATATTGTAATAGTCTGTGGCTCCATTTAGATCTAATACTGTTTGTTTTATATAAGTGGGTGACCCTGCACTGGGTTCCTATATATTTATAACTATTATTTCTTGTGGGGTCAATCTCTTGATCATTACGTAATAGTTAAATTCTTTGTGTCTTTTTACATTTTCTGTCTTACAGTATGTGTTTTCTGACTTAGGTTAGCTACCCCAGCTCTCTTTAGCTTTCAATTTGCATAGAACATGAGTGGGCTTCCAAAAAATGCATGGCAAACCCACATTACCTTTAAATTACATTCTTCCATGAACTTTTAGAAGCTTTTTATCATTTTACATCCTGTCACTTTCCATCTGTCAGGTCTTTACTGATGCAACGATTTTCTTGTAGGCAGCATATCAGGATTTAAAAGCTCTAGTAAGTCAGTGTATTTTAATTGGGGAATTTAGTCCATGTGCAATGTGACTGACAAGTGAAACAGTGCACTCATTAGAAAATTTAAAGATTTATTATATTTGAAAGGCAGATTTACAGAGAGACTCAAACACAAACACACACAAGCAGGAATATATATATATATCTGTATCATCTATATCATATATATATGAGCAAGCAAGAGAGACAGCTACTTCCCAGATGGCCACAATGGCTGCAGCTAGGTCAGGTGGAAGCCCAGAGCCAGGAAATCCATCTGGGTCTTCCATATTATTGGCAGGGGTCCATGCTCTTCGGCCATCTTCTACTGCTTTCCCAGTTTCATTATCAGGGAGCTGGATTGGAAGTGGAGCAACCAGGACTTGAATCGGCACTCATACAGGGACGCTGGCGTTACTGCACCAAAATGATGGCCTTTTGTAAAAAAAAAAAAAAAAAAATTTGAATCTTTGGTACCTTTTCTCTCTCATTCATGTGTGTGATTTAGTGATACTCTATTAATGAATTTTGGTTCTTTGTCTTTTTATGTATCTGTTCTTCTAGTGAGTTTTATATGGTCTGTGTTTTCATGATGGTAGTTAACTTTGTTTTGCTCCTGGATGTGGGACTCAGTAATGTAATAAAATAATAAAAGGCTGGTCTAGTGGGAATGAATTACCTCAGTTTGTGTTTGCCTTACTAATTATTTCTCCTTCGTTTCTGAAGGATAATTTTGCGAGCATAGTATTCTTGATCAGCAGTTTTTGTCATTAAGAGCTTGAACTACATCATTGTCTTTGCTCCTGGCCTGTAAGTTTTCTGTTGAGAGATAAGCAGTTAGTGTGATGGGGTTCCTAATTCCTTCTTGTGTAGTACCTTTGACAGTTTGACTGTAATCAGTTGCTGTGAGGATCTTTGGTGCTTATGTCTGGGGTTTTATTGGGCTTCTGTAGCTAAATAGCCAAAATCGTTCTCAATATTAGGGAAGTTTTTGGTGATTACTACATTGAATAAATTTCCCCCCTTCTGGAATTCTAAAAATTCCAGTATTTTTTCACTGAATGGTGTTCCAAAATCTTGGAAGCTGTATGTATGTGTTTGTTTTGTCTGATGGGCTTATTTCATAATATGTGTCTTCAAGTTTAGATGTTCTTTGTCTGTTTTGACCTAATCTGTCACTGAGCCTTCCAGATGCATTTTTTTTAAATTTGACCTATTTAGTTTCCCTATTTCTAGGACATTTATTTGGTTCTTTTTCAAGATCTCTATCTCTTTGTTGAATTTCACACTCATAGCACAAGTTCTTCTCCTAATTTTAATAAGCTGTCTGTCTGTATTTGTCATGTATCTCAAATTTCCTGTTACCCTTTATTATATTCCTTGGAGGGTGTCACCCTACCTTGGTTTTCCATACTTCTTGTGTTTCTACACTGATAGTTGTATATCTGGCATGCCATTTTTCTCTTACGGTGACTTCTTTTTTATGAAAGGCTTTTTCCTAACCATGTGTGCGTAGTTTGCATTTGGGAGGCTACTTAGCTTTAGTTGCAGTGGGACTCCTGTTGCCATCTCCTTGTTCCGCTGTGGTGTTTGATGGCACCAGGGGCAGAAGCCTGGAGCAGGCGTTCTCTGTGCCGACAAGGTTCGGCAGTGTCAGTGGAGGCCCACAGTGGTGGCAGCAGGGTCATGGCAGTCCTGCCTTGAGTCTTGGTCGTGTCCCCCGGGTCCTGGTAGCAGCCTGCAGGAGGAGAGCTGGGGCTCTGAAACTTGGTCAGCAGGCTGGTGGGGTGTGCGGTCTCAGATGCTGCAGGAGCACCTGTGCCCCCCCCCCCCCCCCGGAGAGGTTACACGAGGCCCCGTGTTGGCTTGCAACAGTGGGGACTGCAGGAACACTGGCCGCAGTCCTAGCCGGGGCGGGGGCGGGGGGGGGTGGGGGGAGCGTATGTTTGGGTCTCAGCAGCAACAATGAGCACTTCCCTGCCAGCCGGAGGAGAACCATTGGGGGGAAAGTTCAAGTTCAAAGGAGCAAGCACACGTACAACCAGGACCAGATCACCTGTCCTTGTAGCACAGGGCACTGTGTGGGCGAGGGTGGCGGGGCTGCCACTGGGTTCCTGAGGCTTGGTTCCTCTACTAGTGCAGGGGGATGTGTGTGGGGTCCGGAGATGAGGATGTGTGGGGGCTTCTGTTCTCTAAGGCAGCGTGGAGTCCTACAGTGACTGTGTCTGAGTATGGTGCCAACTGCTACAACCGGTGCTCCGGGGCTCAGGGGAGACAACGTGATTGAGTTTTCAGAAAGACAACAGCCACGAATCCTGCAGGCAGGTCTCCTTACTGGACCCCATGTCTGTGATGACTGTGGGCCCCTCTCGTGGCTAGGATTGGTGGCAGCCAGCACCTGGGTGATTGGGTTTGCTGGGATTCTCCTCTTCCCACTTTGCTCTGCAATGGGGATTGTCCTCAGCATGGGACCCGGGTGGCAACTGCTGGTTGACTTCGCTGCGCTCATGCCAGGTCTCCGTCTTGTGGGTCCCCGCATCTCCCTTGCTGAGTTCAAGTGTTCTCCATCAGGCGCTCATCTACAGACACGCAGCTCCGACTCACTTGTTGGGCTCCTCTCCTCAGGCCTGGTGGAGTCTTCTTTGTTCTTTGTGGAAGTTGTTGAGGTTATTCCAGGTGCTTTGCGTGTCGATACAAATGTTGGAATCCATTTTTTCAGTTTCTACAAAAAAAAATGCTGGTATTTTCATAGGAACGACATTGAATCCATAGATTGATTTAAGGAGAATGACTCCTTATCAATATGGAGTCCTCTGATCTGTGAACATGCCAAGTCTCTAGTTATTTAGGTTTTCTTTACTCTCAACAGTGGTTTCTAGTTTTAAGTGCATAGGTCTTTGACATTTGTCACATTTATTGGTCTTTCATGCTTTGTCCCATTTATTGCTTTAGTATTACATATTTTTCGTGTAACTGGAATTGTCTGTTGCTCGTATACAGGAATGGAACTGATTTTTGTATATTTTCCATATTGATCCTGTATGTTGCAACCTTGCAAAAATCACTTAGTAATTCTAGCCACTTTTTGGAGATGCCAGTGGATTGTTTTAGGCAGTCAATCATGTCGTCTGTGAAGAAAATAGTTTTACTCCTGTCTTTGCATTCTGGATGCGTTAATTCTTTTTCTGCCTATTTTGATGTTTATGAGCTTCCAATGAAAAATGAAGCGGAGGGAGTGAGAGCCATTATTCTTGGTTCTGTGGCTAATCCTGGGGGAAGAACTGTTTTACCAGTAAGTGACAACAGCAATTTCTGTGGATGTCCTTTCTCGGGTTGAATGAACTCTCCTGTTCGTAGTTTGGTGGAGAGTTTTCTGATGACCAGGAGGGCATGTTGGAGTTGGTGATACACTTTTTCTTACCTGATTAGCAATACCACTCGTCTTAGTGTGTTTGGGCTATTTTCCAAGAACGTCAGCAGCTGATTAGCTTATAAAGAAGAGGAAGGCACCGCTTGCCTTATCGCTGCTTCATAGATGGCAGGTTCCAGCAGTCTCCTCCCATGGTGGAGGAGACGCAGTCCACTGGGGCGTTTCTCTTCAGGGCACTCCCCTCACTCATGAGCGGTCCCCTCTCGGGGTCTAATCCCTCCCAACGGTCCCCCACCTCCTAATAGCATATCCACTCAACTCAATGTATTTAGCATCTAGATGGAAGAGTCACCGTGAGTTAAGGGGACACAGACCTTCAGCCCACAGCATCACCGGTACTGCAGAACAGCTATTATCACATGAGACAGACCGCCCTGGATCTGGGTGCTCAGGCCGCTTCGCATTGCACCCGAGTGTACCGAGACTCATTCCTGAGCCCACCCTTTGCCAGTCACCTTTGGTAATGAGCAAGAATGAAGCATGAGGAGGAAAGTGCAGGTGGATTGTCCTAGTCACCTCTGCTGTTGATACGAAGGCGGCGAAAGCCTACTGTGGCCTTCACAATTGATTACTAACAGGAAGTTCAGAGACCTCCCCGCCCCGATACCATAATTGGAGGAACAATAGGAACACTTTCTACATAAGTACATGAAATGGTATACTAAATGAGACCCTTCTATCTAGATGCTAAATACGCTGAGTTGAGCTGAATGGATGGTTTCAATTTCTTTGATCACAGTAAATCGGCACATTATCTTTGACTTGGTAGTAGGGTGTGTCATTGGGCATTATGCCAAATATATACATAGACAACAAGTGTTATTAAAATGAGTACTGTACACATACAGCAAAGCTGTTTCTGTCTTTGTTCCTCTCAGGGTTTTTGAAAGAATCTTAAGAAATCTGGGTGTCATTCATTGCTGGTAAATATTAACATATCCATAGAGAGGCAGAGAGAAAGAAGAGGACTGATGATAGAGGAAAGGATGGGGGGCGCACATGGGCGTTCAAATGCAATTGTTACTGCAGATAGCCAAGAGTCGGGGGCCCACATGGCTTCAGAACCCTGTTTACACAGTTATCTCCCACTTGGTACCTTTATTTTCCTTGCGCCAGTCAGTTGCTGGAAGCCAAGTCATGACCATTATTCTCATCTGCCCACGACGGAGCTAAATCGGGAACTGAAATTTCCGTCCACAAGGCAGCAGCCAGGTGAACCTGGCGCACTCTGCTGCACTCTCCCTCCAGTGGGCGCCGCGAAGCATGCTGGGTATCGATGCCCTCACTGCTCATCTCTTAGGGCGTGCAGAAGCCCGGCTCGAGACTGAGAATGTCTCTCCAGGAGACAGAAATTGTAGTGATGAAATCTTGGTCATCTTTGCAGATCACAGCAAGTCAGCAGAGACACAAAACCAGGAACGCTTTGCTTCCTGCCCAGTCGACTCTGTAGGCGAGACCCTGCCCGAGGGCTGACTAACCTATCGCAGCTCACTAAGCACAGGCTCTCACTGCTGGGTTGACATTCACTGAAATGTACAATCATGTCAAGGCGGAATTGCTGCGGCTACATTTTGTTCACTCTCGCCCAGCAGCGATCTAAACGGCGGGAGAAAATCACTCGTGCAGTGCCTCTGGATGCTTTTGACGAGTTAACATGTTAACCAAGAAAAGGCTGTGCTGTCCGACTATTGGATGAGTTATTGGGAAAAGGGAAAATATTTATCTACGAATTTGTCAGTGAAGTATTTCCAAGAAGAAAGTATAAATGGAGTCTATTTTAGTTCTTTCTTACTCTGAATGACAGGCTTAACATTGTTGGAAACCTTAAGAATATAATGACTACATCTTTAAAAGTCTCCAGGGATTCTTGGCCATTAGTATGGTGGAGTCAGGAAATTATTTATCTGTAAATTAATCTTCCTAAGCAGATTTGCACCCTTCGGTTTGAAAGCAAAACGTCTGAGTCTCCACTTGAGCGACTTCATATCTGAAGAGCCTACATCTGTGAAAACATTTCTAATGAAAACACGGAGGCAAACAGAGTTATATAACGAAATCGGGGAGCAGCCGCGGTCCCGCGCTGTGGCACAGTGTAGAAACTACAGCGGTGCTCTTGGCCCACTTACTCTGGGGGTGCAGGAGTTCCACGTGGTCCTCAAATCGGGGCAACAGAGGGCCATCAGCGTGGCCGGGCCCTAGAGCAGGGGGCAGGAAAAACTGCGGCTGCCAAGTCCAGGCTCAAAAGGCTGTTCTGTCATTGCCTAAAGACACAGACCCGGGTGCTTAAAACAGACTGGAAAAGCGGAGCTAAATGATAAGGTTGTTCTGGTGCAAAGAAATCTTGAATGCCACAGTTTTTTCACAAGAACCTTTTTCCAGGAGCTTTTTCGAAGACCCCCCTCCCATCAAAGATGGATTTAAATTTTGAAGTCCTAATGAAGAATGACTCAGCCACACTTGATTTAGACCACCAATCACCAGTAAGACATGAAGAGTAACTTGGGAACTGGTGATCAGTTGTTAGAGACAATTCTCCAGTCGGTGTCTATGATCTCAATTGTCTGCTTAGTTTACAAAACCTGTGCTTTCCACTTGTTTTTAAGATTTATTTATTTGAAAGGCAGAATTAGAAGGAGAGAGCTTTGATCTGCTGGTTTATTCCCCATATGGCTGCAGTGGCTGGGGCTGGGCCAGCCTGAAGCTGGGAGCCAGGAGCTTCCACTGGGAGTCCAACATGGTAGCATGGGCCAAAGTACCAGGACCATCTTCTGCCGCTTTCCCCGCGACATTGGCAGGGAGCTGTATTGAAAGTGGAGCAGCCAAGACTGGAATCGGCACCCATATGGGATGCTGCTGTTGCAGGCACTGACCTTACCCACTATGCCTCAATGCTAGCCACACTTTTTTTTTTTAAAGCAGACCTTAACTTTATGAAGGATCAGACTTTATAATTCTGAGTTTTAAGGACCTTCCAATTTACATTTGTAACTCAGAATTTTAAGTAGTCATTAGGGGCCGGTGCTGTGGCGTAGTGGGGTAAAGCCACTGCCTGCATCGCCGGCATCCCTTATGTGTGCCGTTCAAGTCCCAGCTGTTCCACATCCCAGCCAGCCCTCTGCTATGGCCTGGGAAAGCAGTGGAAGATGGCCCAACTCCTTGGGCCCCTGCACCCACATAGGAGACCCAGAAGCTGCTCCTGGCTCCTGATAGGCCCAGCTCTGGCTGTTGCGGCCATTTGGGGAGTGAACCAGCAAATGGAAGACTTCTCTCTCTGCCTCTGCATCTCTGTAACACTGCCTTTCAAATAAATAAATAAATAAATCTTTTTAAAAAGGTAGTCATGAATTTGCACTACTATCAGATTATATTAACAAAGGTACTACAAGCCTATGAAGAAGTGTCTTCAACAGTATCTCCTGTTGGCCTGCCAGCGACCCTTGTGCAAAAAACTTTTCCATTTGAGAACACTGGGTAGACAGATTTGGGGTAGAATATGAAAATTATTAGTTCCAGAGACAGAATGAGTTCCTGTCTGCTGGTCATTTCTTAAATGCCTGTAGTAGCCAGGGCTGGGCTAGGCTGAAGGTAGGAGTTGGGACTTCAATCCGGGTCTCCCGTATGTGGCAGGATACCAGTAACTCTGAGCTGTCACTGCTGTCTTCCAGGGTCTGCGTGAGCAGGAAGCTGGAGTTAGGAGGCAGAGTGGGGACTGAAGTCCAGGCATTCCACTGTGAGACAGGAACGTCTTAACAGCTAGGCACAATGAGCACCTGCATTTTAAGTGCACTGAGCGGCCTTATGTACAAGTATGGAATTAAAGATGTCTGTTTTGGTTCAAAATGTTTTGAAAGCCATGCAAGATTTTTAAATATATTTTTTCATAAACTTTGAGCCCTCATGTCGTCACAGTGCACCCGTTGTCACTGTCCATGATCCAGAATTTTTTCATCGTCCCCAACAGAATCTGTGCCCACTAAACTCACTCACCCCCCAGTAATGCCCATTTGACTTTGTATTCTGTGAATTTAAGCATGCTTACTTAGAGCAAAAGCAATGCATGAAACAAAACCAACTCCAACAGGACCAGGGCAGTCAGCTCATAAACCTGCCAAGGTCAGGGAAGCGTATTTTCCCAGCGGCTGTCGTCATACACCCCATACAGTGTTGACCCCAGGTATTTCATGAATTTAGCAAATACAGTCCGTCCTCTGCCTCCCTTGAGTTCTGCATCCCTGGATTCAACCAGCTGTGGATCAAAATACTGTAAATCTGTACCTGAGGACATGTGCAGCCTTTTCTGCCTTGTCCATTTGCTATATAACACAGCACAACTACGACCCACTTGGTAGGAGGCACTGTAAGCCATCTAGTGATGATTGCATGATATTCAAAAATACATTTCAGACAAAGGGACTTGAGCACCTGCAGAATGTGGTCTCTGCAGGGGGTCCCGGACCTAATATCCCAACACCCAAAGGACAGCTGGCCTGTTGGCACTGCCTCCATACGGCAGGCACTGTTTTAGGTCTGGCGCGTGGCAGAAACGTACACCTGGTTTCTGCTCTCATAAGGCCTTGGGTTCTGGATGACTGTGGTTCCCATCATTCCTGCTCTATGAAACACGAAGAGGATGCAGTTCTGATACCAATGGCATCACACACGCCTCGTGTCCATCATCCATGTCCAGCACCAGATCAGAAGTGTTGAGAGCAGACCATGATGTGTTTTTCACGATTTTTCAACAGTGCTTTCACAGGCCTTATTCCCAACTCACGATGAGTCTTCTGCCCTCATGTCAGTGTTCTAGATCTCGCTACACATCTGAGGCTTTGGGTGGGCATTTGGTCTAGCGTTTAAGATCCCTGTTAAGCCTGGGACCCACATCAGAGTCGTGGGGATTGATCCCCAGGATCTAAGGCTAATGCAGACCTTGGGTGGGGGTGGGGGGTGCAGAAGGGCGGATCCAGCAGGAGTGTTTCAGGCAACTGGCTTTCTGCCCTGACTTGGGAAACCTGGAATTTGTTCTTGGATCCAGGGTTGGGCCCTAACCATTTTGGGAATGTGGGGGAGAGAAACATCAGATAGGATCTCTCTCACTTGATCTGTCAACAAAATAAGTAGAAAAAAATGTTTCCAGTTAAAACCCTGAAAATGTTATAAACTGCAGAAATTAAGCAGAAAACTATTTTTTTTTTAGTATTTTCAATTGTAAATATGGATCTTGGGATTCCACTTTTGGGCAAATCCATAGACAGAAGGTAGAGGGCAGTAGAGAATGGGTACTGTGAGTGTTCTTGGATAGTGAAGATGTTTTAGATGGTAGTGATGCTTGCACAATGTTGTTAACACAGACAAACCTATGGAATTGTGTACTATAAAACGGCATTTTTTATGGTAGGCAAATTACCTTAGTTTTTCAAAAATGAATTAAGGAATCAGTCACACTACACACAAATGATAGTGAAACAGTGTCTAAAGAGTTCTTGTGAACTCTGAGAACCACATCAGTCAAATCTGAAAAGGGTGCAGACCAGCACCATGAACTAGGCTGTCTGTGAACCCAGGTTCAGGCTGGGCAGGAACTGGATAGGGCAACAGGGAGAGGCACGACCATTTGGTCAGACGAGGTCATCTGCCTGCATCTGTGCAATGGCCGACAGGTCCCTGAACCACACTGCAACTCGAGATGGCTTGCTGCAACAGGAACTCAGATCCAGATAAAAACTCCTGGGATACAGTGTAGAGGAACTGGGAGTGTATACAGACATGGTGTAGGCAGAGCTGGTGGATGAGACAGGCTCCTCCCACGTAGTACACGCCAGCCCCAGATGGGGAAACCGTAGGCTTTCTCCATGACAAATGCAAAACTTATACTTTGCGCTAAAATGTGGGATGAAAGGCCTCTGCTGACGTGTCACCATGAGGAAGCACGGTCACACACGGCCCTGCCTGCTCACGGAGCTGCTGCGGCACGCCTGCTGACTGCTAGACATGGACCGCACTTTGGTCATCGGTCTGAAGACCTCCCATGCCACTTGCAAATGGAATGGCGATTGCTGAAGGACTCCAGAAAGACTCTTCCACGTGAACTCTGCTAACTGTAAGGCTCCAACAGTATCTGCAAGACAAGGCCTTGAAACAGACACAGTGACTTGAAACAGGAAAGGAATGAGGCTTGCCCCGCTAATTAGAAACATAAGCAAGGCTACTTAAGAACAGAGATACTTACAATTTTGATTTTATTTGTTAAATTACAATAGCCAAAAGATCACTTTACAGAAGGCAAAATAAAGCACACATCCATTTTTAAAAAGTCCTTTTTTTTTTTAAATCTAAGGCCCCCTCTAGTGTTTGAAAATAGTCACAGGCAGCACACAATGCAACTGAAAGTACACCCAGTGCACCACCCTAGACCTCCCACAACAAAAAGAATACTTCCATACATGTGGCACAAAAATCAGTGAGAGAAAATAACCATAATTAGCATTTCAAATTCCTGCTGTGATTAACAGATTCATTATTCTCTCATTCAGTCACTTCTTTGTAATTTACTGCTGGGTTGTCATTAAAAGGTTAATACTTCGTTAATAAGAAAAAAACATTAATGAATATAAGGATTTAGTTTTCCAAATACTATACCTGTTGGAAGTACAGAAAATTCATTTAATGGTACCAAGCATCCTATTCTGATTTTATGGAACTTACTGGTAAATACTGGAATCTTCCTCAAGTATACAAGGGCACTTGAAAACAGTCATGGAAAATGTGCATAAACTTTGAATTGCATTCCTCCATGACTGTTTTGAAGTACTTTCGTATACTCCAATCTACTACATTTAGGAATCCAAGTTTTTAATCACACAACCTGTTTATCCAAAACCTTCCTGTTGAAGGAGGTAGGAAAGTCTTACTGTGAGAAGAACGCTGGCTTTGAAAAGTATGATGTAAAAGGACTTGTAAAGCTTATACGGCACGTCATCGATCCAGCAACTCAACCTCATGTACTTCTGAAAAAGCCTCAAATTACGAGTGAAAAATAGTTGCTTTTTCACTCTGTGTTTGCAGCTGAAGCCTTCACGTGTCTGTTTCCACACTCTATGGCAGAGGGTTTGCATTTACAGCTGGTATGTCATTCCCTGGAAAATAAGAAGTCTCTAATCTCAACAATAAAAAAATACATAATGAGACCTTGAGCAGGAGACCAACAGGGAAACCCCTATCAAACAGTTAGCGTTCCGTGTTCTTAAAAGTGGAGTCTACGGAAAACTTGCAAGTTGAACGGCTCGAGAGGAGTTGGATGTGCATTCGCTCTGTTCACATCAGTGACTAACGTGTGATCCACTGCCATGCGGCTTCTCTGCAGGGACCCCGCCGTGTTTCGGAAGCTGTCACTGGCACATATTAAAAGTGGAGGATGTAAGTTAGGTCATCTAAAATGAGTTTACATTTACAACTTTGTCTCCATCTTTCAGATCCAGATGTTTAAATGGAAAAAGACAGGGCAGCTCTAAAGTGCAACATAGACTATGTTGGCTCAGCGTGAAAATCAGTCCACTGTGGTCATATCTCCTAGGACCAACGTAATGAAAAGCTGTTTTGAAGGTTAGCCATCAGATCACACACCAGAAAACACTGAAAAGTCACTTAAAGTGAGCATGCAAAATAAGTGTACAAAATACAATTAGAAATAAAAGGAGCATGGGAGAGGTAGCATCAAGTAAATAACATTAAATAAATACTATACAATGACATACAAAATTTGACTTAGAAAAACTTAAACAGCATGTCAGAAATCCCTTTCTCCGAAGTTTCGAGGATTTTACAATGTCAGTAAAATTTAGCTCTGGAGTCCGTGTGAAGATCTTTCCAAACGTTATTAATTACTTGCATTGTTTCTTGCCAAAACCTCTCTGATCTGTCGGTCGAGCTCACTGATTATCCGATCCTCATGACTGTACACACCCGTTCTCATCAAAGTATCCCTTTCTTCTATCAGGCGAGTCAAATAATCATCCAAACCTTCTTCGAGTGCAGTGCCGTGGGGGCTGTCCGCTTTTCCACTTGTAATCTCTCTGGAATCCTGGTACTGTTTCTGTTCTTGTTGTCTTAACCTGAGGAGTCAAGAACAAATGGCACTCTAGCAGGCAACAAATACTGTTTAGGTTTTCTTAACAGCACTGTTTAAAAACAACATGATTCCTTGGTAAAGTCAGTTTTTAATGCCATTTTCAGGAAGAAAACAAAGCGATGTTCCACTTGGCTAAGTCAGTCACACTTAAAAAGGCAGTTTTTAAAACAATACTTATTGTAACTGGAAACTACATAAACTATAGAAATGTTGGAGCTGCATGAAGAAAAACACATCGTCTGTAACCGATCAGCCAGAGATAACCCATCTGAGCCACATGAGTGTATTTCTCCTCAAGTTTAAAAGTACACACATGTACATCCAAAAATATGTACTTTCTCTTTAACCAACTGAAACCGTATTTGCAATGCTGTCTGTTTTTCACTTACACAGTGCATATCTTCCTACATCATTGTTCTTTGTTAGCATTCCATCATTCGCATGGACCATCATTCACTCATCCTTTACTGTTGACCTTTAGGTTGTAATTAAGCCCTTGGTATGGTTTAGAACATGGAATTCTGTTGCTAAATTCACTCAATAAATGTCTGTACTCAACAGGGATATTGCATTGAGTCAAGAAGGAGAGGCTCTACTATGCAGCTTCTCTTATTCACGGACAGCAAAATTCTAGAGATGTTAAGGTTCTGTACAGATACCTTCAAGTTCTCAGTCGGAGATGAAAGGTTGGTCATTATGTCAGGAAAACAGAGCAGTGACAGTACTTGGTGTTACTATCACTGGGTAGCTATGCTAACTTTGGGTATGTTTTAATTTAGAATACACAATTAAGATACATTCCTCTACAGCACTGGCTACAACAACATTTTGATGTGCAAGTCTTCCTAAATTTTATCTTCATAAGAAAGACAAAGCAGTTGAACCTAAGCCCCTCTATAACATGGTCTTCACAGTAGGAAAACCAATGAGAGGCAAGTCAACTTTGGAATCTGAATCTACGCTTGGGGCGAGATGGGGAGGAAGCATCGTTCAGGAGTGGAGTCCTGCTGTGACCCCCCAGGAGGACCAGGCCCTGGAGGGTACAGGAATCCAGGAAGTATACTGTTTCCTTTGATTAGTTCCTCTGAAATCTCAAACTCCCATAATTTGTCACGAAGGAAAAGGACACTGAAGGAATCTGTCTAATAAGGACACCAAATAGCTTTATCACTTGTAAAAAAAAAAAAAAAAAAATAGTAAACAAGGAGGAGCACTGTGCTCGGAGACCTCGGTGGAAAATCAGCCATTAAATGAGATAATGGTACAAAACTTGCCAATTAATCTGACCAGCTCCTAGTGGAAGACAACAGCAGATTTCTTTTTTTTTTTTTTAATTTATTATTTTTTTTTATTTTTTGACAGGCAGAGTGGACAGTGAGAGAGACAGAGAGAAAGGTCTTCCTTTTGCCGTTGGTTCACCCTCCAATGGCCGCCGCGGCCGGCGCGCTGCGGCCGGCGCACCGCGTTGATCCGATGGCAGGAGCCAGGAGCCAGGTACTTTTCCTGGTCTCCCATGGGGTGCAGGGCCCAAGCACCTGGGCCATCCTCCACTGCACTCCCGGGCCACAGCAGAGAGCTGGCCTGGAAGAGGGGCAACCGGGACAGAATCCGGCGCCCCGACCGGGACTAGAACCCGGTGTGCCGGCGCCGCTAGGCGGAGGATTAGCCTAGTGAGCCGCGGCGCCGGCCGACAACGGCAGATTTCTGAATAGCTGATGCCCCTACCCTAAGTCTTCTGCTACCTTGGAAGAAGGGGTCTTGCAAGCAAAGTAATGCTGCACAGTGCCTCCCTACATACCAGAAAGTTGAAACACTTCGCTCTTGGGCCTTGCTTACACAACAATAACAAATCCTAGTTTTACACAATGCATACTATATCCCTACCAAATCTTTACTGACATGGAAATTAGCAGTAATGATCACAACATAATTTTAGAACCTGTTAGCTGGGCACATACATATAGTTAATACAGGAAACATTGACAATATCCCTGAGTAAACTTGCTGCCACTAGGAACCTACTGGATTGTAGGTCTGAAAGTTCCTTCTTGCAGTGAATTGAGTGAGCTTCTATATATTTTTTCACTGCTCAAGGAGAGAAGCCTGTGTATTTTTTTAGTACGGTAGCCCTCTAGATACATGAAGGCAGTGTAATATTACCAGGTGGTCCAGGTGTTGTCTTCCCCAAGGTCAGTATCTTTCCTCTCTCCTTGCCACTTCTGGGACAACATGGTAGACAGCCCCCTTGTCTCTGGGAGGCTGATTTTCTTCAAAAGCGAATACTGACCACTGTTATTAGTACATAAGACCTCTCTGGCTTTTTCATATGAGCTGTCCGATGCCATCCTGCCTATGACTTAACCTTTTCTTACACACAGAGCTCCTTTGCTTTTGTCCCTTATAGTAATTTTGTTGATTTCGGTTCTCTGTGAATCTTGTAGTAAGAGATTAGTGCAATTCAAGTTGGGATGATTTACAAACTGGACGGGCACAAGTGGCTATCCTTAAGGAAGCCACTACAACAACACTTAGCAAACAGCAGAGACATTACATATACTTGGTACACTGAAACCAATGAAGTGCTATTTATGATGGAAAGCGCTGGAAGACAAGGTTCATGGCATACTCCATGGATCTGTAACTACTTCCACGTCTACAGTGCTGTAGATACTGAGTATCTGCTGAATGACGGCATGGGTTTGGCCCTGCCGGTGCAGCGCTTTTCATCAACCTGTTACAACTGGTGCTTGCTCATGCAGCCTTCAAATACAGCTGCTTAATTCAGCTCGAAACCCATCTAATGTAACAACAGCATGTGTCCAGCGCAAACATGGAGATGTCACAGGATACTTCCATCGAATATGTGTGTGTTCCTCACGAACTGTATCCCCCAAACTCTGATGTTGGAGCTCTGAGCTGCCACGTGATAGGGTCTGTAGGAGACAATCAGGTGTGGATGAGACCGTAAGGGTGGGTGGGGCTCTCATGGTGCGATGAGTGCTCCTTCAAGGAGAACTACCAGAACGCATTCTCTCCGCATCTCATGAGCACACAGCGAGAGGGCAGTCCTCTGAACGTGGCCAGTTGGACTTTCCAGCCCTTCAGTCTGTGTTTTCTGCCCTGGCAATCTCGGGTGATTCAGATGGTACGCTGGGCTGAAACAAAAACGCACTGCAGCCCCTTGATAAACTAAGCAGAAAGGTCTTTTCCCCAAACTACCCTCCAGAGAGACTGTACACATTCCAAGGGGAATCTGTTCCAAGAACCCCAATGGATGCCTGCAGCAGCAAACAGTACTGAACCTATGGATGCTATGCTTTTTTTCTATGATAGTGTACAGTACACTGAAGTAAGACATCACGAGCTTGTGATGTTTCTGAAAATACCTTCTTGTACCATACTCAGCTTTCCTGTGGGCTTGTGTGGTGAGACAGGACCTATGTGAAGAGATGGGGCTAGCTACGTGATGGCAGCCTTGTGATGCATCGTTAGGCTAATAAATAAAAACTACTTGAACCCACGCAATGTGACACCAAGACAGTTGTTCTGACCCTAGAGCTGGCTACTCCGTGATACCAGGAGGGTAGTAAGTACAGTGTGGCTCTGTTGGAAAAGGGATGACGCAAGTCCAGGAAGGAGAAGCAGAACGTGAGATTTCATCACACCACTCAGAACGGCATGCATTTCAAAGCTTACAAATGGCGTATTACTGGAATTTTCTGCATACTATTTTTGGACTCTTGGACAGTTAGCTGTATGTAACTAAAACCACAGGAAAGAAACTGCAGGAAAGCAGGGACTACTGTAATTAAAAAAAAAAACAACAACAAAAAAACTGGTGTCTGACACAGTGAGCCTCAATAAATGAGGCATTGCATTACTGATATTAATGTAATTAACTGGACACTTCTTATACTTTAAATACATAGATCACAGAGGAAACGTAGGGAATCTACTTCAGGATTATGTTAAATGCAATTTTCAATTATATAAAGATGTGTACCTTTTTTGGAAAGGCACAGGGAAACAGAGGGAGAGACGGCAAGAAGGGTCTGGTTCACTCCCTCAGTGGCCTCAGCAGCGAGGGCTGGGCCAAGCTGAAGCCAGGAACCAGGAGTCCACCTGGGTCTCCCTTGTGTGTGGCAGGGACTCCAACCAGGACTCTGATCCGGGATGCAGGCCTTGCAAGCAGCAGCTTAACCTGGAAGAGCACAGCACCGGCCTCTGTTTTGCCCTTGGCAGACCTAAGGTGGTGTGTTCCTGGGACCAGTGCTGACTGAAGGTTCCCCTAAGGAGCAGTGCGGCGGTGCAGGTTTCGCAGTTTCCTACGACGCAGGCCTTCCACATTCATCAGAGTCCTGGGTGCCTCACTTGCGAAAAGCAGCAAAGATGGCCCACATGCTGGGGCCCTGCCACCTATAGGTGAGCCCCGGCCCAGCCGCTGCTGCCACGTGGGGAGTGAACCAGCACTAGAAAGCTCTCTGTCACCTTGCTTTCAAATAACTAAACAATAAATCTTAAAAAAAACTAAAAGCTTCCTAAGGACAGGAAAAATGTTGATTTAAGAAAGATCATCAGAACTGTTGTTCTTTTTAGAAAAGCCAATCTTGATTGTACCTGTTCAATTCATTTCTTATATCCAGTAACTCTTGCTGTTCAGTTTTGACTGTGTCTTTTTCCTCCGCAGCCAGGTAACGCAGTCTCATCTGTTCCAGTTCTTCCTGCTGCTTTTTAAGGCGAGCCATTTGACTTTCTTGCTCCCTCTTGAAAACAGAAACAAGCCAGATACATAATGGGAGTCAGACAGAGATTTCACATGCCTGGACTTGGGATCAGAATCCTATTTTGACAGTTCTGATGATAGAGCCCGGCACTGTCTAATCTGCAAGTGACGTATAAACTAGACATGTTCAGCATGGGAGACCAGGAGAAGCACCTGGCTCCTGCCATTGCATCAGCGCGGTGCGCCACCCGTAGCGGCCATTAGGGGAGTGAACCAACGGAAGGAAGACCTTTCTGTTTCTCTCTCACTAACTCTGCCTGTCAACACACACACATTAATTAAAGCAGCTTTGACCCATTACTAATTCCAGCCCCACCCCAGAAAATAAGGTCTTTCTTCTTTGTGAGCACACACAGAAACAGAATCACAAAATACACTGTAGGTTGTGTTAGGATTATTCTGTACTCCTCCAGGTCAAGAGAAAATCTTTTTAAAACAACATCTGGCCGGCGCCACGGGTCAATAGGCTAATCCTTCGCCTGTGGCGCCGGCACACCGGGTTCTAGTCCCGGTTGGGGCGCCGGATTCTGTCCCAGTTGCCCCTCTTCCAGGCCAGCTCTCTGCTGTGGCCTGGGAGTGCAGTGGGGGATGGCCCAGGTACTTGGGCCCTGCACCTACATGGAGACCAAGAGAAGCACCTGGCTCCTGGCTTCAGATCAGTGCAATGCACCAGCTGCGGCAGCCATTGGAGGGTGAACCTACAGAAAAGGAAGACCCTTCTCTGTCTCTCTCTCACTGTCCACTCTGTCAAAAAAAAAAAAAAAAAAAAAATCTAACCTTTCCCAGGCTGTTCCCTGACTTCCTCAAGCAGTCTCTCAATAACAGACCTTTCTGGAGCTACAAACAATGCCAGACTGTGACACTATCTTCTGCACATGAATCCTTCCACACAGTCCTTAAGAAACAGTGTTTTTCTTGAGGACAGCCCCGCACAGTGGGAAAGCCAGGTCACTAGTAATGTATCATCTATGTTTTCACACTGAGTAGTTTACTGAAAGGAACAGTGAAAGCACGAGTAAATACTGTGCTAAGAGAACCACTATGCAGACCCGAAAAAGAGCACGGCCAGGTCTCCACCAGAACTGTTTGCTCCCAGGGGCACCCACCCTTACCCCAGGTAACTGCTGCCCTAACCAGACAGGAGCCACCTTGTGAGTGCTCTGGGCTTTCTCTGGAACTGTGTTGTACGTATTATTTTCCTTCAGGCTTCTTTCATTAGCATTGTTTGCAAGACTGATTTGAGTTACTCTGTGTAACTGAACATCTTAAACATTCATATAATGTAGCGTACCACTGAGAGAGCATGCAGTTTACTCCACTGTACTTGCAAAAAGACGTCTGGCCACTCTGCAGTGCAGTATTATAAATAACTGCATGCGTGTCTACCAGGCCTTCAAACTGCTGGGTTGGAGGCTGCGGAAATTTTTCAGCATTAGCTGTACTACCAAACAGTCTGAAAAGTAGTCATAGCAGTTTGAGCATTCCAGTGTTCCATTTTCTTGCCAACACTTGGTAATGTCAATTTTTCTTTCTCTTCACTGACAGGTGTTACACTGGTATCTCATGATTTTTATTGTGCATTTTTCCAAAGAGTAATGAACATTTTTTAATGGCATGTGGATATCTTGATGTATAAAGTTGCTATTCAACCTGTGCAACTCTTCTCTACTTTGTTTTAGCATCTCACTGATACTTGTATATACTGGTTAATCCCTTTGTTACATAAATTACAAATATTACCCAGAGCCTTTATCTTGCCTTCTTCATCCTTTATTGGTTTTTTACTAACAGAAGTCCTTAATCTTAACGTAGCATGAAGGTGATGCTGGTCTAATTAAAGTGGGGGGGGGGGGGATGTTCTGTTTTTTGCTCTTTGGTCAGTTTAGTGAATGGTTTTCACCACCCTTATCTCTGAGCACCCAGGGCCCCTGGAATTTGTCCCTTTAGAAAATTCTGGATGTTGGTGGTAACTGCCTGCTCACTTTTGCCCTTGCACATTCTTACCAAGGGAAAGGACTCCTTGAATTTGGTGTTCTTTGACTGATTTCTTGAAAACACTAAAGGATTTCCCTCTAGGCATAGCTTCCCCAAGTTCCATGCTTTGATATGCTGTAATCTCATTTTTCAGCATAAAGTATTTTTATACTTACCTTTATTCTCCAATGTACCATGAGTTATCAGAAGTATATTATTTAATACTCCAGCATTTGGGGTATTATTACATTTCAGTTGCCAGCTTAATCTCATTGTGGCTAGAGAACATATTCTGAATTACCATCTTCAGCAATGTGTTTAAGAACTGTGGTTTAGTCTAGTATGTGGGCGATGTGGCTTAAAGTTCCATGTGCACTAGAGAACACCTATCCTGGACTTGTCTGTTTCTTGATGAAGTATTCTAGACATAACCAATGGTTAACTTCGTTGTCTCTGTTTGCTAACTTTCTGTTGCTTGCTTTGTCAATTCTCAGGAAAGTTAGGTAAAGTGAATTAACCCTCTTAAATGATGAAGAATACTCCCTACAGTAATGGTATCTGCCTAACATCTACTTGCCCGATCCAAGTGCTGCAAGAACTTTTAGTATTTTTTTTTTAAAGACTCATTTACTTCACAGAGTAACGCAGAGAGGCAAAGAGAAAGAGACAGACGCGCCGATCTGAAGCCAGGAGCCTCTTCCGGGTCTCCCACGCGGGTGCAGGGGCCCAAGAACTTGGGCCATCTTGTACTGCTCTCCCAGGCCAGAGCAGAGAGCTGGATCAGAGGTGCAGCAGCCAGGTCTCGTACTGGCACTCATAAGGGATGCCAACCCTTCGAGCCAGGGTGTTAACCCACTGCGCCACAGCATCGGCCCCAGAACTTTTAGTATTGATACAGTACATATTTCTCCTTCTTTCAAAATCCAAGCATGCTGTATCCTGATATTTCAGCTATGTCCCTTATTTACCATATTTTCTAAAAAAATATTTATTTGAAAGGCAGTGTGACCGAGGGAAACACAAAAAGAGATGTTTTATCTGCTGGTTCACTCTCCAAATGGCCGCAACAGCTGGGTTATACCCCGTCAAAGCCAGAAACCAAGAACTCCATCTGGCCCTCCCACGTGGGCGGCAGGCATTCCAACACGTGGGCCTTTCTGCACTGCTTTCCGAGGTGCATTAGCGGCTGGAGCAACCAGGACTCATCCTAGTATTCCAGTATGGTATGTGGCAATCCCAGCTGGGGGCTGCACCTGCTGTGCCACAGCGCTGCCTGCCACCCCCCCCAACCCACCCATATTTACCTAACTTTTGGGCTTCCTTTTCACAGGGTACTTTTTAATCTAATGTTTGTTATTAATGGGGACGCTTAGTCCATTTATGTGTAAAGCCACTGATAAATCTTTGAAATCTTTTCATCGTATTTTCTACTTTGATGGCTTTAAATATTTTATCATTGATTTTCCCCCCTACATCAACTTGTTATATTTCTTAATGTTTTTCTACAACTTTTAGTCTGATATTTAATTTCCATTACTCTTGAGTGTTCTGAATTTGAGTCGTCATTTGTGGTCATTTTCCTTCTGTCCAAAAGACAGATATCTTCTATGGCATCTACCTCAGGGTTGGCAGGACTGATTCTCCCAATTTTTACTGGTGTAAAAAATCTTAGGTCACTTTACTATATGAAAAAATTTTTTTTACTGGGTATAGAATTATAAGTTGGCAGTCACTGTCGTACTGTCATTTAATATTTTAGGGACAGAATTCCACCGTCTTGGGAATTCTGTGACACTGATTGAAAAGTCATCTGTTAGTCTTACTGTTAGACAGCAGTCTGTAACTACCTTCCAGCCCTGGCTCCCAGCTGCTTTTAACATTTTCTTTGCTTTTATCCTGCTTGGAGTTCACAGATTTTCTTAAATCTATGCACTGAGAGATTGTCTACTTTAAAAAATCTCAGCCAGCATCTCTCTGAATATTGCTCTCTATGTTCTCTTGTCCAGAGGGGTGTCCAATTGCACATACGTTATTCTATGTCACTTCAGTCCTTTTAAACACTAGTATTGGAAACTGCAAATCTGTACAACCAACTTCAAGCAATTTTTAGTTCTCTTCTACCAGATAGTAAACATGAGACAAACTCTTAGGTATACAAACCATGTTCACTAGGGAGGAAAACAACAACAGATAAATTTTAGTATACTGACAGAGAATGATTCCATCCACACATAGAAAGTCTAAAAACAGGCAGAAGCATTGGTGTTACCAAATTTAAAAATATCCACAAGGTAGAAAATTATAAAGAAAATCAAAGCAGTAATAAATCCTACATTCAGGCCCGTGGCTACTTGTGGAAACCAAGGAGAAGATGCAGTTGAGAAAGGCACCCAGAGGGCTTTTACAGCACTGATAAAGCTGTGTTTCTTAAACGTGACGGCAGGTGTGGAAGGTGTGCAAGACTCCCGCCTTTGAGATGTGAGACATATTTGATTTGAGACATATTTGATTTAAAAATATTTTAAGGGACGGATATACCAAATTGTTAGCTCTGGTGGAAGAGGAGATAAGATTATTGGTGATTTTTATTTCTGTGTTATATATGGTGGAGCAAAATTTGTTTTTACAATAAGCAAAATGACTAAGCTGAAAAGAATAAAACTCACTCACTTTAGCATTAGGTTACACTTATCTCCTTTAAATGCCTTGAATTTTTAATCAAGTATACAGTATTAATAATAATCGCACATGCACACACAAATTAGAGGTTTGTGAAGGAAATCCTGTCTACTGCCAGGTGCTCTGGGTTAAAGGCTCCTCAATCAAGTGAGTATAATCTTTATTTTGCCTTGGCTGCCCATAAATCCAGAGAGGAGATGTAAACATACACACACTAGACTAAACAGCGGCTATAAAGTGGCCACTACTTACTCTCCCACTCACACATACCATGTAAGTCTGTGGGAAAAAACTTACAACTAAACCAAGGAACTCAAGTCAAGTTTTCTGAAAATAACCCAGAGCTGACAAGTCAGTAGGAGGGCCTGGATGGTTTCAAGACACAGTTTTTAACCAAGACTTGGACCTCCAACTGTTTTCTTAAACAAAGATTTACATCCCATCCTTGGCTAAATTACTTATAAATTAATCAAATTAATTACTCTGAGTGGATAAGCAGAAGGCTGGACAAGATACTGCTGATGTCAGCCGATGAAGTCTGTGTTGTTTTAACTAAATGTATCAGCTTGGTTTTAAACAGATCTACTGTGCACAAATATGGTAAGGGAACCACAACCCACCTAAAATCTTAGCCCTGCTTCCTGTCCTGGGAACACAGATACCTCGATAGAATACATTTGACTTAATAAGACACAATTCATACTTCATAACAATGATCCATGTATTTAAAAAAAGGCGGCTTTATTTTGCTTACAGAATTCACTGTAAGGGGTCAAAGGTTAAGTAAATATAGAAGTGTTATTTAGAATACAGAGGAGTAAAGAAATCTTGTTTTTTAAATATTTCCATTGTACGTCTTCATGGAGAAGGGAAAAAGAAAACTGAATTACCCCTGAAATGTCGAACAAGTAGAACTCTGAACTTTGTCCCAAGTGCCCAAACCTAGAAGGGGGGGGGGGGGATCATTTGCTTGTTCTCTAAATTAGGGCTCATTTGCTGTTACACTTAGTTATATTTTACAGCTGTTACCTTTTCAGTTACCAAAGAACACAACAAGCTGCTATTTGGAAGCACAACTTTTACAGTTGTGAATCCAAAGAAAAGATTTCTAAATAGTTACAAGATTATAATTTCTTAATTCACAAACGGACTATTCCAGGTCACCTTTGAGTAATGGAAATCTCTGTGTAAACATTCTTTTGGCAATGGGCACCAAGCATTAGATCTTGTTTCCAAGTTCCACCAGCTGGGTTTTGTCATCAACATTTATTAACAATCTAAGATACGGCTTTCACCGTCTAATTCGTACTACACAAATGTTTTGCATGGCCCTCTGGAGGGTTTTGATGTGACAAATCACTGGCAGAGATTACAGCCCCGTGGCTATTCACCGGAGGCAATGTAAAATTCGCATGGTACTAATCCAATTTAAACAAGAAGCTGCACAAACAATCCTGTGCACAAAAGCAGACAGATGATGCCAATTTTATATCAAATACAACAAATGTGTTTTTATTAAGAAATATTGGGAACAATTTTGAAGTGAATTTGTTTCACACACACATGCATCGGATGAAGTTATTAATTTCAATCGTTCCAAGCAGTGAACGGCTGCGCCCAGTTCACTATGGCAATCCCCACAACTCCAACTTCTCATCCTAAAGGGCTGCACCTCCGTGTGGTCTGCAGCACATCAGCCGTTCCTAGTGACCTCCAAGTGTGTTTGCAGTGTTGTTTCTAAAGCAGACAGTTTCTGGGATACGGAGTAACCCTGATCTACCATGCCACAGCAATGAATATCATGGCATTCAAAGAGCAAGATGACTGTATTTTCTGTCAGGAAGCAGAACTCTGGGAGATGAACTACTAATTTTTAACACTGCTTTCTTTCCTTTTCCTAATGCACTTAGAGTAATTCCAGAAGGAGGCCTCTGACCGTTTATAATTGTCTTTTTAGGAAAAAGAAGCTATTTTGCCAGAAGATGGCAAAAATGGGTGAGGATGGATGTGTCAGGAAGGCGAGGGATCGCAGGGCCATCTGTTATACAATATCCCATCTATAAAACAAATAAGCATGAATTTGGGGAGGGGGCTTCTATTCAGCACATTTTTTTCAACTGATATTGATAATGTCTTATAACTGTCATTTTATTTGTCAGTTAGCATTCACTGCAACTTCTTTGGGGGGGCAGGGTAGGAATTATCTTCCACTTCTCATTTATTCTCTCTTGTAAAACTTGAAAGAATCCTAATGGTGTTACCTGAAACATTTTCTCTATGAAACAAACACATTGATAACACAACCGTGCTCTGGTTTTTCTAACACTTACTGACTTCACTTGGATGGATGTCTCACCACGCTGCTGTATTCTTGCGAAATACCAGTCCGCCAAGCTGAACTTTCAAGTCCACATGGGAGACAACTGCCGTATCTGTAGCACTGTGCACAGGTGCATAGCAGCTCTCAACATCAGGAATGACAGGATGGTCAACTCAACTATGGATATTTCTTCATACTTAAAGATGCCATGTTGCGTATCTTCACCACGTGGCCCTTTCCCCTCTGTACAACACTGATTAAAACTACCATCCACTACAAAGCGCTGTCTTTCTCAACTCTGTTCTCCCCTACTTCCCTGCCCCTGGCACTCTGGAACAACATCCCCTGCTCCACGGTTACTGCTGATGCTTTCTTCCAACAGCTACTCAGTTATGATTCCTGCAGACACCACACAGCAGCTTTAGGGCTCCTCTCCCTTTGACAAGGCACCACTGACGCAGCACATGCTCCGTACTGAACACTTCACAGACAACTCACGTACTTCTCATTATACCAAAGAGGAGGCTAGCATTAGACCAACTGCCAAAGTAACAGTGGTAATAAGAGGCAGAGCTAACACTGAAGCCAGCTCTCTTAACTGAAAGATCATGTTCTTAACTACGAAGAGGATTTATGATCCTTCTGTCAGAATTTGTGTCCTGTGACTTGTAACAGCTATTCTCATCACATTGTTTCCTTGCCCCCAATTCCACAGGGACTCCTACCTGTCGTACTGTAAGACACCTGTGTATTTTGGCATTGTGCCTTCAAGTTAGCTTCTTCCAGGGCAATACTCTTGATCAGATAGCCCTGCCTGCCATGGCTCATTTTCTTCTCCTTGAAAGCCTTCTGTTGCTTGCTGCTGTGGCCCAAAACCATTCGATTGTGAAAGGCAAAGATTCTGAACCTGCACTTTGGTCAGACGATTTCAATCTTCGCTCCAGGGACTGGCACTGTGGCGCAGTAGGTTAATCCTCTGACTGCAGTGCTGGCATCTCAAATGGGTGCCAGTGTGAGTCCCGGCTGCTCCACTTCCGATCCAGCTCCCTACTAAAGCACCTGGGAAAGTAGTAGAAGACGCCTCAAGTGCTTGGACCCCTGCACCTGTGTGCGAGACCTGCAGGGAACCTACGGATAGAACACCTTTCTCTCTGTCACTCCCCTCACTGTGTAACTCTACCTCTGAAGTAAAATCTTCAAAAAAAACAAAAAACTTAGCTCCACGCCTGCATGATCATATGCACCTTAATTTCTTTAGGGCTCCCTTTGCTCATCTGTACCTGGGAACTGGGGTCATGTTCCTCAGGAACTCTGTCGGGACTGAATCAAAGGTCTCGATGCAGTGAGCCTTCCCCGGCATCGTCCTGATGGCCCCGTCCCTCTAGTAGCTATTGTCTTCATCAGCTCTCCTTCATAAGGTTCACAGAAAACGAGTATCGCAGAATTACTCTGGGATTTCAGGTTTTTTTTTTTTTTTTAAACAAAACCAACTTAAATCCATTTCCGTGAACTTTATTAAGTACCTTCATATCAGTTGTCTGTGGCACAGTTGCAAATTTTATCTCCGCAAAGGATTCCTGCATCCCTGTTTTGAATTACTGAATTTCTTTCCGTAAAAATTAAAGCATCCACTTTGCAAATCTTATCTCCTTCCCATGCTCCAATCAGCTTCTTAGAAACTATTTCCAAAACTGGAAACTCTCTACAGACACTACAGCTCCGCTCCTGTCACAAGGATCTTACTGTATTCTCCCTGCAATGACCTCTGACGTGGGCCCTCTGCTGTTTCACAGAAACGCTCCCTGCCTCTCTGCTGCGCCCATCCTATTCACTGTCCACATTCCCCCACTATGTTACTAACTTACAACCAATTCCTCCATTACAATCCGACCTGTTCACCTTCAGACGTCCATCTCAAATACCTCCTCTTCTAAGACCTCTTTCCTCACTCCTATTAAATACATGTACTTTCCCTTCCTAAGTACTCTGTGTAGTTTTTTCCAAGGCTCTTGCCATCAGGCAGTAAATGGTTTATTTATAGTTGTTTCTTCCTCCCTGAGAGAACAGACAGCATCCTGTAGCACTATATACAGTGTCTTCCTCAGTCCTATCAGCATTCATGACTTGACACCACAAGAGGAAAATCCCATACCTGGCTTCATGGGACAGTTTCTGGTCAAAAAGCAGGCACCCTAAAAATGCTATATAAAATGACTTTGAGACTAAGGGGCATAGTGGATTTCATGTTTACGCTTGGATCCTGTCCACAAGATACCTCATTATGCATATGCAAGTACTCCAAAAGCTGAAGAACCACCAGCACCCCCCACCGCGCCCCGCTTTGGGTCCCAAGCATTGAGGACATGGGACTCTGAATCAGTATATTCACTGACATCAGGGTAAATCGTCCGCTACTATGTAATTCTCATGCATACTGCTAGTACTCTTGCAAGTTTCAGGATAAAACTATAATTTGTTGTCTAGTAACAAGAAAAGAGATAAGCATATAAGAAGAACTCAGGACACAACTATCAGGGTTTTTAAAGTCTTTTAAACTTCCGCAAAATTAGCCATGTTTCCTTTTCTCTACTGAATTAGTCCATCTTCCTACAATTAATATTTTAAATACTTTGTCAAACTTAATTTTGAAGATTCCTTCCCACCCTCCCCCACAAGGAGGTAAAAGGGAGTTATTTTTAAGTGAGAGCTAGATAAACTACTCCAAACTTCTTTTGGGGAAAGAAGATAACTGACAACTTGGGGGGGCACCTAAATGTTTCCATTTTTAATTATGAAAAAGGAGGATCCTACGTCAAACACTTTTTTTTTAAAGCCTCTAATCTCAAAGAATAGCACTCGTGCTTCAAATGCAGACATCTAAACATTACAGATACTGCTAAACATGCAAACTTGTAAAGAAAGAAGGGAAAAAGACATAAAACGAATACGCCATAAACTACATACCTGTTTAAGTCTGGCAAGTTCTTTCAAAGCTCGTCCCCACTGTTGCTTGTAATGCAGTTTAGACTTAGTTGCAGATTCCAACTTTCTTTCAAGTTCAACCTAACAGTGATTAAAATCATATCAAGTGAAACACTATACCACTGTGTACAATCACTGAAAGATAATATATACAAAGAGTCTGGCTGAAGAAAAGAGTTTATATAGCGTAACATACGACATCATCTAAAACTGTTATATAATTGACTATAAATATTATGGCACATGAACATTTTCTTGTTTAAAATATGGTCTTATTTTTATTGCCTAACAGCCTACACCAAGAAGAACTGAATTAGTCTTAGCCTCCAGACAGTTGCTATAAAAGTATTTACACATGTATATTACATAAAGATCATAGAGAAAAAAATACATGATTTTCTACAAAAAGCAGTTCTGTTCACATTCCAAGTTCGCTGGCATTCTACATCTGAGAGACCCGGTTTCCCTTCTGGAGTCCTATCGTTACAAACATACTTTGGCAAAACCATGGAATGCTGAAAACACTCAAATGTTTTATCAGAAAGTAGTTTATTAAGAATGAGTATAAAGTCAAAAATATTTGAAGAATGTTAAAGTAAATCCAAAGGTTTAAAAAAAGTCCTTAATAAAACATATCCAACTTTTACTTTTTATTTTTCCCCTCAAATACATAAAGAAAAACACTAAAGTGATTCAATTAAAACGATGGTTATTTATACTTGCAGCAGGCAATCTGTTGTGCGTGAACTGAAGCCAACTTGGCAGTGTTATGGAATGTACTCGCTCGGTTTCAAACCAAGTACCAAACAAACTCGTGGAGCCAACAGACAGTTTTACTATTAAGTGATAATGTAATAATCTGCTTGAATTACAGTAAAGCACTGTTATTTGGAACTGACCAAATTTTTTTAGATCAAATCTAATTTTTTCCATATATACAGTTTCTAATGTTTTGTAGAAAAACAAAAGCGAAGACACTACCCAAAAATTCACACTTCAGAAAACTCCTATGAAAATAAAACGAAGGAACAGCAGATTGCCAAATTCCCTTCACAAGAGACCAGAACATTCGCTGCAGTAATATATGACCACATGGAGTCAAGGTCTTTGCTGCTTTACAAATCCCTAGTGCTCGGATTTAAACGTGTTGACATTTTCCAACCAGACTCAAGCATCTTAAGTCGAATAATACTGCTGAGATTATCGGGGATGATCTCTTCCACTTATCCCCCCAAGATTTATAAATATTACTTGGTAATTTAACAAGAGGCCGTACCTCAGAAGAACAGATCTTTTTTATAGCTGTGGGATAAAGGGGGTAGTCAACTATGGTAGTGCCCGTGTCCACGGTCTTGCAGAAGCCTAGCATCCTGAATGGGAACCAGGATGAGCCGAGAGGTGTAAGTTAGACCCAGTGGACTAGCTCTACTAGCAAACTATCTGGGTTCTATCAGTTTTGCCACCATTATTAAAATAAGTCACGAGTACATACTTGTTCATATTAATTTAAAATACCTGAGTAGTTATATGTATACTTTTAAGAATAAAGCCTCCAATTAGTATTTCTGAGACACAAACTTAATTCATTCCTATCACCAAATCAATGACACACAATTTGAGTTCTCCTTTTTAAAGAATAAAGAAATCTCTGATTCTAAAGAAATATATGGACTCACCTTCCTGAAAAATACACACAAGTAAATCTAGGCACTCAGAGAACCCTAGCTAAGAGCCTTTATTGTAAGTAGATCCGAGCCTTCTGGAACTTTTGCACTTGTCCACAGGGAAGTAATGAATCGTAAGCTAAATGATAAACTCCTACTCAGAGCCTGGAGAGGTTGAAAGCACAATTTCCCTCCTCCTACCCTTCGTATACTGACAATTACAGTTCTCTGCTACAAGTATGGAATTGACTTTGTCTCTAATCCCCTATTCCTAGGTCCATCGGCCATATAGAACTGCAGATCTCTCCCTAAAAGATTTTCAAATTTTATTCATTTATATTCCCACTGCCACTTCTTAAGCGCAGACTCTTCTGTAAGAGGATCTCATGTCTTTTCAGCCACCAGTCTCTTCTAGCTACAATCTTAAAACCACCATGAGATCGACTCACTCTACTAAAAAGTCTACAAGAGCTACTATTGGCCTATAGTATCAAGCCTAACTTCTCTCTCTGGGATTCAAGGCACTCCAAGACATTTGTGGGTACTTTATAAAGTTTGCAGAAAGATGGGATTAAATACTAGGTTTATTTTGATGCAACACATTTTGGAAATTCATGCACAATTTTCGTGATACACATTTTCCATGAACTTTTCAACACCTGCCTTCTAGTGTTCCTCAACAGGAAATCCTGTATTCCAGCCAGGTCTGTGTGCCCCGGGCTCCTGAGTCTGCCTGTTCTTTATCTTCTTTGCTTACTTAAACCTTAAGGCTCAACTCCTACCACTAACTGCAGCAGTCAACGGTTTCTCTCTTGTTACAGTCCCTGGTATTGGATTACTCAGAGTCATTTACTGCTCTCTGACCTACCTTCCCAATTACCTTACAAGCTCTCAGAAAGTGATGTTCCAAGATGGATGACCATGTGCTTGTCTTTCCCGTTTGACTTTTGTTGAAACCATCTACATTCTTTTCTTTTCTGTCTTTTCAACCTCTGTATGCCCCACTAAATTGTACAGTTTCCATATTTTATTTTTTAAAGTTCCAATTATTTTCAAACTATGCAAAACATGTTTATAGGTAAAAGTAAACCACAAAGTATTCACTTATTATATACTAATCAAAAATTATAGCAGTAATTACTGTAATGGATCTCAATGTTAACTCATTTTTAGACCACTTCAATGAGAATGGAAATATTTGTGTTACATTAACAAAATGAGTGATCAGGAAACACAGAAGGCCTTTAATCAGACACAACTGGAATACCTAAGGCATAAACTTTTCTACCACGGTCTCCTTTTGTGCTCTTACTTCTGTTACTATTTTTGAGAAATAAAATTCTGCCCTCTTCTGGCTCCAAAAAGGTTTACACAAGGTTTTTTCCAACAGCAGGAAAGCTTTGTTTTACTAGGCACTTCAGCGTGCGGATTAATTCACTAGGTCTACTACAGAGGCCACCCAATGACACACTTCCTTCTTTCTCAACAGGACACTAGCTACGCTTTCATGTTCAACAACCTTGATGGTTTCAACAACAGTGCCCTTGAAAGAAGGAACGTTTTAAACCATGTAAAATTTCTATGGCTGTGGCAGTTATTATTTAGTGAGCTAAATAATATTTTTATTTAGGGAAAAATAAGATAATGCTTCTGTTGAAACTGGTACAATTTCGGAACCCAGATAACAAAGTAAAATGGAACTACTCTTTGACACCTCTTATCTAACAGATATTGTGAGAACTGGTGAGGTATTATCCAGCTAGTACTTCAAATATTCCTGAAAAGGACTACATAATTCATATTCCTAAGCAGAGAAATACTTTAATACTTGGCTTTATCAAAAAGGGTGGGCACTGTCTAACTGGATTCACGTTCATAAGTAGAGAAATGAAGAGACTATCCATTGAAATATTCAAGACACAGAATCAAGAATGCTTTGCAAGTAAAGAAAGTAGGCATAAGAAGATGACCAGAAAACAGTTTTGCAACTGAGAGACTGCAGAGATAGTTCATGCATCCAGAAAGGTCAGATGAAAACCAGGTTTCAGGAAAGAGGACTGGGTTTAGTTTTGGATATTCTGGGATATCTGAGACTGAAGTTTCGACCTCAAGGGTCCAGAAGGACAAAAGAAAGACACTGTTCTGACAACAATCCTACTATCTTGTCCAGAGGCCACCTCATGTTTACAACACAACAGACGAAATGGGAAAGCAGATACGAGAATCCAGCCCTCTTCTAGTACCTGGACACTAAAGGGAACTGCAATACAGTAAAACAATGTCATTCCTAACACAGTTTCTTGCTATAGTAACTGCTACTATGTACTGAGCTTATTTCTTGCATGAATAAAAATTTTTAAACATCTCCAGTTTTAATTTCTAGTAATGAGGGTACTCCAAAGACCTCTTGTATCTATCAATTTTAAACAGTTCATGGGAAATGCATTATGGAGAAAAAACTTTTTACTAAAATAATCAACTTTCGAAGTCCCCTGGTGTTAAGGGTCTCAAGTCCAGCACATAAGAGAAAATGCTGCATCAGTGGGACTCCAGTGAGAGACAAATGCTGTCCTCTTACTACAGTTTTTACACATACTTAAAATGTAAAGATAGCACAATGTACATCAGATGCTTGCTAAATAAAATAAATAATGCCCCAGGTTCTAATTCTTTTGTCAACTTTATTAGCCTCATTTCAAAGACATGGAAGTAGAATTACTTGCCCAAGGTCACTGTCAACTACCATTATGTGCCACCCAATTTCCTTGCCAGGGCTTTATAGGCCCCTATTATAAACTTTAATCTTGGGGCCAGAGCTGTGGCACGGCGGGTTAAAGCCCCAGCCTGCAGTGCCGGCATCCCTTATGGGCGCCGGTTCCAGTCCCAGCTGCTCCACTTCTGATCCAGCTCTCTGCTATGGCCTGGGAAAGCAGTGGAAGATGGCCCAAGTCCTTGGGCCCCTGCACCCACGAGGGAGACCCAGAGGAAACTCCTGGCTTTGGATCGGCGCAGCTCTGACCACTGCAGTCATTTAGGGAGTGAACCAACAGAATGGAAGACCTCTCTCTCTTTTGAACTCAACCTCTCTCTCTGTAACTCTGTTTTTCATATAAAAATATTAAAAAAAAACCAATGTAATCTTGCACCCTCTCCTGCCAGCAAACCTTCTAGGCTTAGCTGTACCTCAACACCTGCTCCCTGGACTCAAGGTCTTTGCACTGCTGGCTCTTGTCCACATGTTACCTCCTCCAAGAGGCCCTGCTTCATTGTCCTATGCACAGCAACATCTGTCCTGCCGTGCCCTCTACACTGCCACATTCACTCTAACACTTTCCTTTTTGTTAATTATTGCTTAGCGTTACCAAAAAGTATTTATTTACTCCTCTTGAATAGAGCTCGAGGAGTATCTCCTGTTTAGTTCAATGCTAACAATCAACCTGGGAACACAGAGCGAACTTACCAAATGGACGGTGAACTGAGAGATGCAAACTTAACACCTCAAAAACCCTTTTGTACCAAGTTGACAAAGCTATAAACCACATGTGCTCCCTCAACTGACGCTCACGGAACGAATATATGGAGATTTCGAGTGGCAGAGATGACTTTGCACTACTATCGATACATTTTTACTTGGCGCACAAGGCACAGTTGCTGTCCAGAGCACAGATCACAGGAAAATAGCTACAACATGCTTCCCACCTGGGCGAGTTGAGAAGCCAGTTTGGACTGGCACAGCTGTCGGAGTCACAGCATTACAATTCCAGAAGGAATCTAACCCGCATCTGAACATAAGCGCTCAGGCTGAGTGGTTTTCCAAGCAGTTCAGTACTCTTCCTTTCCCTGCAGCACTCCAAGGGGGACCACACGTGACTCGACTCTACGCTCTCATCTGCTATGCTTTAGTCCTTTCTCGCAAAGCTGAAGGCTATCTCATGCTGCCTAGTGTCTCTGTTACTACAGTCACGTCCTTCATCAACACGCAGTAAGCCAATCCTATAAACCAGACAGGAAAGAGTAGAGAAACGATCCTTCATGTTTCCAACTCCCAGTGCTGCGTCTTTCACTACTGCCCCCTTGTGGCTGAGTCTACAGAGAGCAAAGTGCAGGGAAGCTGTCAGGAGGAGGGGGAGTACAGGGGAGGGCTGGCACAAAAACCAGATGATGACACAACTGAAGCTCACTTTCTAGCAGTATTGCCTGTGTGTTCCTCCTGTATGTGTGTGTGTGTGTGATGTCTTTTTAATCATACCTACAAATGATTAAATTACAAAATGCAAAAACAGGTATTGTCAAACTTCAGTACCTGTTGGCGTCACACTTTTTTTTTAGTGCCTAGCCCCTCAATGTTCTCTGCTTAAGGAGAATCCCAGTATAAAGGCTTGCTAACCACAAGAAACCAAACAGGAGCGCGCTGCCTCCTTCCACGCTGAGTGACAGTGCACACAGTGATCTAAATGAGCACGCCGTCCAGAGAGCAGTCACAATGGCTCCCACAGACCCAGCAGTTCTGTTCTGGCACTCCAGCCCTGGAGTCTGGAACCCAGGGACAGGACAGCAGCACCTCCACCAAGAGCATCCCACATAGGCTGTTCTGAGACAGGACACCGCCCAGGCCTTGCCGCCACTAGTTCCTGCGCACATTTTCAAACGGTTTCTAGGCTTCATTCCCAGGGTCAGTCAGTTGTGGTGTTGGCGGCCAACAACTCGACAAAGTCACATGCTCTTACCTGGTATTAGAACACTACAGGGGAACATCAGCACACTGCACACGAGCCTCTTACTCACTGAGTTTATACAGCTATCACCGAGCCTGGGTAAGCTGCCAGAGATGACACGTACCTTTTCCAAGGTGAGAAGATTTATTTCAGACTGCAGACGGATTTCAGGTTTGCTGCTCTGCTGATCCTTGAACTGCTGGAACTCTTTTTCCAAAATCTTGTATTTATTTTCAGAATCACTAAGCTGCATTAAAAAAAAGTTATTTTAAAACAATGATATTCAAAGTATATTACAGAATTCAATTCAACAGTGTCATTTTTTCCTTATCCTACACCATGCTTTGAGCAGAAGACTGGCAAATGATGCAAAATATGAGGAAAATACTGATCTCTCATAATTAAGTTCAGTAAATCAACTGACAACAAATCTACACAACTTCTGTATACATTTTTTTAAATTTATTTTTATTTATTTGAACGTCAGAGTTATATGGGGGGGGGGGGGTCCTTCCATCCAATGGTTCACTTCCCAATTGGCTGTCATGGCCAGAGCTGCACCGATCCAAAGCCAGAAGGCAGGAGCCAGGAGCTTCTTCTGGGTTTTCCACGCGGGTGCAGGGGCCCAAGGACTTGGGCCATCCTCCACTGCTTTCCCAGGCCAAGCCCAGAGCTGGATCGGAAGAGGAGCAGCCGGGACTAGAACCGGCACCAACATGGGATGCCGGCACTTCAGGCCAGGGCGTTAACCCGCTGCGCCATAGCGCCGGCCCCTTTATTGTTGTTTTTGAACTACATAATTTGGACCAGGCAAAACCAGGAAGCAGCCAATCAATTCGGATCTCCCACAGGGGTGGCAGGGGCCCAAGTACTTGGGACATCACCTGCTGCCTCGCAGGATGCACGTGAGCTCCAAGTTAGGATTGCGAAACAGCCAGGACTCCCCACCAGGCACGCAGGGCCTCTGTCTCTTGCAGTGTTGGTTTACTTTCACGTTCGTGAAAGGCTAAGTGAGAGAGGGAGAGGGAGAACTCCTCTACCTGCTGGTTCACTTCCACAAGCCTGCAGCAGCCAGTGCAGGCCAGGCATGTCCACACCTGACAATCTTCCCTGTCAGTCAAGTTCATTTTCTTTTTTTAACATCTAAAGTTGGGCCTTTTAAAATACTTTTTTTCACTTTTTCATCTTCAACAAAAACTACTAAACTTACTCCATGTGGCAGTTTCTTGACCATTCAGGGACATTATCCTGAACGGTTACTACAATCATGCTGTAAAGCAGCAAGCTATTAAGTCATGCTGAGCTCTTTTCTTCTTTTGCTACACAGCCCAAAATTTATCTACTAGAGGACAGATCCTTTATCTTCACCAGTTCTCACCAGGAGTGTGCTTAACTATCTCTCTATCCAGCTCATTAAAACTCTGTGTAAGGCCGGCGCCACGGCTCACTAGGCTAATCCTCCGCCTAGCGGCGCCGGCACACTGGGTTCTAGTCCCGGTCGGGGCGCCGGATTCTGTCCCGGTTGCCCCTCTTCCAGGCCAGCCCTCTGCTGTGGCCAGGGAGTGCAGTGGAGGATGGCCCAGGTGCTTGGGCCCTGCACCCCATGGGAGACCAGGAAAAGCACCTGGCTCCTGGCTCCTGCCATCGGATCAGCGGGGTGCGCCGGCCGCAGCGCGCCGGCCGCGGCGGCCATTGGAGGGTGAACCAACGGCAAAGGAAGACCTTTCTCTCTGTCTCTCTCTCTCACTGTCCACTCTGTCAAAAAAAAAAAACCTCTGTATAAAATGCATGTAACCTAGTCAGAGGTAGGCTTAAAGCAGGTTTTCAACACATACAATGTGAAATGTATAATCTGGGCATCTTGGAAATTTACCTTTTTCCCCAAATCTTAGACCAGCAGTTCAATAAGAAGTATACCCTGGGTAATTTTCCCACCAAGGCTCTTCCTACAAAGCCGTAAGCTAAAGATACCTGTCTGGGACAGAACACAGATACGTACTTCTTGAGAGCTCCCTTGGTGATTGCCAAACATATTAAGGGTCGTTACTCTAGAAGGCGGAGTCTTCCCAAGAGGAAGAAGTGACACGTTACTGGTGAATCACAGCACAACTGCCCAAATTCACGATTTTCTCTCTATATTTTAAATGAGATCCTCAAAATAACCATCAAATTCGTATTCACTGCTACCTAAATGAGACTGTAATTGACCTTGAGCTGCTAAGGAAACTGTTCTTCATGACAGAGTAGACTGCAGAGGCATTCATCACATAGATCTGGCTACACAGAAATTTTTCCGAATAGATGCGCTTGATTTCTCACAGCTTGATCCTTCTCAGCACTGTTTATTGAGCTCCTATTACGTGCTGGTGACCAGGCTGGGCTCCAGGAATACAGCTATGAACCAAAACAGTTTTTATGGCACACTGTGACCTAAACTAAATGATCCTACATTCTGAGCATGGCTACGTCCAACTTTTGATGGCTGGATGCAAGAACAGCCTGCCAGAGAGCCAGAGCGGCAGCAGAAAAGGCAGAGGACTGCTCAGAGTGATGGTAGAGGTGGAGCAGAGAATGTGAGAAGACAGGACAATAGTGTTGATGATGTCAGTGCATTTCAGTGAGGTAAGACCTTTAAACTGCCCCTGAACTCAATGACTTAGCCACTGAGGGCTTCTCTGACAAACGGCTGGCGTACTGGGGACACACATCGGTGTGGGATGGGTTAAGATGGGAGTGTATGGTGAGGACATGACAGAAGTACAGAATTCCCTGACGAGTTTTGGTTCTGGACCCATTTTGGTCCAGTGCTACATGAAGAGTAAAAACTGTACACTGGAAGTCACCTGAAATGCGGTGCAGTTTCACACAGTTCCAAGGGCAGGAAAACTATTCCAAGTTAGCCTGACTTAGAAAACGACCCAGCTTAAAGCATACTTGACTCACAAGGCAGTACACGAGTAACAGTCCAATCACTGATTCTCATCACTTTTCAGGACACTATTTCTATTACTTCTAGAATGCCAATTCAGAAAGTCTAAGAGGACGACAATCATGTTATCCAACCTGCTGCTGAAGCCGGTGTTTGTCCTCTTCCAGCTGCTTGATCTTGGACCTCTCCAGCTCCACCTGGTGAGCACAGTCTTCTTTGGCCCTCCGGATCGAGTCCTGAAGCTCCTGTAGGTTCCGCTCACGTTCCAACTGAACTTCCTTTTTCTCTCTTTGAAGCTGCAAATAAAGGCACCTTACAGAGGCTGGTCTATTGCTGCTACACTACACTGTGTGACAGTCTCTTACCATCAATGTTAATTCATAAATACATGTGGAACCCCTATGCTACCTGTATAAATTCAGTTGAAAAGGTCTTAACCACTCACAGTTCCCACTTGACTAAAGCCCGTTTTTATTATACAACCAAGTGTGTCCAAGTTTCTTCTCTTCTATTACAAACGTCTGATTCTCTGCTCATTCATTTTGGAGGTAATGATGCCTCTGCACTAGGAACACACACATACTGTATGTATAATGAGGAGCTTAGTGTGATTTGCTAAGAAAATTATAACAGTTTTAAAAATGGACTTAAAAATGTAACGTGAGAGGCCCGTGTTGTTGGTGACAGCAAAGCCAGTATCTCAGATGGGCACTAGTTCATGCTCTAATCGCTCCACTTCCCAGCCAGCTCCCTGCTAATGGCCTAGAAAAAGCAGCAAATGGTGGCCCAACTGTTTGGTCCCTGCTGCCTACAAGGGAGACTCAGATCAAACTCTGAGCTCCTGGCTTTGACGTGGCACAGTGCTGGCCAATGATGCCATCTGGGAAATCAATCAGCGGACACAATCTCTCTCACTCTCTAACTCTGACCTACAACTTAAATAAAATAAATCTTTTAAAAAAACACAAACATAACTAGGCATAATACTAATATACAGTCTCCTATTCCCTGGGCAGGAAAGAAGGCAATTATTTTCTTCCTGAAACAAAAGCAATATTCTTTCTTGAGCCTGTTTTCTTCTCTGTGGACAGTACAAGCACCCTTTCCTTCCCCAGCGAGGGAAAGGTAACTGAAGACCTCCACCACTAAAGCAGCGAGCAAAGCTGCCTCACTGGTAGCTACCTATTCCTAACACAGAAAACACGCTTCAGCACTTAAAATGGCAACTCTCTCCGAAAAACAATTTCCATGAAATACACTTTATGTAAGTATCAAGCAAACAAAATACGTGAGTTCTGTAAACTTTGTGAACTGAAGACAGATGAATGGAGTACCTCTGATTCAGCACTGGCAAGCTGCTGCTCTCGTTTCTCTAAGTCAATCAGGGTTTTTTGCAGTTTTCCTTCTAGAATACTATATTCAGCCACCTACAATACAGTAAAAGAAAAGTTATCTTCTCTCCATATTCAAAACATGTACATTCAAAAAGACGTAGCAGGGCCAGCGCTGCGGCACAGCAGTTTGAGCCGCTGTTTACCGTGCTAGCATCCCACATGGGCTGCACTACTCCCGATCGGGCTCCCAGCTGACGACCTGGGAAATGCACCAGAAGATGGTCCACATGCTTGCGCCCCTGCTAACCATGTGGGAGGACCTGAAAGAGGCGGCTGGCTCCTGGCTTTGGCCTGGCCCAGCACTGGCCATCGCGGCTGTCTGGGCAGTGAAACGGCGCATGGGAGATTGATCTCTCTCTGCTTCTCCCTCTATATCTGTAACTCTGACTTTCAAATAAATCTCTCTCTCAAAAAAAAAAAAAAAAAAAAAAAGGAAAAGAGTACCATTTCACTGAAACAGGACCATAGCCTCTGAGGATAGGAAAGTCGTAAACTGCATCCAGCAATTCAAAGTGGAATTCTTTCTTTTGTACTCTACGGATGGAAGTCCACTTAGCTTCTGCTTCGACATCTCCAGTGCTACTCAGGAAACTGTTCTCCATCCAGGCAGGCAGAGTGCTGGTAAAATCTTGCACTTAAAACCCAGCTGCTCAGGGTCTGCCTTACGCAATGCTCCAGGAGCCTCCGAAGCCCTCTGAGCCAGCCTCTTCCTGGAACCAGCACTGTTGGCTAGATGGCCAGTCAGTTCCAAGTCAGTCCCTCCCTCTACTGGTTCTGCGATCGCTGAGGCTTCAGCTTACAAGCATCTCCATAACAGCCACTCTCCTTTCGTCAACAATCTTAACTCCAAGTTTACGGCCTTCATTTTCCTGTAGACGTTACTGCTTTCCTGGGCTCCCCAACTTTAATTTCACATTCCTTGATTCCACCCACTACGTTTCTACCAGAATGACTGCTCTAAGATGACAGTTTCTCCCTTATCTAAAAATCCTTTTAAAGGCCAGCACTGTGCCTGTGATGCCAGTACCCCATATGGACAGTGGTTCGAGTCCTGGCTGCTCTACTCCCGATCTACTTTGGTCTGGCCTGGTCCTAGCCTTTGTAGCCATTTGGGAAGTAAATAAGTAGATAGAAAAACCTCTCCCTGTATCTGTCTTTCCCGAACTCTGCCTTTCAAAAAATTAAATCTTTTCCAAAAAATCTCCCATTAAGAACAGCTTCTCCAATGTCTGTGCCATCTCAATGACAGGACACCGAGAAGAATTTGAACGATTATGTTCTCCATCCTCTTCTAAAATGGTAACTAGCTCTACCATTCTAGATACAGAGGACAGAGTCAATTCCCCGCCCACTACAGGTGCCTCAGGGCATTACGGCTCCCTTCTCTCCCTCTCCGGGAGCCCTGACAAGTCCTACAGGATCCAGTGGAACCCGCACCCTTCTCGCACTGGCCACCAACCCTCCTGCCTTACTCCCTGAAGCACACCATCTCCTCTTTTCCTCCCACATTAGGTATATAATTCTATTCATGCGGGGCCTACTTTAAACTTCTCTGCCTTTGTCCATGAGGCTGTTCCTGTTCTGAACGCCTTTAGCATCCACCTGGCAGTCTCTACTCATGTTCACCAAAATGCGACCACCACCTTCCCTGTGTGACCCTTTCCCCGATCCCTTCCTTGGAGGCACATGACAGCCGCTCTCCAGCCCTCTAACAGGCAGGAACATCTAAGACAGAAGAAACATGACCTTAGCTCTTCCACAGAGCAGAACAGGACGCATACACGCCTTCAGATAAACTTTCCAAGTCTTAGTTTTAAAAGCTTCAGTTGAATAAAACAAAATAAATGAAAAGACTCACACATCAAGGACATGAAAAATACTACAATGAGATTCTCAGAAAATTTAGTCTTAAGATTTCATCGTGGCCAGTGCTATGAGGCAGCGGTTACACTGCTGTCTGCAGGGCCAACATCTAATACAGGTGCCAGTTCAAGTCCTCGCTGTGCGAGTTCCAATCCAGCTCCCTGCTAATGTGCCTGAGAAAGCAGAGAAAGGTGGCACAAATTCTTGGGCTCCTGCACCCATGTGAAAACCTAGAAGAAACTCCTGGCTCCTGCCTTTGGCTTGGCTTAGTCCTGGCTGTTGCAGCCACTTGGGGAGTGAACCAGAGGATGGAAAGATCTCTCTGTCTCTCCTTTTCTCACTCTAACTCTGCCTTTCAAATACATTTTTAAAAGATTTCATCATAGTGAAAATAAACAAAATCTCCATTTTCCTCCTTATTGATTCTACACTGGCTTACAGAATTTTTAAAACCCAATCACCTTTGTCAGCATCGCCTCGTTCACAATATTCTTTCAAGAAAGGACACTGTAAGATAAATGTACTGCAGTACTTATTTAAGTGCACTTAATTTTAAAGAAAATCACCACCTCAAATCTACCTTTATAATGTAACTAAATCAATAAGCAGTTCACAGTTTATCAGTGAAGCACCATATTCAGTTTTCCGACTGGAGTTCTTCAATAGCAAAAGCTCCCCACTCCAGCTGAAATGGTGGAAGGAGTTGCACACATGCAAACCAATGAAAAACTTCAACCGAAAATATCACTATTACCAACATGGGAAAACACCCAAAATTATTACTTGATGAGTTTTTGTTTTTCCTTTGCCCCATTACACTGACCCACTTTTTTTGTTTTGTTATCAACAGAAAGTCCAATTATGGCACAATTTTATTACCTTTTCAAAATTTTTCATGATTCAAAGTTGAAAACCTCAGTACTAAAAAAGTTTTTAACAGAATAAAAAAAGTAATTTACAGATAAACTCATCTTGCCTTAAAGGCATAAAAATGGTATTTTCTAAAGCCCTTACTTTTAATTAATACCTAACACATGAGGTCTGTAAACACTGCATTAAATAAAATCTACTTTTGAGTAACAATAGAACTAGTAAAAGATTTAAATACGTGCAAGGGTTTCTAATTTAAATTCTCGTTACTGCTGAACATTTCTTAAGAATAGAGGCTTTGAAGTAATCAAGTCTTTCTCTTTTAGCTTTTTAAAAAACTCAATGGTTATTCAAGTTTTAATGGCTTGAGAATTACGTTAGAAAAAGTTGACATTGATAAAGTCAAATGTGTAGTGGACTTCAGCTTCCAAGCACAAAAGACAAACTGAACAACAGCAGGAAACGGCTGCTCCCAGGTGTTGGTGAACAGTGAACACAGGACTGTGATCCCTAAGAGGCAGGCAATTCAGGAGGCAAACCTTGCACTAACTTGAGCTTACTGTCTTGGGGGAAGTTCCCAGACTGTGTCTCAAGGTGGGAAGACCAAACAGATCCCGCTCATGCTGCCCAGTTGAGGAAACAGACGGGAGAGGATGGGGCCACCACCATCTGCCACGAGAGGCTGGAAGTGCATACTGGGTGGGCACTGGTGACCTGCAGTGTTTCTGAGGCTGAACATTACATAATACTGGTGAGACACTCAGAAATATCTCAACCCGAGTCTCATTGCCAGGGTTGTTTTCAGAACCTTGGGTGTAGATGAATAAAAACTTAACTCTGTATTGCTTTCTTAATAAGATCAGGTGGTCTGGTGTTACCATTTTTAAAGCTGTGATTTACTTTAGGATTTAATTCTTCATCACAGCTTAAAAGTTTCTGAGTTACTTATAGATTATAATGCAATCTATACACAGGTAAATGTGTTAATTTGTTTTTCACACAGAGGCGGCACTTTTCTCCAGAGTATTCTTTTTAAAAATACTTACTTTCCTAAATAGATGGTATATTTGCATATTTCAAAACCCACAAAGCGCCAAGCTTCCGTCTGTTCCGAGCCTTGTGCTCACCGCACTGTCACTATTCTCACAGTCTCCTCACTGCCTGTATCAGATGTTACAGTAATGCCCCCGTCCTCTTCCACCGTCACCCCACCTCTACCTTTTTCTTTACTAGTGATTCCCTCTCTCGGTCTCTCTTCTTCCATTCCTCTGCAAGAGCTTGCATATGAGCCAGTTCTTTCTGCTTCAGCTACAAAAGGAGGGAAAAAAATCATAAAAAACCTGACTATCACAAAGAAACCAATCATTTACTTTCAGTTACAGAACTACTCCATATTAATTTTTTTCAGGCACTCTTTTTATTGTTAAAAAAGAAAAAAAATAGGAGGCTGCCTGAAGCAAGTAAGAGCCGTGTGAGAATCATTCAGGAGCCCAAAGCTCCCACGGTTGGACAACGACTGACGTCCCCCGTTCCAGGCGGGAACACTGCGTGAGGACCCAAGGTCAAGACAATCATCCTCATTCCTCATTTAGCACCACAGTCACGGACAAAGTCAGTGCAGCCTTTCTGGTGGGCTTCTCCACGTCATCAAATTTCAACTGTTTTTTTAATCTCAATTTGTCTTTCTGAGTAAGGCACTGTTGATATTCAATGAAACTAGAGATAGAACAATGAGGGGGAAAACCCTGCTCTAAAGAAAGAAAATACACCAAGCTAACAGAAATACTTTTAAAGTAATGTTTTTAAAATCACCTGATTTTCAAAAATGTCTTCTTGCATCTCCTTCCACATTTCCAGCTCCAGGGCTGCCTTGTATTCTAGGGTTTCCCGCGGCTCCGGCTGGATCTCTGAGGGGCAAGGTGCAGGCGGAAGGGAGGGCTTCTGAGGCACAGCAGAAAAACCCTAGGATACCAACAAGAAGGCATATTTACACCAAGCGCCCTCACACACATACTACGGTCAGCAGATGCACTCACACGCTCTATTTACCTGTGATGAATCAGAGACGAAAATCTCACGCATTTTCACCAGCCCGTAATCTTCCAGAGTGATTGTGTAGGAAAGATCTACTATCTTGTTATTTGACCTACAGATGAAACAGCAGACACTGTGCGAGTCAAGCACACACTTGCGAACCCCGTCCCTCCCTCTCCGGGCTTCAGTGCTGAGTAGTGGGCGACACTCTGAGCGTGTGCCTTTCTCTGAAGGGAGGAGAGAACTTCCACTTTGATTATGGCCTTGTCTAAACAAGGTCAGAGGTCATAAACTCAAGAGGTTCCCATAGCCTTGGCAGCTCATGACAAGAGCCTCGGGTGATCACTGACATCATAAATAAGAGTGTCAACTGGTAAATCAAAAGGAGTCACTGTGAACCTGCTCCCCACGTAGCACCTCTGTCCTTAATGTGTTGTACTATGTGAATTAATGGTAAAACTATCTTCAAACAGTACTTTCTACTTTGTGTGTCTGTGTGGGTGCAAACTGTTGAAATCTTATACTAAGTATAGAGTTGATCTTCTGTATATATAAAGATAGTTAAAAATAAATCTTAATGAAGAATGGGATGGGAGAGGGAATAAAGAGATGGAATGGTTTGCAGGTGGGAGGGTGCTTATGGGGGGGGGGGGGTACCAGCTATTATCCGAAAGTTGTACTTTCAAAATTTGTATCTATTAGAAGTTATCTACTCAAAAAAAAAAAAAAGAAAAAGAAAAGAAAAAAAAACGGAATAACATAGCCAGCTAAGCAGAATCACCACCCAAATAAAAAGAAAAATGAAGGCCCATTCTGTGACCTGCATTACCCTTGTGCTGCTATCACAGGCACGCTTTCACTGTAAGTTTGACGCCAACACTGTTCACCATTAGAACCTAAAAAGCGTGTTTTTTCTGAAGACAAGATATTAGAAAGCTGAATCCTTGCAATTCCCAGAAGTAAATCTTTACTCATTTTATCCTTGTGCCACAATTCAACCAGCAATGGAATCCTATGGAAGACAGAAACATGTGTTCATACTCAGCAACTCAGAACTAAAATCTCCAAACACCCTCACGGTAGCCAAAGATGTTTCTGTTACCTGGATTGTCACCAAATATAGTATTGAGAATAAAGGCTCAGTTCAACAAGGACCAAATAAGGAACGCTACCACACTTCCTGCACCTCTTTCTAGACAATAAAGAAAACCCTCCAAACACGATTATTCCCACAAATGGCTACATAATTTTCAGTTACATGTCATTCTTCCTTTAAAATACATATATTTGGGCCAACGCCACAACTCAATAAGCTAATCCTCCACCTCCAGCACCGGCACCCTGGGTTCTAGCCCCAGTCAGGGCGCTGGATTCTGTCCTGGTTGCTCTTCTTCCAGTCCAGCTCTCTGCTGTGGCCCAGGAGTGCAGTGGAGGATGGCCCAAGTGCTTGGGCCCTGCACCTATGGCAGACCAGGAGAAACACCTGGCTCCTGGCTACAGATCAGCGCGGTGCACTGGCCGCAGCAGCCACTGGGGGGGTGAACCAACGGAAAAAGGAAGACCTTTTTCTCTGTCTCTCTCACTGTCCACTCTGCCTGTCAAAAAATATATAAATAAATAAATACATAAAAAATTAAAAAAAATACATATATTTGAATTGTGACACTCTGAGCAACCGAGATATTTCAAAGATCTCATTGTTCTTCACAAATCCATTTCATACAGCTACATTAACACCTCCAGTTTACAAATGAAAAATCAGAAAAAGTAACACACTATGTTCATCCAGTCAATAATAAAAACTAATTCTTAGTAATCTTCAGATACAAACAAAAGTATTTGACAAAGGTCATAGCAAATGAAATTAAAAGATGCTTATCTCAAAACAGGAAATTTTAAAATCCATACAAATGAGTCTCCAAAAATCTATGAAAATGAATACTGTGAAAAACCATGAACAAATTTCTAAAGTTTTCACACCAAAATAAACTTACTGTTTGATTTGATTTCCCCAAAGTTTCTTGAAACATCCTTGTATTACATATTAGAAAATGGGAAGCAAGACCATTTTTTAAAGCTCCTTAATAACCCACAGATTATTTTTAACAAAGTTCAAATATCTAAACTCAAAGTATGAAAGTAGAAAAAGTCCTTTAAAATAAACCACTAGTGGAAGCACAAACGTCACAGACATTCCTGGTAAATAAATTTGTAGCTTGAGTCTCAAATGTGTTACATTTTCTGGATTTCAGCTTGTATGAATTGCCCTTTTAAGTAATAATATATACAGAATGTATACACATTACCTTAAGAAAGTATCTTGCAGCTGATGAGGCAGAGTTGCAAAATCAAACGCACAGTAAGACTGGGGAAGGAAAACTTCCATGTTTTTCCGAACTTCTACAGGAGGGTTAGTCATAATAGGAGCCGCACTTCCAAAGAATGGATATGAGTACCTAGAATTTAAGAAAAACAGTGTTTGTCGTAAAAGTAAAATACAATTGTTAGGAGCAAATATCATTTTTTAAAATAGAATACACTAGGAATGCCCAGCTGCCATCTGTGAAGAGACCATGCTTCCTACCATCTCCTCTTTGCATGACCAGGTACAAACCAGGACTTTCTACCTTACAGTAAGTAACCAGTCAAGAAATGCTTGCAAAGTTAATTTCTAAACCTACTTTCCTTCATCCAACAGTGTTCTGATCTTTTATAGGCTTAAAAAAAACCCTTCATCAACACCAAAAGGATACATTTATGGTAATCTGTCTTTGAACAGAGGGATGAAAGCAACTCAGATGAATTATGGATGAAACAAAGACTGACACAACCGTATCTCTCCCTTTCAACATAAAAACCACATTAGATTAAATGAACAAAGGCCTAATCTTACTCTGTATTTGAAGCCAAATGTGAGGATATTATACTGCTCACTTAAATTTTATCTTGTCTCATTATATATAATCTCGTTTTACACATAACATTTCAAATTTTAACTCTACTTACAGAAATAATTTTTGTGACACAATCCTAGGCATTCACCAATTCCTATATAATTCCAAATCTACTAGAATCAAGTCATTTATACATTGAGCTTTTCAAATAGCAGTCCTACCTCACATATTGCATTGCACTGCAAACCACAATTTCATATCAATGTGCACAATATAAAATGTGTCAAACGGACAAAAAAATAAATGACAAGCATTTTTTAAAATGACTTAAAATGAATCAAGGGCAGAACTGGTAACCCTGATCTCCAAAAGAATCCCATGGACACTGGTAAGTGGATCCTAACTGTCACTTCCTCGGTTTAGAACAGCATTCCCCCTTTCCTTTATCAAATCAAACACTGTTCTCCCTCAAAACCTAATTTCTGAACCTGTCTTCCTCACGAGGGTGAGCTCTTTGCTTATGTGGCTCAGCACCCTGAGTATCAGGCCTACTGTAGGTGTTTAATAATTAAGTAACTGGTCCTCACGAGAAGAAGTAAACACAAAAACTTATAATAAGTGCCTTGTAACTGGGCTTGTGCCAGGCTTTCCTGACAGCTGTGATTTTTAAATCAGCCCTGTTTCTGTGTCTCTGGTAAACATCCTCTCTAGGCATCCTAAGGTCAGACTCTCCAAGCAGCAGCAGGAGTGAGAGCTCAGTGAAACAAGTAGAGATTTTGAAAAAGCTGGACAAAAGAAGCAAAAGATAATAATTGTACTTCTAAAAGCAATTTTGAGGTGTTAAAAAAAACTTTGACAAAAGCTTTATCTATGAAACTCAAAACCTTCATTCAAACCTCAAATTTCAAATAAAAACATTCTAGACTAATTCCCAGCACCTGACAGGTGAACCGCAGAATTCAGAGGTGAACCCTATGAATTCACAATCACACTCCACACAGGGTCCCTTCAACTCTGGCCATCATTCATGCAGGAGGCGATGTGTAGTTCCCGAGATTCATCAGAATGGCAAGACAAATGTTGTCACTTCAGTCACATAAAGACCAAGAATTTTATGTCAAATGCTAATGCTGACTCCGAGAAATTTATGATCGCCTAAATCTTCCAAACACAACAAATTACTATATTACATTTCATTAACATCTCAGTCACAAATGTCTATAAAAATGTAGCATTAAAAAATTCTTGTATAAAGCCATTCATTTAACTGACAGATTTTATACTGATGAGACTGGACACATTCCACTTAGAGCTCATTAAATATGATATTTAGATTCACAGCTATAAAATGTAGGTTTCAAGAACTCAAGTTTCCAATCTAACACAGCTTTACAAAAAAATCAGATACTAGTCTCGTATTATTTTGGTCTGAGGCACCTTTTACCAGAAAAACACCTCTCAAGTTCAAGAACCACTGTATTTCAACTGGCAGCATTAACATATTATTATATCAGAATAGGTCAGAATGGTTACTTCTCACACCACCAATGCCACCCTGGTTTAAATTCAAAGTCATTAGGATATAGCCTTACCCCCTTCTAGGTCACTGATTGAACACAACTTCTTTGGTGCAATTTCTCTTTGTGCCAATCTCCAAATAGAAGAAAGGCATTTCTCCTCAGAAAGTAATACTTTGAAACAAGATCAAATCACACCTTAATATACAGTTGATTGGAAAACCCATTTCCAAGTCACGGATACTCCTTAAGTCTATTGAAAAGCAAAAATGATGTGATGTTGCTGGAACAGCAATCTTCTGCCCTGAAGCTGTTTCCGATGCATTGGATGCAGCCACTGGCTGGGGCAGTGAGGCAGGCACCGAAGAACTGATAGCTAAAATACACATAAAAACAAAACAAAAAATTCCATTGGTTCACAGTTTCTCTTAAGTTGTTCACATTATTTAAAGATACCATCTCATTTACCTTCAGGCAGCAGGGAAACTATTTTGTTTCATAAACTAATGAACTGAGGGATAATCATCTTAAAATTTATTTGCCCAAAATTATGAAAGTTTTAATTCCCATTCTAAAGCTGTGTAAACAAAGAGCTTATTCACAATATACACTGCACACATATAGAACTGACGCAACAGCGTATGACTGCAGCCTGGCTGGCATAGCTCATTTTCAAGAGGCAGCTACACATAACTTAGCTTTCAGAGGGTTATATTTGAGACTTGCAGCAGAAATAATTATACCACCTTTTTAAAAGTACTTTAGTTATTTTAAACACATATGAAAAATCTGAACAAAATGCTAGAACGTGAAGAAAGACTTAACTAGTCCTACCTTATTATAGAACAGGGATGATCAGTAAGTGGCCCAAGTCCTACCACTACTCAAGACTCCAACTGTCCCTAGTTACTTACACTACAAAGTGCAACTGTAGAACCTGATGCAATGGATGGAAAATTTAATAAAACGACTTCAACATATATTCTCATGCTTTCTCATCATTAGGATAAAAATGATTATTCTGAGATGATTGTAAGTTGTTTCCTCTAAAATTCCAATGAATTTGAGTCAAGAGTTTAATAGTTTAAAAATGTGTCTGAGGGGCCAGTGCTGCAGTACATTTAAGCCACCCCCTGCAATGCTGACATCCCAGCTGCTCTACTTCCAATCCAGCTCCCTGCTCATGCTCCTGGGAAGGCAGCAGCAGATGGCTGGGCCCCTGCCACCACATGGAGACCTGAAGGAAGCTCCTGGATCAGCCCTGCCCAGACCTGGCTAATGTAGACATCTGATGAGTACACCCGCAAATGGAAGCTCTGCGTCTCCCTCTCTGTCACTCCAACTTTCTAATAAACAGACAAATCTTAAAAAAAAAAATTAAAATAAAAATTTACCTGAAAGAGCTACATTCTTTCATTTCTTTTGACTAGGCTCTTTACAGTATAACATGAAAAACTCTCTTACCTTAAGCAAATTCTATCATGAGGCTAAATATATTGCATTTAAATTGAAACACTGTTATTTAAAAAAATCTACGATTGATTCTCACTAAGAACCCATGAAAGCACTTAGTCATTTACAAGATCTGGGGAAAAACAGTCTTACCCTTTGGATTCAGTTTTGTGTCTTTATCATACTGTAAGCTTTCTACTTCACTTTCTGTGGCATCATCCTTTGTTGGAGGTGAATGGTTAGAAGGTGCAACAGGTGACATACATGGCGATTTTGGCCCAGTAAGTGTCTTCTCCTTGATGGGGGTTAAAACTCTCTTCTTTGAATGCTCGGGTTCATGTCCATTCTGGGTCTTTAATTCAATTAAAGACTAAAAACAATTTTTAAATAAAGTATAATTTGCAAAGAACTTTCCTTCACAATTAAGCAAAAAGTTGGCGTTGCATTTGTTTTTTTGTTTTTGTTTTTGTTTTTTTTTTAATATAAGCTTCCTTTCCCAGTTTGGATTTTCCTAGTCTATTTTTCTTCATAATTTGCAAATGTCCTTATAGCATCTAGGACCAGAAAAAGGAAGATGAACAGAAAGGAAATGTGATATTCAGAGCACAGTACCAAACTGTATCCTAATGGATAAGGAGGAGCATCTGTGGCTGAGAGAGATCTGAGAAAAGATGGCATGCACTGGAATCCTTGAGAGTAGCTACTCCTACACCAACTTGGTACATGTGGGTGTGTGTATGTATATATATACAGATACATATTTTTTAAACTCTCTCTTCAGGTTTTGTAAGGTTAACTCACAACCTGTGGAAACACTGCTTCTTGAAAGGACAAGACATTACAGCTGATTCTGGAAACATTTAAAATCAAAAAGCACGTTTGAACAAATGCGCATGTCTACCGCAGAATCTGCCTGAAGAGACAATGAGGAATACAAAGCACTAATGAACCAAGATTCTGACTTCAGCTCAGATTTTGCCAAACAGAAACTTTGTTTACAGAGGAGCTCCTTTGCTGCCCGTCGATGATCACTGTGAGGGATGGGTTGCACCAGACAAGACAGTCCCAAAGGCTAAGAGGGCTCTGGGCACACTCAACAACTGCCAGCAGTGGAGGTACAGACCTTTTCAGACAGGCCCCCTCCCCCAAAAGAAGTATCCTATAATGTAGGCCACTTACTAAGAGTGAAAAACAAATCCCTAGGCCAGGCAGCTCTTCTGCCTAATTTTCTGAGTAGACATGCATGAGGAAGGGGGGCAGGGCACGACTTGCCTGGCAGTCCACGCCTTCTTTCTGCAGAGCCACAGACACTCCCACCGTCGGGGCGAGCTCCACCGGAATAGGTGCCAGCTTCTGTTTGGCGCGGTTGGGAGGGTCAAGGGTAAAAGCACCCTCAACAGTGACCGGGTGCTGGTTGATTTCTGCACTGCCCCTTTTCAGTAATCCCGTTAAAGGTATTTCTGTACTTCCAAGTGACTGGTCCCCACAGCAGAGATGGATCTAATACGAAAGAGAACATCAAAACAGGGCTTTAGGCTTCCTCTTCTCTCCTAAATACCACAAGGCTACAAAATGATTCATCAAAGGAAAACACAATCTAATTATCTCACTGAACTGCAAGTGACTAACGAATGCTTACACATGACTTTCAAGACTGGTAATAACATACAAAGTTCTACTGCTGATAGAAGCTATTACTGCTTCCTAATTCCTTGCAGTACTGTGTAGTCACGCTACCACCCCTTGTTCTGTTTCTTTGGCAAGCTATAGTTACTTTAGCACTCCACTGCGGGGAGGCAGAGTACGGCACAGGTTAAGCCACACATGGGATTCCTGCGTCCTTTACCGCCGTGCTCAGCATCTATCCTGCCTGTGCTGCTGATCCTGCTCCCTGCTAAGCAGCATCCTGGGAGGCTGCAGATGACTGAGTGCTTGGACTCCACCACACATGTGCAGATCTGCATGAAATCCTGGGCTCCTTTCTTCAGCCTAGCCTAGTACTGGCTGCTGCAAGCATTTGAGGAATAAACCAATGAATGTAAGATCTCTCCTTGTTGCTTAGCCTTTCAAATAAATAAGCTTCAAAAATTTCATTATAGTACTTTACATATGTAACATGGTCAACAGAGTACATAAATTTAAATAGGAAGCAAATACCTCAAACATTCTTGCCATTTTCGTCTTAACAATAAGCATAGCCTCAAAATTAAGTGCATCAATCATATTTGGAATCTAAAAACCTCAATTTTATTTAGTCATTTACTAAAGAACTGAGTGTTTCTTTTGCTCATTTCTCATTTTACAGATCCTTTATATAAAACAAGCTTAACAATAAAAACTACAAGAATACACGGGGGCGCGCAGGGTGCAGAGGAAGCACTGTGGCACAGCAGGTAAGCCACTTCCAATCCAGCTCCCTGGTCACATGCCTGGGAAGGCAGCGGAGTTGGTCCAAGTCCTTGGGCTCCAGCACCCACACGGGAGACCTGGATGAAGGTCCTGGCTCCTGGCTTCAGCCCTGCCCAGCTCTAGCCGCTGCAGCATTTGGGAGTGAATCAACAGATGGAAGACCTCTTTCTCTCTCTTCCTCTCCTCTAACTCTGCCTTTCAACTAAATAAATAACATCTTCAAGAAAAAAATTACTCCTGGCATGGAATATGCTTTTAACCATGGACAACTACCCAAAAGGTCAACATCACCACCTTTTGACAACTACAAACAGATTACAGCTATATATTATGTGATTTGTTCTTTCTCTTTATTATATTAAAGCCTGGAACAGTTCCCATTCCTATAACAAGCAATCGCTATATAAAAGATATTTTTAGTTCTAATATAAGCAGTGACAGAGTTAAGAGGCATCTGTAACTTGATCTTTATGTTATTAGGTGTGACATTTTCCTGGGCTGAAGAGGAAGTATTTTTATGACTTCATGTTCTCCATCAGAAGCAAACTAATAAATAAAGCAATCTTTTCAGTAAGAAATGATTTTGTTAGATGCAGAACACAATGCTAACTGCTTTTTCCTGCATTTCATCATTTTATAGCCTTTAGTTTCCCAGTTATCTTGGGTTTAGCTGAACCACCCCCCTAAATTACATTTCCACTACAATTTCTAAATGTCTCTTCTCACCTCCTGCCCAAAACACAAGCAGTCTCATGACTGCCAGTACTCCCAACAGTGACTACCTAACCTTGCATTTCACTGCTCCACTTCAGTCTCATCAAAAGCAACCGTCATAAAACAAAAGCAGTTATCATGAGGTTAGGTTCACTTTAAAACAGAATCCACTTCAAGGAGTACAAAAAATTGAAACAACACTCTACCTCAACTCAAGTTTTAGAAAACTGTTTTCTCTCTTCATTTTTCAGAGTATTACGCTAAAAAATTTTGCTATCTAGAGTATGACCTGTAACACCAAAACTTGAACTGTGACTACAGCTCTAGGCTCGGGTAAAGTTTTTTATTGCAAAGGACTGACAACTGATCTAACTCTTTCCTCAAGAACTGGGCGTAGATGCAGGATCTCTTAAGCACTGACTTCATGACTCAGAAAAATACCTAAAAAGTTAAAAGATACGGCACAAATATGGCCTCCTCTACTGAAATAAGGCAGAACGTAGGTACTAAAGTAATGTTTAAAAATCCATCCTCAATAAAACATAACTTGCGGCAGTACTTACCTGTAGTTTAGACTGAAGTGCCAGGTAAGCACGCAGAATCTCCACACTGCTACGAATACGAACCGATGCTCTCTCTGGCTCAAAGTCTGGGTTGATTAGATCAGCAAAGGGTTCATTTGTGACGTCATTTCCCAGTAAAGAGTAGTAAAAGAAGAACTCAGGCTGTCTTTCTGGAAGTTTCATGGTACATGGAATTAACTAAATAATGAAGGGAAAACAAAAGCATGACTTTCTAAACTACTAAACATGGTTAGTGAGTCTGTTACATTCCAAAAATCTTGGCTAAAATGCTGCCAACTCTTTATTTGAAACCTTAAGATTTAGCACTTAAACAAAGTTTATAAATCTCCACCAAATCTCCAGTTTGTTTTTTTTTAAGGACTGTGACAAAAATACAGAGCCTATAAAAGGCTTTTATAGATTTATGTTGTTTTAGTGTTTTTACTTCATTCAAATGATCTATGAATAAATATGTCAAAGTTGTTTTTAGAAGAAACAGGACAAATACTTTAAACTGAGTTTTCCTTATTTTCACATTTTATCTTTTCTCATCCTTACTCCACCCTCAGAGTGGCTCTACTTTTAAAACAAAGTCTTAATCTAAGCGATTTAACATATAATATCTACCCTTGGCTTTTGATAAAAGTTTTTTAGTTACTCTGCCAAAACCTGGAGAACTGTGAATTAACAGCTACAAAAGGATGCCCTCCGTACTACTTCTCCGAGCTGCCAGTCTTATGATTACAGGCAGGATTCCCGTCCTATGAAACATAAAGTGTCTACTAGGAGATCCTTAACGTTCACTAGAACATTGTGAAACACGAAACTGTAAACATTTAATGTGTCCATCAACAGGAAATGGCTTTAATATATTTAGTTCACCCCAATCAACATCTTAACCAGCAGGCCAAAAATCCACCTCTCACTCTGCCTCTGAGTAAGAAAAAAGAAAAAGCTAAATGGTTAGTTTGATCAAAACAAAAACATTCATATTAAGCACTCACTCGCCCCACTCTCCCGTATCTAAGCCCCAGGACCCACAAACCTGCTTTTGGTTGCTACTTTTCCTATTCTGGATACAATACGTAAAATAATAATACGGTATGTGATCTTTTCTGTTTAGACATGTTCACTCAACATATTTTCAACACTCATGCGTGCTGTACCATGTATCAGTACTCTATTCCTTTAATGTACAGAAAGCCCACATTTGTGTACTCACTGTCTCCTGATGAATGCAGTGTGCACCCTGGAGCTACTGTGAACAGGCATTACATATTACAGAGGAAAAGTATTCCTAACACTTCAAATTTCTACAAGAAGTACATTACTTAAATAGTAAATTTTCCCAGTAGCCTTTTTTTTTTTTTTTTTTTTGACAGGCAGAGTGGACAGTGAGAGAGAGAGAGAGAGAGAGAGAAAGAAAGAAAGGTCTTCCTTTGCCGTTGGTTCACCCTCCAATGGCAGCCGCGGCCGGCGCACTGCAGCTGGTGCACCGCGCTGATCCGAAGGCAGGAGCCAGGTGCTTCTCCTGGTCTCCCATGGGGTGCAGGGCCCAAGCACTTGGGCCATCCTCCACTGCACTCCCTGGCCAAAGCAGAGAGCTGGCCTGGAAGAGGGGCAATCGGGACAGAATCCGGCACCCCGACCGGGACTAGAACCCCGGGTGCCGGCGCCACCAGGTGGAGGATTAGCCTACTGAGCCGCGGTGCAGGTATACATACTTCATACATTTCATAAATACAACTCCAGGAACATACTGCTTCTTCCTACACTACCCTCCCTCCCACCCACACTTCCATCTTTCTTCTTCCTCCCTCTCCTATTCCCATTCTTACTTTTTACTAAGATCTATTTTCAATTAACTTTATACACATAAGATTAACACTACACTAAGTACAGAGTTCAACAAATAGTATGGGGGAAAAAAAACTGTTCCTCAACTGTTGAGACAAGCACTGTTCAAAGTCATCAAGTCATCACTTCTCTTTTTTTTTTTTTATTTTATTTTTTTTTGACAGGCAGAGTGGACAGTGAGAGAGAGAGACAGAGAGAAAGGTCTTCCTTTTGCCATTGGTTCACCCCACAATGGCCACTGTGGCCGGTGTGCTGCATCAATCTGAAGGCAGGAGCCAGGTGCTTCCCCCTGGTCTCCCATGCGGGTGCAGGGCCCAAGCACCTGGGCCATCCTCCACTGTACTCCCTGGCCACAGCAGAGAGCTGGCCTGGAAGAGGAGCAACCGGGACAGAATCCGGCACCCCGACGGGGACTAGAACCCGGTGTGCCGGCACCGCAGGCGGAGGATTTGCCTAGTGAGCCGTGGCACTGGCCCAGAGTCATCACTTCTCAAAGTGTCATTTTACTTCTACAGATTACACCTCAGGTACTCGATTAATACCTAAAAGGGAACACATGGCATCTGTCCTTTTGGGACTGGCTTATCTCACTAAGAATGTTTTCCAGTTGCATCCACTTTATTGCAAACAACAGGACTTCTTCTTTTCACCACTGTGTAGTATTCCATGATGTTATACCCCTGATCTCTTTATCCAGTCCTCAGCTGACAGACACTTGGGTTGATTCCATATCTTAGCTACTGTGAATTATGCTGCACTGAAATTAAGGGTACAGACCACTCTTTCAATATACTGATTTATTTCGGTTAGGGTAAATTCCGAAAAGTGAGATGGCTGTGTCATACAGTAGGTCAATGTTCAGGTTTCTGAGGTATCTCCATTCTGTTTTCCACATTGGCCGCACCAGTTTACATTCCTACCAACAACGGATTAGGGTGCCTTTTCCCCCCACATCCTCGTCAGCACTTGTCATTTGTTGATTTCTTTATCAAAGCCATCTTGACAGGAGTGAGGTTAAACTTCATTGTGGTTTTGATCTGCATTTCCCGCAGTTAGTGATCCAGAGAATTTTTTTATGCGTCTGTTGGCCATTTGGATTTCCTCTTTTGAAAAACGCCTGTTTAAGTCCTTTGTCCATTCCTTAACTGGACTGTTTTGTTGTTGTTGAGTTTCTTGAGCTCTTTTTATATTCTGGATATCAAGCCTTTATCAGCTGCACAGTTTGCAAATAATTCCTCCCATTCTGTCAGTTGAGTCTTCCTTATCCCAAGTGTTTCTTCTGCAGGACAAAAGCTTGTCAATTTGATGTTATCCCACTTGTCAATTTTGGCTTTGACTGCCTGTGCTTCTGGGGTCTTTCCGAAGAACTCATTGTCTCTGCCAATGTTACCCAGGGTTTCTGCAACATGAGATTTAGGTCCTTCAGTGGATTTTTGTGCAAGGTGTAAGGTAGGGTTCCTGCTTCATACTTCTGCATGTGCAGATCCAGTTTTCCCTGCAGCATTTGTAAAAGAGACTCTCCTTGCTCCAGGCATTGACTTTAGCTCCACTGTCAAAGAAATTGGTTGTAGATGTGTAGACTGATTTCTGGCGTTTCTATTCTGTTCCATTGGTCTATGCCTCTGTTTCTGTGCCAGTACCAGCCTGTTTTGATGATAGCTGCCCTGTAGTATGTCTTGAAATCTGGTATTGTGAAATTTGTTTTTGTTGTTCAAGATTACTCTAGCTATTCACAGGGTCTCCTCTGTTTCCTTATGAATTTCGCATCATTTTTTCTACATCTGAGAACAATGTTCGTAGTATTTTGATTGGTATCACACTGAATCTATTAATTACCTTGAGCAGTATGGACATTTTTATGATATTGGTTCTTCCAATCCATTAACATGGAAGATTTTTCCTTTTTAGGGGTCTTCTTCTATCTCTTTCATTAATGCTTTATAATTTTCATCATAGAGATCTCTAATGCCCTTAAATTTATTCCAATGTATTTAATTTTTTTGTAGCTATTATGAATGGGATTGATCTTAGAAGTTTCTCAGTCATGGCACTGACTTTCCAGTAGTCTCTCAGTGGACTCTCTTGGATCCCCTATACAAAGAATCACGTCATCTACAAATAGGGACAGTTTGATTTCCTCCTCCCCGATTTGTATCCCATTGATTTCTTTTTTGTTTGTTTGTTTGTGTTTAATGGCTCTGGCTAAGACTTCCAGGACTATATTGAATAGCAATGGTGAGAGTGATCATCCTTGTCTGGTTCCAGATCTCAGTGGGAATGCTTCCAACTTTTCCCCTTTCAATAGGATGCTGGCCATGTGGATGTCACAAATTGCCTTGATTGTGTTGAAGCAAAATGTTCCTTCTCTACACAATTTGCTTATGGTTTTTGTCATGAACGGATATTCTAATTTATCAAAAGCTTTCTCTGCATCTATTGAGTTAATCATATGGTTTTTGTTCTTCCAATTGTTAATGGGATATATCACATTGATTGTCAATGTTCAACCGTCCCCATATACCAGTGATAAGCCCTGTCTGATGGGTTGCTGGACTCCACAGGCTAGTATTCTGCTGGGGGTTTTTGCAACTATGTTCATCAGGGAAACTGGTCTACAGTTCTCTTCCTCTGTTTTGTCTTTTTCAGGTTTAGGAATTAAGGTGATGCTGGCTTCATAGAAGAAGTTTGGGAGGATTCCCTCCCTTCAATCATTTTGAATAGTTTGAGAATTGGAGTTACTTCTTTAAATGTCTGGTAGAATTCAGCTACGAAGCATCCAGCCTTTTTTTTTTTTTTTTTTGGAAGGTATTAATTGCTGATTCAATTTCATTCTTGGTTATTGGTTTATTTATGTTTTCTAGATCTTTATGAAGCTCAGTTTTGGTAGGTTGCATGTGTATGAGAATCCATCATTTTGCCTACGTTTCCCGATTTGTTGGCACACAGGTTTTCATAGTAATTCTTGATGATTCTTTTTATTTCTGTGGTATCTGTTGTTACATTTCCTTTTGTGCCTCTAATTTTACTGATCTGGGTCTTTTCCCACTGTTTTTTTTTTTTTTTTTTTTCATTAGTTAGGCCAATGGTGCATCAATTTAATTTTTTTCAAAAAATGAGCTCTTCATTTTGCTGATCTGCATTTTTTTTCAATGTTTATTTCTTCTCTAATTTTAATTATTTCTTTGTTCTTGCTAATTTTGGATTGGGTTTGCTGTTGATTTTCTAGGTCCTTGAGATGTATTGCTTTTCCAATTTCTTCATGTAGGCACCAACTGCTATAAACTTTCCTCTTAACACTGCTTTTGCTGTGTCCTGTATGTCTTGATATGTTGTTCTGTCATCTTCATTCGTTTTCCAAAAGTCTTTTCATTCCTGTTTTGATTTCTTCTGTGACCCACTGTTCATTCAGCATGTTGTTCAGTCTCCATGTGTTTGCATGTGTTCTAGAGAATCTTTTTAAAAAAAATTTTTTTATATATTTATCTGAGAGGTGGAGTTACAGACAGCGAGAGGAAGAGAGAGAGAAAGGTCTTCTGTCCGCTGGTTCACTCCCCAAATGGCCACAATGGCCAGAGCTGCACTGATCTGAAGCCAAGAGCCAGGTGCTTCTTCCCGGTCTCCCACGCCGGTGCAGGGGCCCAAGGACTTGGGCCATCTTCTACTGTTTTCCCAGGCCATAGCAGAGAGCTGGATTGGAAGAGGAGCTGCCGGGACTAGAACCAGTGCCCACATAGGATGGCGGTGCCGCAGGTGGAGCATTAACCGACTGCACCAAAGCGTCGGCCCCCTAGAGATTCTTGAGTTGTTGATTTCCAACTTCATTCCATTGTGGTCTGAGAAGTATACGTGCTATGATTTTGATTTTTTTTTAATTTGCTGAGACTTGCTTTATGGCCTACCATGTGGTCAGTCCTAAAGAAAGTCCATGGACTGCTTAGAAGAATGTGTTTTGCAACTGTAGGATGAAAAGTTCTATAGCTATCTGTTAGGTCCATTTGGTCTATAGTGTTGATTAACTATTTTTCCTTGCTGATTTTTTTTCTGGGTGGCATGTCCACTGCTGAAGGTAGACTACTGAAGTTCTCCCATTACTATTGTATTGGAGTCTATGTCTCCCTTTAGATCCATTAACATTTATTTTAAATAGCCAGTTACCCTGTAATAGGGTGCATATACGTTTACTATAGACACATCTTCCTTAATCATTACATGGTGCCCTTGTCTCTTTTAACAGTTTTTGTGTTAGAGTCTATTTTGTCTGATATTAAGATGTCTACACCAGCTCTTTTTTGGATTTCTGTTAGCATGGAGTATCTTTTTTTATCCTTTCACTTTCAGTCTGCATTTATCTTTGTTGATGAGATGTGCTTCTTGTAGGCAGCAAATAGATGAGTCTTGGTTTTTAATCCATTCACCATACTACCCATGATGCCTTTCGGGGGCATCATGCTGTTTTCCTTATTGTTGTTTCTTGAATTTGTGTGTTTATTTTCAAACATTTGTAGAGATACTTGGTTTGGTTTTCCCCTGATTCATCTTTCTACTACACCTCTGTGGGCTTAGTGGACTGTCTGCTCTTTTGGTGAATACCTAGAGGTATATGCAGGGTGTGCCCAGGCAGCTCTGTCCAGTGCTCCAGGTGGAGGCAAGTGTCCAAGGTGACACTCAAGTTGGGCATGGTAGATCTTTCTTTTCAGAGGGGGTGGTGTGCTCAGCTCTGTTGGTGTAGTCTCACACTCACTTCCTCTCCTCCAAGGCTCATGAGCTAGCCACGGCGGGTGCAATTTTCACCCAAAACCACACATAGTATCCATGTAGATCTCAGTGTGAGCATAGATCCTGCAGCAATGGCCCTCCCCAGGATATCAGGGAGCCCCGAGTGTGTGGAGCCACTCACAGCTTCTGCCCAGAGTCCCAACCACACTCTGTGCCCTCCCATGCAACCAGGGTTTTCACAGTCCCAGCGCACAGGTTCCCACAGTCACTGGTACCCAGCACCCTGTCAATTCTCCCAGCACGACTCAGTATCTCCTTTCAGCTGGTTCCTGGGAGTGCAGACACAAGCTGGCACAGCTGTATGTCCAATATGGCACCCGCCTTCTCTCAGCTTGTTACAGGATGCCGTTGTCAGGTGGCTCAGGAGAGAGAAATGTGCTCCTTTTTTTTCCCCTCTAAGCTGGCAGGTACACTGTCCGCCACAGGACTCCAAGCTGAATTCATGCCAGGCTCTCCCCACAGCTTTATTGCCAATGGCTTGGGCTGCTGCAGTCCGGTCTCACCTCACTCTCCAAAGCTGGTGCGGAGGCTCCTGGCTGCTCGTGCTGCGCTTCCACACCCTCCACGTAGATCCACAGCGTCCCTCTAACTCGTGTGGAGTTTCCACTGCAGTTTTCTCCCTCACTCTTCCCTCAGACTGCACTCTCCACACTTTTTTAAAACTGTCTTCCCCTAGACTAGAGCAGTAAGCTCCCTACTTATTCCTCCATCTTGCAATCTCCTCTCAAATAATGAATTTTAAAAATCCTTTTATGTCAGTCCTGACAACGTCATACCATCTAACTGGAAACAGTTTATCATTCTCCTAAAGTCTGAGATTTAACACATTCTCTTACTGACCAAGATCAAACTCTATTTAGCAAAAATGCTTTCCAGTATGAAAGAAAACATTTTTTAAACTAATTTTTCAAAAGTAAAAAGGCCAACCTGCAAATCTTTGATACCTAAAAGTCGGGTTTACAAATAGAATGTTTTGCAATTCATGAATCATTAACCTTAGCAAAAGCCTTACCTGCTCCAACTGGGTGGCAAACGCTATAGTGACTGACAAAATGAAGGAGTCAGTACAATACTCTGCAGGTCCAATCTGATGGTAGCCTCCCTCCTCATTCAGCACCACCACGATATCCTTGGGGTCAAGCCTCGACAAGCTGGCAGGTACTGCAGAGAGGAAAACATGCATTACTTGGCAGTCTGTCATAAACCACCGTAAGATTTTTAAAAGCTGATTGTATTTTCTAACTTATTTGGCAACTGTCATAGAAAGAGAACATTTCAATCAAGTTTCAAATTTCTCACACATTCTCCAAAGAAACCTAACTTAATCACCATTTTGTTGCTGTACATAAAGAGTCATTCTGAAATGGGACATTTTAAAACTTCATTTAATAAATCACATAGAAAAGGCATTTATCACTGGTTTCCTAGTGTCGGGAAATTAAGAATGAACCAGACTTGGCAAAGACAAAGACAAAGACGACTGAACAGACAACACGGAGTGTCCTAGACAGGAAGCAATATGTACAAAGAAGAAAGCAAAAGCTTCCAGCTGAAAAACCAACGTAAGTATGTGTGCTAAATCACAGAATGAGCACTAGCATAAAGAAAGAAGTGTGGCTGGAGAGATAAGCAGAGGTCATACCATAAAGGGTCTCCTTGATTACTACTTCGAAGTATTTGTACAGCTTTCTAAGAATCAGGGAAAATCAAAACACAATTTTGAAAGCGTCCAATGTAACCAAGTAGGTTTCAGTATGACATGACAGCAGAGAGACAAGGGTTTTTCAATTTGATTAAAGGGCTGGGGTAGGGGTTGGAGTGGAGGTGGGGGGTGAGGGGGGAGAGCAAAATTTGGCACAGCCTCGGGGCCGGCACCATGGTGCAGTAGGTTAATCCTCCACCTGCGGTGCTGGCATCCCAGTTGGGTGCCAATTCTGGTCCCGGCAGCCCCTCTTCCAATCCAGCTCTCTGCTATGGCCTGGGAAAGCAGTAAAGATGGTCCAAGTCCTTGGGCCCCTGCACCCGCATGGGAAACGGGGAAGAAGCTCCTGGCTCCTGGCTTCAGATTAGCACAGCTCCAGCCATTGTGGCCATCTGGGGGAGTGAACCAAGGGATGGAAGACCTTTCTCTCTGTCTCTCCCTCTCACTGTCTATAACTCTACCTCTCAAATAAATAAATAAAATCTTTAAAAAAAAAAAAAAAAAAAAAGAATTTGCCACAGCCTGCATCCCAGACTGGAGTTCACTGATACAACTTCTAGGTCTGCTCCAGATTACAGTCCTGCTAATATACACCTTGGGAGGCAGTGGAGATGACTCAAATACTTGGGTCCTTCTACCAATATGGCAGATCTGGATTAAGTGCCTGGCTCTTGGCTTCAGAATGGCCCATTCCTGGCAAAATGCATGTCTTGACACTTGTCCATCTCTTCAGTTAATAGTACCTATAAAGCCAATCAGATGAAGATGCCCAAGAGGCAGGTGACACTTGGCTCTGAAGGCTTCTTAGAGTTCTCTACCATAGAAAGTAGTACTTAACAGGTGCGTGGCCAAGCCGCTAAGACACAGACTGGGATGCCCACCATCCTGTACGAAGTACTGTTGCTCCCAACTCCAGCTTACTGCTAGTGTACCTTCTGGGAGGCAGCAGTGACAGCTCCAATGGTTAAGTCCCCACAGTCCCCACAGGAGACCTCGATGAAGTTCTCAGCTCCCAACTTCTGCCCTGTGCTTACAGGCATTTGAAGACTGAATCAGCAGCTGGGAGCTCTGTGTCTCTCCACTCTCTAATTTATTGTTAACAATTTTTTCATACTCCAACAGAAATGGAGATTTTCTCTGATAGGTTCATTAGCAGATTGGGCACTGTTGAGGTTATGACAACAGAAATTTCCAAAACTAGAAAGCAAACACAAAAAAGACTGAAAATTCTAAAAACAAAACAAAAAGACATGACTCAGAATATACAAGAACTGTGTAAGAACTACAAGATGTGTAATAAGCACGTAATGGGAATACAAAAACGAACAGAATGAAGGCAGTACATGAAGCAACAATTACTGAGAACTGTACCATATTCAGTGCAGACAACCAACTACAGACTCAGCAATCTTAGAGAGCACCAAAGATACGAATTGCATCTGACTACTCAAAAATCATGTAAGCGAGAAAAGAGTAGGGGCCGGAGCTGTGGCGCAGCAGGGAAAGCCGCCACCTGCAGAGCCAGCATCCCACATGGGCGCCAGTTCGGGTCCCGGCTGCTCCACTTTCCAATCCAGCTCTCTGCTACAGCCTTGGAAAGCAGTACAAGACAGCCCAATTCTTTGGGCCCCTGCATCCACGTGGGAGACCCAGAAGTAGTCCCTAGCTTTTGGCTTAATATTGGCACAGCTCCGGCCATTGCAACCAATTGGAGAGCGAACAAGTGGATGGAAGACCTCTCTCTCTTTCTCTGCCTCTCCTTCTCTCTCTGTGTAACTCCAGCTTTCAAATAAATAAATAAATCTTTAAAAAAAAAAAAAAAAACAGTGGAGTGAAATATTTAAAGTCTTGAGAGAGAAAAATCCACCAACTTAGAATCCTGTGCCTGGTGGATGATCCTTAGAAAGTGAAAGAGAAAAACAGACTTTCACAGACAAACTAAACTGAAGGGACCTGGCCACCCTAGTGAAACAAGCGAAATCGCCATTCTTCAAGTAACTGAGACGAGGCAGAAACTTAGAACTATACAAAGAACTGAAGAGCACTGGAGAACAACTAAGTGAAGTGAAAAAAACCTCTTTTTAATTCTTAACTGATCTAATGGTGTGAAGCCAAAATAATAGCAACACTTTATTCAATTATGCTTGTGTGTGTCTACATATATATATATATGTGTGTGTGTGTGTGTGTGTATAGATATAGATACTTACTAGCAAGTAAAATGAAAGCAAGGATATAAAATACAAGAGGACAGTATTAACATTTGCTTACTATCAGGTACTGAAACTACCCAAAGTGAAAACTTTAGTGCACTTTTTAAAAAGTAGGAAACAAAAGTATAACTGACATGCTATGAAAACAGAAAATGAAATCATACAGAACCACCGAAAAGAGTGGGACAAGAACGAGGAGAACAAATGGAAAACAAATATGCCTGACATTAAAACAAAGGTACCAATAATCACTCTGAATATTCATGGTATACCAAATACTGTTATGGTGTGAGTGTGTTTTGAGTACTCCCAAAGGCCTCATGTGTGGAAATTAAATCTCTATTATGAGCTATCAAAAGGATGGAACCTTATTTTGACAATGAATGGCATTTGAAGTGAGGCGTTTTTGAAGTCAGTAGGATTAGATAAAGTCATTAGGGTGGAGCCTCTGACAAAGATTGTCAGACCAAAAAAGAAAAAAAAACCACTGTTGTCTATAAGAAACTCACTTTAAATATAAAGACAAACACAGATTAAACATTAAGGGATGGAGAAAGATATACCATGCCAACATTAATCAAAATAAAGTGGGAACCATTATGTAATTTTGGACATAGAAGACTTCAGATCAAGGGAAGTTAAGAAACAAACAGAGGTATTGGGTAATCATAAAGGAGTCAGTTCACCAAGAAGACCTAACAGTCCTTAATGTGTATATATGTAACCATAAACGCCAAAGTATATGAGGCAAAACCATGTAAAACTGCAAGGAGAAATAGCTGTATCCATTACTATAGCTGAAAACCTTAATATCCCTTTATCAGAAATGGACAGATTCAGCAAGCAGAAAATCGGTGGAGACTTAGTCAAACTGAACAATATCATCAATCCACTGGATATTAAGAATATCTAGAGCCGGCGCCTTGGCTCACTTGGTTAATCCTCTGCCTGCAGCACCAGTATCCCATATGGGCACCAGGTTCTCGTCTCGGTTGCTCCTGTTCCAGTCCAGCTCTCTGCTGTGGCCCGGGAAGGCAGTGGAGGATGGCCCAAGTGCTTGGGCCCTACACCCGCATGGGAGACCAGGAGGAAGCACCTGGCTCCTGGCTTTGGATCGGCATAGTTCTAGCCACAGCGGCCATTTGGGGGGTGAACCAACGGAAGGAAGACCTTTCTCTCTGTCTCTCTCTCTGTCTGTCTAACCTGTCAAATAAATTAAAAAAAATAAATAAAAAAATATCTCTGGGGCCGGTGCTGTGGCGTAGTAGATAAAGCCACTGCCTGTGGTGCTGGCATCCCATGTGGGCGCCAGTTCAAAGTCCCAGCTGCCCTACTTCTGATCCTGCTCTCTGCTGTGGCCTAGGATAGTAGATGGCCCAAGTCCTTGGGCCCCTGCACCCACGTGGGAGACTGGGAAGAAGTTCCTGGCTCCTGGCATTGGATCATCACAGCTCCAGCTGTTGCGGCCATCTTGGGAGTGAGCCAGCGGAAGAGAAGACCTCTCTCTCTGCCTCTGCCTCTCCTTCTCTCTCTGTGTAACTCTGACCTTCAAATAAATAAATCTTAAAAAAAAAAAAAAAAAAAAAGAATATTTCTAGACTACTTCACTACTTCATTCAACAGCAGCAGCAAACACTTCCCTTTCCGTCGGACATTAACCAACAGACAATATTCTGGGCCACAAAACACCTTAACAAATTTAAAAGTTTGGTAATCAAGACACGTCTGCTTTCAGACCACAACAGAAATAAGCTAAACAGTAACAGAAAGATACATAGCTGAAAATTCCCAAATACTTGTGTATTAAACAACACACTTTTTAATAACATGTAAGTCAGGGGCCAGCACCATGGCTCACTTGGTTAATCCTCTGCCTGCGGCACTGGCATCCCATATGGGCGCCGGGTTCTAGTCTCGGTTGCCCCTCTTCCAGTCCAGCTCTCTGCTGTGGCCCAGGAGTGCAGTGGAGGATGGTCCAGGTGCTTGGACCCTGTACCCGCATGGGAGACCAGGAGAAGCACCTGGCTCCTAGCTTCACATCAGCGCAGCCATTAGGGGAGTGAACCAACGGAAGGAAGACCTTTCTCTGTGTCTCTCTCTCTCTCTGTCTATAACTCTACCTGTCAAATAAAAAAAAAAGGGGGGGGGGGGGAGTCGAAGAAATCGCACAAGAGACTAAAAATTATCTTGAAGTAAATGAAAATACTAACACAACAAAATTTGTGGGATGCAATGAAAACACTGCTCTGAGGGAAACTCATAGCACTGATGCACGGGAATTCATCACAAAAGATCAAAGATCTGCAATCAATCATCTTAACTTCCACCCTAGAAAATCAAAAAAAGAAGGGTACTGAAGTCCCAAGTAAGCGAAAGAAAATTTACTGACCTCTTAATTTTTTAAAACTAAAAATAGGAAATCAATGGAGAACAATCAACAGAATCAAAAGCTGGTTCAATAAATTAGTAAATAAAAGCCAGAATGTGGGGCTGGCGCTGTGGCATGGTGGGTTAAGCCTCTGCCTGTGGCACTGGCATCCCGTATCAGCACCATTTTGAGTCCCGGCTGCTCCATTTCTGATCCAGCTAATGGCCTGGGAAAGCAGTGGACGATGGCCCAAGTGCTTGAGCCCCTGCACCCACATGGGAGGCCTGGAAGAAGCTCCTGGCTTCAGATCAGCCCAGCTCCAGCCACTGAGGCCCTTTGGGGAATGAATCAGCAGATAGAGTCAGGAGATAGAAGACCTCTCTCCCTGTCTCTCCCTCTAACTCTGCGTCTCAAATAAATAAATTTGTAAAAAGTAAATAAACAAGAAAGCCTCTGGCCAGGCTAAGTTAGAATATAGAAGGGAAAGAACACAAACTATTTTCAGAAATGAAAGAGGAGATACCACTACATAGCCCACGGATATCAAAAGGATAATAAAGAAATGCTGAGTACAGGCCGGCGCCGCGGCTCACTACGCTAATCCTCCACCTAGCGGTGCCGGCACACCGGGTTCTAGTCCCGGTCGGGGCGCCAGATTCTGTCCCGGTTGCCCCTCTTCCAGGCCAGCCCTCTGCTGTGGCCAGGGAGTGCAGTGGAGGATGGCCCAGGTGCTTGGGCCCTGCACCCCATGGGAGACCAGGATAAGTACCTGGCTCCTGCCATCGGATCAGCGCGGTGCGCCGGCCGCGGCGGCCATTGGAGGGTGAACCAACGGCAAAGGAAGACCTTTCTCTCTGTCTCTCTCACTGTCCACTCCGCCTGTCAAAAAAAAAAAGAAGAAAAAAAAAATGCTGAGTACAAGTTCACTCCCATACTTGATAATCTGATAAATGGACTAAGTTGTTGAAAGACAACTTCTGCCAAAATCACACAAATAGTCTGTTTCTGTAACAGACTACTAACGGAACTGAATCAATACCAAACAAACGTCCAAAACAGAACGCAGATCCGGACAGGCTCAATGGCAAGTTCAACCAAACTCGTTTAACTCCGTAAGTCCTTGCTAACTGGCCTAATGCTGCCTTGCAATTTAGAAATCCTTTCGGAAGATAAAAACAGGGCATATTTCCTAACTCATTCTATGAAGCGAGCAAATTCCTGATAACAAAAAATCATATTAAAGTCATCATCAACAAGATGGACCAATAATATCTCTTAGGAACACACTTACAGGTGCAAAAAATCTTCAATTTGCAAAGTGACTCCAACAAAGTATAAAGTGATCATGAGTACTCCATTACCAAGGGGGATTTATAGCAGGTATGTGAGGCTAATTCAACATTCATGTATCAATCTAGGTAATCAACCACATCAACAGACTAAATAGGAAAAATCATGTGATTGCATCAACAGATACAAAAAAGTACCCACAAATATCCTATCATACTTAAGAAACTTGAAACATTCAAAAAAAGATCAAGATCAAGCAAACACAAGCAATGAATAGAATTTGAAATAAAACACATTATCAATTACAGCAATATCCACAAAAGTGAAATACTTATGTATAAATTTGACAAAATATACACAAGATCTGCATGCAGAAAACTACAAAATTCTGATCGAAGAAATCAAATAACTAAATAAATGGAGACATAATGCTTGTTGCAGGATAGGGAAACAGTACTGCCAAGACATCAGAGCTCAAGTTGATCTATATATTCAGGCATTCCCAATCAAAATCCCAACAAGTTATTTTGAAGATACTGACAAAGTGAGTCCAAAGTCTATGTAAAGAGGTAAAAAATGTCGAACAGCCAGTTAGTACAGAAGCTGGCTTCACTGCCCTAGGCTCGAAGGGAGCAAGGGATCAACAGGAAGGAAGGAGACAGAAGATCTTCTAAATATCCCAGATTCTGTTACAACAGGAAGTAACCTCGTTACGCAGGTATCTGCAGAGCTACTCATATGAACTACAGCATGGGTGACCTTGACATCTCAGTGTGGGTTTCTCGGTCGTGCCACTACCCCTCTGGTGCTGGGATGCTGACAGTAAGGGACATTGTGTGTGAGAAGAGGCCGCATGCAGGAACGCTCTGCAGGTTCACTCAATTTTGTTGTGAAATTGAGTCTGAAATTGTTGTACAAAACAAAATTCATTAAAAAGGAAAAACAAAGTTTTTGAGTTATAGTTGATTTAATAAAAAACAATGTATCACACTGGGCTTTCCTTACACTCACCCAGGAGGAAAATATTCCTAAGTAGAAATTTCCAAAACCAATACAATCCTGCACTGTTGCATTATATATGAAATAAGCAGGAAAAAAGCTTTCCCTAAGACGTATACACAAGAGGTAAGAGCATCCAGTGCTGCATGCGTGTGACGTCACAGTATCTGCCCGATGCACTACACTCGATCAGTTCACAGCCTCCACAGATCCCCAGGACATACGCTTCCCCCTCGCCTTCCTAAAGTTCTACTCAGAACATCAATGACTCAAAACACATGTTCAGAAATGATGCACAACAGACCTTTTCCATCTCGAGGAGGGGCTCCCTTTGCTTTAAAACTATCCACGGGTGCCTTTGTATCTGTCTCCAAAGCGATGCTTATCTGTATCTCTGACTTGAACTTGGTGTATTTATTACTCAGCAACTGGTACCATTTTGGTGCCTAGAGAATAACAACAAAACTCATTAACAATTAGAAAGTAAAAGGACTAGAAAATGTATGTAAGGTCGTGATTAATTTGCTGTTGTTTTGCAGCACTTTCTCTTAAAAAAAGACTTCCTCCAAAGAAATTAATCCTACTTCAGCAAGCCCAAAGTCGCTTGTCTCTTAGAAAATACCACAAAGAAGTTTGGAATGTTGGGGCTGGCATTATGGCGTGGTAGATAAAGCTGCTGCCCGTGACGCCTGCATTGCATATGGGTACCACTCGAGACCCAGCTGCTTTACTTCCAATTCAGCTCCCTGCTCATGCGCCTGGAAGGCAGCAGAAGATGGTCCAAGTCCTTGAACACCTGCACCCAGATAGGAGACCTGGAAGAAGACCCTAGCTGCTGGCTTCAGCCTGGCACAGCCCTAGCTGTTACAGTCATTTGGGGAGTGAACTAGTGGATAGAAGATTCTCTGTCTCTCTCTGTAACTCTACCCTTCAAATAAATTAATTAAAAAAAAAAAGAGAGAACTTTGGATTGTCTTTGTTGCATACGTGCCCATGCTTCAAAAGGTAGAGCAATGAGAGGGAAGAGTCTGTATGTGTATCTTTGAACTTTACAGGCCCAATCCCACTACATTCCTTAAGCAGCAAGAAACTTCCAACTTTCTGTTTCTCTACCTTGTAATTTCCCACCACTTTATTATACATTTTCTTCCTGCCAATTCCTGCTTTATTCTGTTTACATCAAATTAGGAAAATAAAACTACAGTGAAGGCTTGACAGTAGAGTTCTGAATGTTTAGCCAGGCACTTGCTTGCTCCTGAAACAAAAGCCTGTTCATGGACGCAAGTATTCTCAATTACCTCCAGCCTTCCCTAGAGAACCTCAGAGATCACCCCACCTCACTCCAGCCAGAAACAAGCCTCGGCTCTGGGCTCTGTGTACCCCAGCACAGGAACCACTGGTCAGTGGGGCCACCATCTGCATTCCTGGAAGCAGCCCTCTCTCCCTGACTAGTGTTAGGTAAAAACACAGTAACCGGTGGTTATGCTGATGACAACCAAAATCTGCTGCTTCATGGTTCAGTTGCATCTGGTACAGAAAACAGCACTAGCAAGGCTTTCCGATTTGTTAAAAAATATGTAACTGATTTTAAAGATTAAAATGCATAATATAGTGTATTTTTGCTGTATTTGACAAATATTTTCTAATTTTAAGGATAAGCTGGAAGAGACTATTTTCAGCTACTCACAGTTTTACTTTTCCGTTATGTAATTTAGAGAAGTAATTGTGGATTTTGTTGAGTTACTATTTTTGTACAGAAAGCCACTTTACTTTGAACCTTCAGTGCTGCACTAGACAATTCAAGCACCTCTGCTGGTGAGCACAAGAGGACAAGCAGACAGCATCCGACTTTCGTAAAACTAATCCTTTCAAACCCTGCTCCTTAACTTGGTTCACAAATATGCCAGCCAACTATCCTGAAGCCCAGGAACACCAAGGACACTGGGAGACATCGCCTCTTCCCTCGGCTTTCCCACCCAAAGAGCATTTGTGTTCTCTGCAACCAAACTCAATGCACAAGTGCCTTCCACTGATATGCCTGTGGCAAGAGAAAAGTCGCCTAAAAAAATGTCAGGTACCCAATCAGGGCCTTTAGTTCAAGTGTAAGAATAAAGAAGGAAAACCCTGGGGCCGGCGCTGTGGCGCAGCAGGTTAAAGCCCTCGCCTGAAGCACCAGCATCCATCAGCACCAGTTCTAGTCCCGGCTGCTCCACTTCCGATCCAGCTCTCTGCTATGGCCTGGGAAAGCAGTGGAAGATGGCCCAAGTCCAAGTCCTTGGGCCCCTGCACCCATGTGGGAGACCTGGAAGAAGCTCCTGGCTCCTGGCTTCGAATCGGCGCAGCTCTGGCCGTCGCGGCCATCTGGGGAGCGAACCAGTGGATGGAAAACCTCTCTCTACCTCTCTCTGTAACTCTTTCAAATAAATAAAAAATAAATCTTAAAAAAAAAATAGAAGGAAAACGCTCTTCAGGATAGTGACTACAGGCAGACAGGTGACCAGTAACCAAAGGCTAGGGGAGATACAGGTCCTCTTTTAAAGCACTGTAAAATTCCTGCTTCTTTTACATGATTCCAATTTTGGGCTGGTCCGTTTCATGTACAACTATCTTTGCTATCAGCAGTAAAAATTTTAGTAACAGACACATTTTTCTTCTCAAGGATTCTAATTTAAGATTAAAATACAGAATAGAGATATTTTAAACACCTCTAAAAAACTTTTTATTTTAAGAAAATTGTGACCAAAGAAAAACTGAAAGGATGGTTGCTGCAAGTCAGTAAGAACAGAAAGGTCTGAGGGTACTTAGGAAAAAGCACTAAGACAGGAATCAGGACGCCGAGCTGTTGAGGGGAGGATAGGGGACAGTTGGCTGGATGTAACACGTGGTGTTTCGACACCCTCACTTGCTCCACTACGTAAGGAATGCTAGGAGTGATGAAGCAGGGGAGACCACCACGACAGCAGAGGTAACAAACCCAAGGAACATGGGAAGAGAACAAGGAAGAAGGAACATGGGAAGAGAACAAGGAACATGGGAAGAGAACAAGGAACATGGGAAGAGAACAAGGAACAAGGAACATGGGAAGAGAACAAGGAACAAGGAACATGGGAAGAGAAGGGGTCCATCTCGGAAAAGGAAGCGTACAGGCTGAACGATGTTAAGCTTGAGTTAACAGCAACCAGAACACAGGACTGAGATCAGGGACAATTTCCTTATAGCTCTCTGCTATGGCCTGGGAAAGCAGTGGAAGATGGGTCCAGCTCTTTGGGCCCCTGTACCCATGTGGGAGACCCAGAAGAATCTCCAGGCTCCTGGCTTCAGATCAGCACAGCTCTGGCTATTGCGGTCACTTGCGGAGTGAACTGGCGGGTGGAAGACCTCTCTCTCTGACTTTACCTCTCTCTGTAACTGTCTTTCAAATAAAATAAATCTTTAAAAAAAAAAAAAAAAGTTTGGTGACTGTAGACTAAACAAAAGTGGTCATGTAAGCCTATGCCTGAGCCATCAGGTCTATCAGTTTGTATCTTTTTCATCAATTTGGTATCTACTGAAAATTATCGTTAACAAAGCACCAAAGGTCAATACCTGCTTGGTTTCTTGAGCAGTTCTTAAGTCCAGAACAATGTACCCTATAGTTTCTTTGGCTGAAGATACAGGATCCAAGGCGAAACACTGGAGTTTGATAGGCGTACGCTGTAGCCTGTAACATTACAATTCAAGTAGTAAATAAAATTGGTTTTGCTTACCTTGTGCTGACTTTATATTAGCCTTAAAAAAATGCCCATTTATCAAAATAATGCAATTTTCATGGATAAGCGATCCACTCTCTATAAAAAACCTTATACGTGATAAGAAATATTAGTTTTATCTATTTACCTCAATATCAACTAAGTAACATAAAAACCCTGTCAAAATCCTAGTCTGCCTCATGTAAAAAGTTATCGTCTAGCTCAGTGTCTTTTAATATTTATTTATTTGGAAGGCAGTTACAGAGGGAGGGAGAAAGATTGATCAATTTCCCATCCTCTGGTTCACTCCTCAACAGGTGTGGCTGGGCCAGGCTAAAGCCAGGAACCTCAACTCCATCTGAGTCTCCCACGTGGGTGGCAGGGGCCCAGTGATTTGAGCCACTTCTGCCACTTTCCAAGGTGTATTAGCAGGGAGCTGGGTTGGAAGTGGAGTAGCTAGGACTCTAATTGCATTCATATGCAATGCTGGCATCGCAAGTCACCTTAACCCTCTGTGCCACAATGCCAATTCCTAGCTCAGTGTTTTTAAACTGCTATAATGTACAAGGATAGAAATCTTTCTGAGTCCAAAACTATCAGGAACCTTACAAATACACCTACTATGTGTTTATGATTCTTTTCACAGCTTAAATCATCTAAAACCATAAAATAAGCTACTCAAGTTTAAGCTAATACTTGAGTATAACCCATGACAACGCTCTGTGAGCATGTTTACCAGCAGAGCATCAGTTCATTTTGTTTTGGAGCCCTAAAGCAGACAAGGCGCTGCACTGACCTTGCCCTCTCCACGGGCACTTGAGTATGAAATGGCACTTAGCACAGATCCAACTGATCTGTATTACTTCCTCAGCCTACAACAATCACAGTGGCACCACTTGCTACTAACACAATCGAACACATGAGCACAAACTCAGGCCCAGCATGTCATAGCAGGACTCTGCTGATACAGCTGACACCACAGAAAGGAAACACAACATTGTGATATTCTCTAGGAATTACCCCTTTAAATAAACCCATCGACTGATGAAGCAACAAGTTTCTATTTTCATTTGATTTATTAGTGCTGAGAAAGAGTAAATACTGACATAACTGTGTTTCCTTAAAGGTAATACATTTTCGATAATTTGATAAATAAAACTATTGCTGTTCTTGCCTGCTTCTGGTCACTAAATTCATGAAAAAAATGAGATGCTGTAACTTTATTTTATACACTAATAAAGTATTTGTCTAAAATCAAATATAAAATTCATTAGAAAGAATCCCTTATACAAGGGTCTTCAAAAAGGTCATGGAAAACAGAATTAAAAGATCAGTCTATTTTGGCACAAAAAACTCTGAAATGCATGGGTAGTTTTTTGGAACACACATGCTCCATGAAATCCTGGAAGACTCTTTGCATTATTACTTTCTTAATTTTTCACTGGAAACCTCTTTATATGACTTGCAAGGCAGGTAGACATATAATGAATGATTTAACACTTACAATGAACTCCAACACATGTTTAACACTGAGTGGCCATAATCAAGGTACTTCTAGAGTATGTACTGTTTCACACACTAGCAAAAGACAATCATAAACCATGTCGTGTCGCAGTTAAGAGCTTAGGCCCAGACTAACTGGAGTCTACCAGCACACAGCCCACAGATGTAACGGACTTAACTTCAGGGCTCAGTTTTCTTATCTGTAGTAGGGGGAAATAAAAGCAGCAACTTCAGAGAGCTGTTCTCATGTTCAAAGAACTTGTGAAGGCCTACCATTAGGAAAATTTCCCAGCACATTAAAAAACAATAAATACATGATCATTATTATAATCTAAGAAACAGAAAATTATTTTTTATAACCACCTGACAAAGACCAATAAAGATGCTAATCTGAGTAAAAAGTAACAGTCACCTGTGCTGATGCAGCACTTTCCTATCAATCTCCCAGGCTAACTCAGTGGCAAACTCTGGCTGGTCGGTATGGTCCACAGGATCAGTCGCCAACTGTTCTCCATCAAACTTGGCTTCCACTACAAGCATATGCTTCGGACGCTTGGGAAAATGACGACCTGGAGAAACAAGACTAGGACGATGAATCGGTAGTGCACAAAGATTAAAACAGGATCATGGCCGGCGCCGCGGCTCACTAGGCTAATCCTCCGCCTAGCGGCGCCGGCACACCGGGTTCTAGTCCCGGTCGGGGCGCCGGATTCTGTCCCGGTTGCCCCTCTTCCAGGCCAGCCCTCTGCTGTGGCCAGGGAGTGCAGTGGAGGATGGCCCAGGTGCTTGGGCCCTGCACCCCATGGGAGACCAGGAAAAGCACCTGGCTCCTGGCTCCTGCCATCGGATCAGCGCAGTGCGCCGGCCGCAGCGCGCCGGCCGCGGCGGCCATTGGAGGGTGAACCAACGGCAAAGGAAGACCTTTCTCTCTGTCTCTCTCTCTCACTGTCCACTCTGCCTGTCAAAAAAAAAAAAAAAAAAAAAAAAAAAAAAAAAAAAAAAACAGGATCATTTAGCACAGACTTCTCAAATAGGCATGTTTTCAAGACGGTTGACTTCTCACGTATTTCATAAACTACCGAACACATACTCACTTTCTTAATTCACAAAAACATCAAACTGAAAGCTGTACGTCAGTGCTTCTCAAACACTAACATGCACATCAATCACCGGAGGATCCCATTCAAAAGGAGACCCTGGTGCAGCTGTCTCGGGGGGCCTGCTATTGTCAGCTCTAACAGGACTTCAGGGATGTCAGCGCGACTGTCCTCAGCTCACATTTCTGAGCAGCAATGGTCTCAGCGACATCTGGAATTCCAGAGCTAAATATGTCGTTATCCAAGTCTGAGGGATCACCTGTCTGTACCTCATACAGAACAGCTGCCTGAAGAAATGGGAAAGCTAATTAGCTCACTTGGTTAATCCTCCCCCTGTGGCACCAGCATCCCATGTGGGTGCCAGGTTCTAGTCCTGGTTGCTCCTCTTACAGTCCAGCTCTCTGCTATGGCCTGGGAAAGCAGTAGAAGATGGCCCAAGTCCTTGAGCCCCTGCACCCGCAAGGGAGACCAGGAGGAGGCACCTGGCTCCTGGCTTCGGATCGCTCAGCTCCATCTGTTGCGGCCATTTGGGAAGTGAACCAATGTCTCTCTCTCTCTCACTGTCTGTTACTCTACCTGTCAAATAAATAAAAATCTTAAAAAAAATTTCTTGCACCTGAATTTTCCCATTATTTTCCAAATCAGCTAAAGAAAAATAAACACTCATAGCACATTCACTCTGTTCTCAAAGGACAATGCCATGTATGATCAAGAAATATTAAAATATTTTATCTATACATCACTTTTAAAAAAAATTTTTTTTTATTTATTTGAGAGGTAGAGTTACAGACAGTGAGAGACAGAGAAAAAGGTCTTCTGTACTTTGGTTCACTCTCCAAATGGCCACAACGGCCGGAGCTGCGCCAATCCAAAGCCAGGAGCCAGGCACTTCCTCGGTCTCCCATGTGGGTGCAGGGGCCCAAGCACCTGGGCCATCCTGGGCTGCTCTCCCGGGCCACAGCAGAGAATAGGATTCGAAGAGGCGCCACTGGGACTGGAACTGGCGCCCAAACCACTGCACCGCGGTGCCGGCCCCTATGCATCACTTTCAATTTGTACCGCTTAACTCCATGACTTAATGAAGGCCTGTTCAAAATTAGATATTATCTGAGACGGTGGGCTGCAAAAAGAGCAAAAGAGAGCTCACCCTCCAAGAACTGTGGGCCTGACGGGAAGAATCAAAGAGAAAGGTAAAGAACACCAAAGCAGCAGCACTGGAAACCCTGCGCTCTCTTCCAAGGTGCGAGGAACTGTAGCCACGGTTAAGTAAAAACCCACACCTCGACTGCAAGCCATGTGAGCTGCAGTCCCAGCTCTCAGATGTCTCAGACGCCTCACTCTCAGCCCACAGGAGCCTCTCAGGACCCCACTTCTGCTATCCTAAGAGTACTAAGCTCCCCCAGGGATTTCACATAGAGCAAAGAGCTTGTATGTTCAGTCAGGCTACCCTAACGATATCGGCCAACAAGCTTTAAACAAGAGGAAGTGCATCCAGTGCGGCTGTTCCTTCTCAACACCTTGTGCAAACACTGCCTCTTCTCCCTCGGGATCTAGGACTCGGCCCCACGTTTGCTCATGGTGCAAACTCAGGCACCATCTTCTGAACAAAGGGCATTTCTACAAGTGCTGTCAGGGAAGTGCAAGGCTGGGAGTGGACGAGACAAAGAAAGATTGGAAAAGTAGCAAGACACCTACCACTGGGGCCACGCGTGCCATTCTAAGAACTACGGACATTACGCTTAAGGACACAGGAGGATTTTAGCAAAGTACGATTTTCATGTTTGAAAGAATACCTCCAGACAGTACTGGGGGCAGCTGCTGTTTCTGGAAGGGAAGACAACACTCAGAAAACAAGTACTGAAAAGATCACAGTGGGTAGGGGGGTCCTCCAACAAAGGCAACAGCGATGGAAACTCGTCCATTCAACAGTCTGCATGTAGCTCCTGCTAATACTTAAAAAATGAAACCACTAACACTGGATACCTATTTGGAATTGGGGATGGAGACACAGCCTGGATGACAATGAATCCCAGGTTCTTGGTTTGAGTCAACATTGTAGCTACCATGAATGGAAGCACAGACACACAGGAACAAGTTGAAGCGTGGACCACAGCCAGTTGTGTTTGTAGCAACAACGTAACTGACAGCCCTGCCTCCAGCTTCTATCCTGCACAACTCTACTGACCTTGAACTGACCTGGAGAAAAGCATTCTACTGAGAACTACACGCTGCCTACTTATCATGGTATTCCTGGTCACCTTGCTAACCCATTCCACGTCCTACTGTTCACGCTCATTGCCACCTCGGCCTGGGTTGTCCAATCACCCAGAACGACCTTCTATCGTCACCTAGCTAAAGCTTACTCATAGCTGAAGATACTTCCGCCACCCCCACCTCAATGCCAAACCTGCCACATAGATGTCATGCATTTTTGATATCTTTTCAGTTTATTTCAAAGACAGAGACAGAGAAATAGACGAAGAAAGATCCTCCATCTGTTGGTTCATGGCCCAAATGCCCACAACAGGCAGAGCTGGGTCAGGAGCCTGGAACTCAACTGGGCATGTCTTATGTGGGTAGCAAAGACCCAAGTATTTGAGCCATCATCTAGCTACTGTCTCGTAGCGTGTGTAACCGCAGGAAGCCGGGTCAGAAGCTGAGGAGCCAGAATTCAAACCAAGTACTCCAGTCTAGGAAGGAGCCATCCCAAACAGCAACTCAGCTACTGCAACAAATGCCCGCCAGTGCCGTCAGTATCATACCACATCTCGTCATACTCGTGTACCGTATGGCACCTTACGTTGATCTCCCCACACTGACAGCCTCTACATCCCTGAAGGGGGAGGAACGTCCAGGCCCTGCCAACGCAACCACAGGTGGGATTTAAAATTCAATCCATCTACAGCCAGTTAATCTTGATGTTGATAATTTGCGTGGCCCCTGAATGTTGCTACAAATACCCAAATACCCAAATACCCCTTTGCAGAAAAAAAGGTTCCCACATGTACTTTAAACAGCCATCTACCTGGGAACACCCTGATTCCTCACGGCTTCCCGTCTCCTGCTTAACAATTCACAAATTCAGATTTACAATGTTTCCTTCCCTCTCAGCCCCAGACAGTACCAGGACTCCAGCAAACTCCCTCCCTGGGAGGTGGGGACAATCTAGCTGCACCTGTGGCCCTGCCGCACAACTGCTCCTCCATTTACCTAATAACTTCCCTCCCCCTCTGTGGCTCAGTGCAGGGTTCTTGGTGCTAATTCCTCAGTGCTCTTTAGCTTTCTGTTCCCAGGGTTTCAAGACTCAGTCTTCCCACCAGATGCTCAGTTCCCGGGGGCCAGTGCTCGGTTTCACTTTTCCCAACCCCTCATCTGAGACAACACCTGGTTCTGAACTGCGGACTTGCAGTCAGCTGGTACAAATCAAAGTGATGTGCAGACAGAACTGTTTCTTTTTTTCTTTTTTTGACAGGCAGAGTTAGTGAGAGAGACAGAGAGAAAGGTCTTCCTTCCGTTGGTTCACCCCCCAAATGGGGCACTTGGGCCATCCTCCACTGCCTTCCCTGGCCACAGCAGAGAGCTGGCCTGGAAGAGGGGCAACCGGGACAGAATCCGGCGCCCCGACCGGGACTAGAACCCGGTGTGCCAGCGCCGCAGGCGGAGGATTTGCCTAGTGAGCCGCGGCGCCGGCCCTGTTTAGTATTTCTTGATTGCACAGGGCACTGTCTTTGTGAACAGAACGCATACATGCGCTCACTTTAATTTGCAAAGTACTGGTAACTGAGTCAACAGGAACAGTACGGCCCAAGTACATCTGTTTTTGCTCGTCTGCCTTCCCAGGACTTTAGGCGACTGTTGTGCACAAAGTATACAGACGGGGATACCGAAAACTAGGGAATCACGTTTAACCGTGTAATTCTGAGTTACCGAGATGACCCACACTCAACAGCCGGAGCCTGGACAGCGACTCTGACGTCACGGGACACCTGCTCCCAGCCGCAGCCTCGGGCTGCTGCACCTGCAGGGCCCCCATCCCCTGCTCAGCTCGGAGCCTGCAAGGTGCAGCCTTCCTTCCGCAACACCCGACAACTCCCGGACCGCCTCGGGCCCTCCAGAAAAGCCCCCCTCCCCGGGCCGGAGGTAGGGCTCCCCTCTCCCACGCACAGGGAGACACCGCCAGCGGACACGGCCGCTCCCACCGGCCAACACAGGACACTCAGCTCTACACCTGCTAACCGCCGCGGCGGGACGCCCCCGGAGGCAGGGGTCTCCCGGGCGGGGGGTGGGAGAGGGCGCCGGCCCGAACGTGCGCCCTGGGCACCTGGCAGCCCCCCACAAGGCGGCTTCGCAGGGCCATGGCTCCTTCCACGGTCGCGCTCCACACCGGAGCACAGACAGGCGGGCCCGCAAGCGCAAAGACCACCCGCTCGCCAGGTGAGCGCACCCTCGGGCCACTCGGGCAGCCGCGGGGGCGCAGGCCGGGGTCGGGGTCTCGGGCAGCCGCGGGGGCACAGGCAGGGGTCGGGCCCTCACCTTCCAGGATGGACACGACGATGAGCAGCTGGTCGGACTTGGAGACCATGGTCGCGGCCGGCGGCCCGCAGGCGGCGGGGTCTGCGGGCGGGGCAGAGGGTCTCCGTGAGGGCCGGGGGGTCCGGGACCCCCGGCAGGGTCCCCACCGCCCGCCCGCCCACAGCCCCTGACGCCCCGACACCGCTGCGAGGCCGGGACCCGCAGCCGCCGCCTCAGCGCGCCCCGGCTCCCCTGCCCCACGTCGGCAGCCCAGGCCCTAACCCTGCCCGGACTGTGCCGCGGAAGACCAGCCCGCCGCCCGAGGACCTTTTGCCGCCAGTCAGCCGCTTTTCAAACGCCCGGGCAGCCGCCGCGGCCTGCGCCGCGCCGCACTTCCGCCTAGCAACCAGGCCCGCAGGCCCAGTGCCGCCGGGAGGCTGGAGGACCAAGGGCGATCGAGATCGGGGCCGGCGAGGATAGAGCGCCCGAAGGCCCGCCTCGCCTCCCGCTCGCTTCCGGAGCCCCAGGGAGAAAGCGCGTCCATGACTTCACAGCGCCCCCTGCTGACCTGAGCGGGGAGAGGCGGGCGAGCCGAGCGGCCTCACCGCGCAGGCGCACTGCTGCCGGACCGGCGAGGCTAAGCATGGCGTATTGTGTGGTGGACGGCCGTCCCCAAACGGACACGTATGCCTGTGGGAAGTAACACACTCGCGCACGCCTGCCGTGCGTTGAGGGGACGCGCCTCAAGGCTACTTAAAAAAAAAATGTCGTAGAAAAATAATGGCTGACTCCTCACGCAGCCGCCCCAGCGTCCATTCGGCTCTGACTGTGGCCGCGGGCGCTGACGTCAACGCCCCAAGAATTTCCTGCACCTCCGAAATCCCCGAACAAACACCACCACCGTGGCGTGCTCGGGGAGGCGTCCGGGCGCGGGCAGAGCCCGCGACGCCTTCCCCGCCGGCCGGCCCGTGGCTGCGCGGAATCTTGCGGAGCTCGGACCGGACGCCGCCTGCGCCCTCCCGCCGCCCCGCGGTTCCTAACCCGGTTCCTAACCCAGCCCGAGTGTCCGTTCTGGAAGCCGAGGACCTGGCTCTGGCCCCCTGTTGGCTTTTCCATCCCCTGTGTTTTGTTCCCCCAGGAGGAGGAGGGTGTGGAGGCCTGCAGGCTTCCTCCCCAGCCCCCTGGGGCTCTCCTGAAGTGCTTTCGTCTCGGTCCGCTACGCAGGCACCGTGAAAGCAGCCAGGATCCAGCCAGGCTCGCACGCCGACGCCGGCACCAGCTGCAGCAGTGACCAGCTCCACTCTGCATGGTGCAGTATTTTGAAGGAAATCCCTACCCGACTCATCTCTTGTTAGGCACATCTGAAAACACTAAGTGTTAACCACAATTCCATGATTACACGCCCAGAATTAATTCCGTACTATCATTACACAGCTGCCAGACTTCAGTGTCTAAAGTTTTTCAGTAGGTTTGATTAAATCGGGGTCCAAACAAGTCCGGAACACCATGCGCTTGTCTGATACATCTCTTGTTTCTTTTAATCTAAGAATTCATTCCTGCATTCTTTTTTCTGCCTTAGTTTACCAAAGCGTAAATCCTGTTGGTATGATGGCCATGCTGTCATTGAACGTAGCCTCTGCTGAGAAATCTAATAAGCATGTTCACTGTGACAACGTTTCTAATAGGTTGGGAAAGAATCAGTGGCAACAAGAAAAGTATATGCGAAAAGAGTAATCAGCATTAACTTTATATAAAGCGAGAACCAAAAATCTCCAACTTTGTGTTGGGGACCTAGGGAACCTCTACCTGTCAAATTCCAGGTAGCCTCAGACAAACCATTTTACCTCTTCGAGCCTTGGTTTCAGCTATAAAATGATGGCATACAGCCGGCGCCGCGGCTTAATAGGCTAATCCTCCGCCTGCGGCGCTGACACCCCGGGTTCTAGTCCCGGTTCTCCTCTTCCAGTCCGGCTCTCTGCTGTGGCCTGGGAAGGCAGTGGAGGATGGCCCAAGTGCTGGGCCCTGCACCGGCTTGGGAGACCAGGAGGAAGCACCTGGCTCCTGGCTTCGGATCAGTGCAGCGCCAGCCTTAACGGCCATTTAGGGGGTGAACCAACGAAGGAAGACCTTTGTCTCTCTCTTTCTCTCTCTCTCTCTCTCTCTCTCACTGTCTAACTCTGCCTGGCAAAAAATTAAAATAAAAAAAAATGATGGCATACAAGATTTCTTAGTTTAAGATTTAAATATAGTAAACATCACTTGATTATTATGTTTTACTTGTTTGAGCAGCAAAGAGAGAGAAAGAACTCCCATCCACTGGTTCACTCCCCAGATGCCCAAAATGGCCTGGGGTGAGAGGGTCAAATCTGGAAGTTAAGAACTCACCCCTGGTGTCCCACGTGGGAGGCAAGAGTCCAATTACTTGAGCTCTCACCATTGTCTCCCACAGTCTACATAAGCAGGAAGCTGGAGTCAGGGGTCGGAGCTGGGTACTGAACCAAGGGACTCTGATGTGGTTCATGGGCGCCTTAACTGGCATCCTAGTCACCAGGCCTGCCCCAGTTATTATGTTTTTACACAGTCTCAGGCCTTACAAAATAGCAATAGAATACCCAGGAAGTGCCCATCCATGCACCTTGCTCTTGTGCGATGGGATGCCAAGCAAGGCTAAAAACCTATACCATAAATTACCACTGCATGCCAGAGAAAAATCCAAGTCGTGGAAAAATCTAACCAATCATTAGATCAACTAAGAAATTTTCTCACGTGGTAAAAATCTCACACAGTTCTCTTTATCTAGATTTCCCTCACAAACAACATTAATACTTCTAAAATCACCTAATCACAGATACTGAGCAGTCATCAACTTTGTTGGTGTGGTGCATTTTTTACAGGCTGAACAAAATTAATAAATATGAAATTTCCCATCTACAAATGGAATTATAATTCCATTACCATCTATATCTGTTAGTCTGTAATCTAATTTCCTTTCATATTCTATGTTAAACAGGAGTAACTTCAGTTTCTGCCATAAATCATCACATTTGAGCTTAAATTCATGAAGGAAAATTTTGTTATAAGTATATGAAGTACCAATTACTGTTCCAAAATACGTAGTAAATAAATGCTAATAACATATGTAATTTTCATCTATTAGAGAATGTGCGAACCACTGCCCTATAGCATACCACCATGTTAATTCAAATTGATAGGTTCTGAATCCATTTTAAGCCTTTATTTTTAGGTAACTATTTCACGTTTTGGAAAAATGCTTAGTATTTCTCTGTATTTTTTCATCTTTTCAGCAATTTCATGGCCCACCGTAGGAGGGATCAGGAGCTGTAGTTCCCTCTTTTATCCCCGTTCCCCAGTCATGCGCACACAAACTCATACCCAAACCGGGTACAACTTGAGGCAAGCTGCCAGGACTAAACAAATCAGCAAATTTGTTGAGTAGCTGCTATTTGTAAATGTGTGGAGCCAAACCCTGCCCTTCAAGAGGTAGTTAGGAAACAGTCCCCTTGTGGAAGAAGGAATGGGAGTGAAAGCAGTTACCAGGACCCCTCCATTCAGTGCCCAGAGGACTCCACCCTTTCCACGCAGGCTCTGATCCAACTGCACTCAGCAAACAATCGGGGTGCCTTTAATCCCTTAAAGGAGGGCCACTAATGTGTATCATAAGAAACACAAACATCAAAGACCAGAAAGAGTTCAAAGAGTCATTCATACCGGGATGAAATCCACGATGTATTAGCCTGTGACATGGCCAGGTTGCTTCTTTCCAAGCCTCTGTTTTTCCATCTGTAAAACAGGATGAATAAGCCTTATGTCACATGGTTTGTGTGAGGATTAAATGGCACTGCTTCTACGAGGGGCTGAGGCCGTGATGTGGTCACTTTTATTGTGAGTTTGGAGGGACCATCTGTTATGGTAATATTTTGTGATTTTTTTTCCCCTTTCTGGTTCTGCAAGGCAAAAATAATCAGATTCTTTATATTCCTCCACCTTGGCCAATATCCATGTGCTAGAGGTGACAGCCCCCCAAAAGCCCCTGTCCCTGGATTTTTGTGAAAGAGCACAGTGGAGACATATCCAAGTGAACCACACCTGCAGGTCAGGCCGGAGCTATAAATGACAGCAGTGGGCTAGACAGGGCCTGCGGAAGGGCGGCACCACACTGTCTATCCCTCTACCTTCCCTGTCACAGCTGGTCACTGCGTGTCGCCAGGTTTTCATAGGAACCTAGAATTATGGATTTTGATGCAAATTCACCAAAATATAAGTGCTGGTAATGAACTTCACCTTAAAAACAGAAAGACTGCAGGAGCCACACCAAATACCTGTATCAGTCGCACCTTACTTATCTGTAGTCTAAATTCACGATCGTGGCTTTGGAGGGCAGAAAAAAGAGTGGTAAGGAAAGTGGAAGAGACGTCCTAAAACTGGGCACAAAAGGGATTAGGATGATAGGCAGAGGAGCCACTCACGTCTGGCAGCACTCGGAGCGGGAATGGGAACACCCCATGGAATCCTTAGGGAAGACGTAGGTCCCAACCTATCATCCTTGGCACAGATTCTCATGCCCTGGTTTGAATCAGAATCAGTCAACTGACTAGACTTCCAGAGGCCAGGCTGACCTGGATATTGGACAGCTTATCAGTGACCAGCAGGGCCCCCTCAGTATGCGCTCCGAGTGAGAACCTCAGGACCACTGCTCAGCACTGTGTGGAAGGAGCAGCCCGAGTGATGTTGAGACTGAACTGCAGTTGACAGGCAGAAAGAGCTGGGAGTTTGGCCCGAATGCTCAGATTCCTGCCACCCATAAATTCTCAGATTCTTGCCACCCATATGGGAGACCCAAATGACGTTTCTGGCAAGTGGCGTCATCCTAGCTGTGGCTGGCATTTAGGAAGTGAACCAGTGGATGGAAGTCTCTCTCTCTCTCTCTCTCTGTCTCTCCCTCTGTCTCTGACCCTCCACCTTTCAAATAAGTAAATAAGTCTTTAAAAATAAAAAAGGAGGCCGGTGCCGTGGCTCACTAGGCTAATCCTCCACCTGCGGCGCTGGCACACCGGGTTCTAGTCCCGGTCAGGGTGCCGGATTCTGTCCCAGTTGCCCCTCTTCCAGGCCAGCTCTCTGCTGTGGCCCAGGAGTGCAGTGGAGGATGGCCCAAGTGCTTGGGCCCTGCACCCCATGGGAGACCAGGAGAAGCACCTGGCTCCTGCCTTCGGATCAGTGTGGTGCGCCGGCCGCAGCTCACCGGCAGCAGCGGCCATTGGAGGGCGAACCAAGGGCAAAGGAAGACCTTTCTCTCTCTCTCTCTCACTGTCCACTCTGCCTGTTAAATAATAATAATAGTAATAGTAATAATAAAGGAAAGCAACATTTCTTGCATGCGCTCTTCTGTGCTGTGGCTTCATGGGATTACTTTAGGCTACGTTGAGCTCTGAGCCGCCCTGTCATGCTGTGTGCCAGGGTGGCTCTCTCTGAAGCAATGGGCAGAGTGCAGGGTTGGGGAAGGCAGCGGACAGGCAGAACTGGTGACACTGATGGAACTGCGGCAAAGAGAAAATAATGCCCAGGCTGCTTTGCAAGGACAATGCCATGGGCAGATGGCGGGTGCCCGGATGAAAGACCTGCCAGTGTAACATTGTGATGTTGAGATGCAGGCCGTGGACTGCTGATTCACATATTGTGTAATGTCTGATTGTGTCATTGTTTGTTTTTTCTTCTGAAAAACTTCCTTTTGACACATTGAACCCAACTCTGAAGGAAAAGGTGGTGCCAGCCCACTTGTCTGTCTGGTGGGGAAATTCTGGGGGGTGTTTTGGTGGTGGAAGTCTGATACCACTAAACTGAAACACTACAAGATATCTGTGGTGCAGGGTTCCACTAATCTGTGATGTCACAAATACACCTAGGGGGTATAAAGCTGTCCCTTAACTTTGCTTTGATTTTAATGAACGAATAATTATAACACAACTCAGGCACTAACACCTTCCTTGGAATTCAAAGGAGGTTCTAGATGTATGGCCTGGGATCAGGGAAGACAAATACCTCCCTCAACCTCACTAAGCGATGGTCCAAGGAGCTCCCCCAGCCCACAGCTGGCGGGCTTCGCCAGAGGTTGCACCAGGAGTGTGAAAGTTTTCATCACTGGATGACTCATCCATCACAAACCGTCCTTCCTCAGGGATGGCGTGCCTTGCTGCTGCCAACATAACGCTTGTGTTGGAGTGCCTGTGTTTCTTTCCAAGCAGGTTCTAGCAAGCCTACCAGCCAAGAGGATGTTGAGAGAGGACTTTATCTGCTGTTGCCTTGATTTTGTCACTCGTGACCCAAAAGATGACAAACAGGTGTCATGTCCCCCATATTCTAAAGAGCACCCAAGGAAACTAAGGCCCAGAGACTTCTCCCAGGCTGGGTAAGAGATGACCAAGCTGACCTGGCTACTCACAACGTCAGTTGGCACTCATCTAGCACCGTGTGCATAGATGAAGAGTCAGGCGTGGTGAGTAATGCGCCAGAAGCCAGTTCTGTTAGAAGTGGCCAGCGCGTCCCCTCAAGCCTCAAGCCTACTAAAGGGAGTGAGTCTAAGAGAATCTTGAGCAAAGATGGAAGGGTTTGCTGGTCAGCAGCTCACTGTGGAGTAGGGAGGAAAGAAACAGACTGTGTGTATGTGTGTGTGTGTGAGAGAGAGAGAGAGCGAGCGAGCGCTGGCTGATTAGCAAACTGCATCTGCACTGTGCAGCTGAAGTAGGCAGGCCCACCACATGCTACACGCCTGATTAATAGAGCAATATATGCATTAAGCTCTATATAGGCATAGTAGATCAAAGATGTCAGATTATTGTTTAAGGTAGATGATCAGAGATACAACTGGGCTGAAAGCTTGGCCCTATTTACCTCCTGTCTCCCCAGGTTACAAAGCAACTTAACTATGGGTAGTTCTACACCTGCTCCTTTGGAGACGCCCTGAAAGATCTGCACTTAATAATTGGAAGACCCTTCAACTAGATGGGATTAAGGAATTATAACTAATACAATGTATCCATGTAAAATGCTTAAGAAGAGCTCTGTTTTTATTTCCTCAGGTTCTAGAGAGAGACTGTAAAGCGGTGTAGCTCTGCATGCATTCTTAAGGAGTTACTTCTAAGGGTACAGTTAAAAATTGCCATGGGATCACAAATCCCCTTTGGGCTAGATGGTAATGTTAACATCTTAAGTTTTAAAGTGATCATATAGGTGGGATGAAGTGTTAGAGTGATCGTGTCAATAGGATTAAGTGTTTATTACTACTAATAATAAAGTTAAAAAGAAGTAAATGCTCCAACATGGGAAGCGGTCTGTACAGCAGACTCATAGAGTGGCAATGGCTTTGAGTAGCACTCAGTGACCTCAGGATCAGCCCTAAAGACATTCTGGTCTGGCTGGAAAGCGCACAAGAGCATTTCAGGCGTGGAAAGCCAGGACATTGCGCAGAAAGTGTCTCTACGT